>NW_027140543.1:347500-695000 GCF_036365525.1 Heterodontus francisci
GTGTTTCAGAGTGTGGGGATGGTATTTCAGTGTGTGGGGAAGGTGTTTCAGTATGTGGGGAAGGTGTTTCAGTGTGTGTGGGGAAGGGGTTCCAGTTTGTGGGGAAGGCGTATCAGTATGTGTGGGGATGTGTTTCAGTGTGTGCGGAAGGTGTTTCAGTGTGTGGGGAAGGGGTTTCAGTGAGTGGGGAAGGTGTTTCAGTGTGTGGGGATGGGTTTCAGTGTGTGGGGAAGGGGTTTCAGTGTGTGGGGATGGGTTTCAGTGTGAGCGGAATGTGTTTCAGTGTGTGGGGAAGGGGTTTCAGTGTGTGGGGAAGTTTTTCAGTGTGTGGGGAAGCGGTTTCAGTGTGTTGGGAAGGGGTTTCAGTGTGTGGGGATGGGTTTCATTTAGTGGGGATGGGATTCATTGTATGCGGAAGGGTTTTCAGTGTGTGGGGAAGGTGCTTCAGTGTGTGGTGAAGGGGCTTCAGTGTGTGGGGAAGGTGTTTCAGTGGGTGGGGAAGGTGTTTCAGTGGGTGGGGTAGGGGTTTCAGTGTGTGGGGATGGTATTTCAGTGTGTGGGGAAGGGGTTTCTGTGTGTGGGGATGGTGTTTCAGTGTGTGTGGAAGGTGTTTCTGTGTGTGGGGAAGGTGTTTCAGTGTGTGCGGGAGGGGTTTCAGTGTGTGGGGAAGGTGTTTCAGTGTGTGTGGAAGGTGTTCTAGTGTGTGGGGAAGGTGTTTCAGTGTGTGAGGAAGGGGTTTCAGTGTGTGTGAGGAGGGTGTTTCAGTGTGTGGGGAAGGTGTTTCAGTGTGTTGGGAAGGAGTTTCAGTGTATGGGGAAGGGGTTTCAGTGTGTGGGGAAGGGTTTCAGTGAGTGGGGAAGGGGTTTCAGTGTGTGGGGAAGTGTTTCAGTGTGTGGGAAATGTGTTTCAATGTGTGCGGAAGGGGTTTCAGTGTGTGATGAAGGTGTTTCAGTGTGTGGGGAAGGTGTTTCAGTGTGTGGGGAAGGGGTTTCAGTGTGTGGGGAAGCTGTTTCAGTGTGTGAGGAAGGGGTTTCACTGTTTGGGGAAGGTGTTTCAGTGTGTGGGGATGGTATTTCAGTGAGTGGGGAAGGGGTTTCAGTGTGTGGGGAAGTGTTGCAGTGTGTGTGGAAGGTGTTTCTGTGCGTGGGGAAGGTGTTTCAGTTTGTGCGGAAGGTGTTTCAGTGTGTGGGGAAGGTGTTTTAGTGTGTGTGGAAGGTGCTTCAGTGTGTGGGGAAGGTGTTTCAGTGTGTGGGGAAGGGGTTTCAGTGTGTGTGAGGAAGGTGTCTCAGTGTGTGGGGAAGGTGTTTCAGTGTGTGGGGAAGGGGCTTCAGTGTGTGGGGAGGGGTTTCAGTGTGTGGGGAAGGGTTTCAGTGTATGGGGAAGGGGTTTCAGTGTGTGCGGAAGGGTTTTGGTGTGTGGGAAAGGTGTTTCAATCTGTGCGGAAGGGGTTTCAGTGTGTGGTGAAGGTGTTTCAGTGTGTGGGGAAGGGGTTTCAGTGTGTGGGGAAGGTGTTTCAGTGTGTGGGGATGGGCTTTCAGTGTGTGGGGAAGGGGTTTCAGTGTATGGGGAAGATGTTTCAGTGTGTGAGGAAGGGGTTTCAGTGTTTGGGTAAGGTGTTTCAGTGTGTTGGGAAGGGTTCCAGTGTCTGGGGAAGGGGATCAGTGAGTGGGAACGGTGTTTCAGTGTGTGGGGATGGTATTTCAGTGTGTGGGGAAGGGGTTTCAGTGTGTGGTGAAGGGGTTTCAGTGTGTGGGGAAGGTATTTCAGTGGGTGGGGATGTGTTTCAGTGTGTGGGGAAGGTGTTTCAGTGTGTGGGGAAGGTGTTTCAGTGTTTGGGGAAGGTGTTTCAGTGTGTTTTCTAGGGGATTCAGTGTCTGGGGAAGGTGTTCCAGTGGGAGGGGTAGTGGTTTCAGTGTGTGGGGATGGTATTTCAGTGTGTGGGGAAGTTGTTTCAGTGTGTGGGGAAGGTCTTTCCGTGTGAGTGGGGAAGGGGTTTCAGTTTGTGGGGAAGGGGTTTCAGTGTGCGGGGAAGGTGTTTCAGTGTGTGGGGATGGGTTTCAGTGTGTGGGGAAGGGGTGTCAGTGTTTGGGGATGGGTTTCAGTGTGTGTGGAAGGGGTTTCAGTGTGTGGGGAAGTGTTTCAGTTTGTGGGGTAGGGGTTTCAATGTGTGGGGAAGGGGTTTCAGTTTTTGGGGATGGGTTTCAGTTTGTGGGGATGGGTTTCATTGTGTGCGGAAGGGGTTTCAGTATGTGGGGAAGTGTTTCAGTGTGTGGGGATGGGTTTCAGTGTGTGGGGAAGGGGTTTTAGTGTGTGGGGATGGGTTTCAGTGTGTGCAGAAGGGGTTTCAGTATTTGGGGAAGTGTTTCAGTATGTGGTATAGGGGTTTCAGTGTGTGACGAAGGGGTTTCAGTTTTTGGGGATGGGTTTCAGTTTGTGGGGATGGGTTTCATTGTGTGCGGAAGGGGTTTCAGTATGTGGGGAACTGTTTCAGTGTGTGGGGTAGGGGTTTCAGTGTGTGGGGAAGGGGTTTCAGTTTTTGGGGATGGGTTTCAGTTTGTGGGGATGGGTTTCATTGTGTGCGGAAGGGGTTTCAGTGTGTGGGGAAGTTGTTTCAGTGAGTGCTGAAGGGGTTTCAGTGTGTGGGGAAGGTGTTTCAGTGGGTGGGGTAGTGGTTTCACAGTGTGGTGATGGGTTTCAGTGTGTGTGAAAGGGAATTCAGTGTGTGGGGAAGGTGTTTCAGTGTGTGGGAAAGGGAATTCAGTGTGTGGGGAAGGGGTTTCAGAGTGTGGGGAAGGTGTTTCAGTGTGTGTGGATGTGCTTCAGTGTGTGGGGATGTGTTTCAGTGTGTGGGGAAGGGTTTTTGTGTGTTGGGAAGGTGTTTCAGTGTGTGGTGATGGGTTTCAGTGTGTGTGGAAGGGGTTTCAGTGTGTGGGAAAGGTGCTTCAGTGTGAGGGGATGTGTTTCAGGGTGTGGGGAAGGGGTTTCATTGTGTGGGGAAGGGCTTTCCGTGTGTGGGGAAGGTGTTCCAGTGGGCGGGGATGTGTTTCAGTGTGTGGGCAACGTGTTTCAGTGTGTGGGGTAGGGGTTTCAGTGTTTGCGGAAGGGCTTTCAGTGTGTGGGGAAGGTGTTTCAGTGTGTGGGGGAGGGTTTCAGTGTGTGGGAAAGGTGTTTCAATGTGTGCGGAAGGGGTTTCAGTGTGTGGTGAAACGGTTTCAGTGTGTGCGGAAGGTGTTTCAGTGTGTGGAGTAGTTGTTTCAGTGTGTGGGGAAGGTGTTTCAGTGTGTAGAGTAGTTGTTTCAGTGTATGGGGAAGTTGTTTCAGTGTGTGGGGAAGCTGTTTCAGTGTGTGAGGAACGGGTTTCAGTGTGTGGGAAAGGTGTTTCAGAGTGTGGGGATGGTATTTCAGTGTGTGGGGAAGGTGTTTCAGTATGTGGGGAAGGTGTTTCAGTGTGTGTGGGGAAGGGGTTCCAGTTTGTGTGGAAGGCGTATCAGTATGTGTGGGGATGTGTTTCAGTGTGTGCGGAAGGTGTTTCAGTGTGTGGGGAAGGGGTTTCAGTGAGTGGGGAAGGTGTTTCAGTGTGTGGGGATGGGTTTCAGTGTGTGGGGAAGGGGTTTCAGTGTGTGGGGATGGGTTTCAGTGTGAGCGGAATGTGTTTCAGTGTGTGGGGAAGGGGTTTCAGTGTGTGGGGAAGTTTTTCAGTGTGTGGGGAAGCGGTTTCAGTGTGTTGGGAAGGGGTTTCAGTGTGTGGGGATGGGTTTCATTTAGTGGGGATGGGTTTCATTGTATGCGGAAGGGTTTTCAGTGTGTGGGGAAGGTGCTTCAGTGTGTGGTGAAGGGGCTTCAGTGTGTGGGGAAGGTGTTTCAGTGGGTGGGGAAGGTGTTTCAGTGGGTGGGGTAGGGGTTTCAGTGTGTGGGGATGGTATTTCAGTGTGTGGGGAAGGGGTTTCTGTGTGTGGGGATGGTGTTTCAGTGTGTGTGGAAGGTGTTTCTGTGTGTGGGGAAGGTGTTTCAGTGTGTGCGGGAGGGGTTTCAGTGTGTGGGGAAGGTGTTTCAGTGTGTGTGGAAGGTGTTCTAGTGTGTGGGGAAGGTGTTTCAGTGTGTGAGGAAGGGGTTTCAGTGTGTGTGAGGAGGGTGTTTCAGTGTGTGGGGAAGGTGTTTCAGTGTGTGGGGAAGGAGTTTCAGTGTATGGGGAAGGGGTTTCAGTGTGTGGGGAAGGGTTTCAGTGAGTGGGGAAGGGGTTTCAGTGTGTGGGGAAGTGTTTCAGTGTGTGGGAAATGTGTTTCAATGTGTGCGGAAGGGGTTTCAGTGTGTGATGAAGGTGTTTCAGTGTGTGGGGAAGGTGTTTCAGTGTGTGGGGAAGGGGTTTCAGTGTGTGGGGAAGCTGTTTCAGTGTGTGAGGAAGGGGTTTCACTGTTTGGGGAAGGTGTTTCAGTGTGTGGGGATGGTATTTCAGTGAGTGGGGAAGGGGTTTCAGTGTGTGGGGAAGTGTTGCAGTGTGTGTGGAAGGTGTTTCTGTGCGTGGGGAAGGTGTTTCAGTTTGTGCGGAAGGTGTTTCAGTGTGTGGGGAAGGTGTTTTAGTGTGTGTGGAAGGTGCTTCAGTGTGTGGGGAAGGTGTTTCAGTGTGTGGGGAAGGGGTTTCAGTGTGTGTGAGGAAGGTGTCTCAGTGTGTGGGGAAGGTGTTTCAGTGTGTGGGGAAGGGGTTTCAGTGTGTGGGGAGGGGTTTCAGTGTGTGGGGAAGGGTTTCAGTGTATGGGGAAGGGGTTTCAGTGTGTGCGGAAGGGTTTTGGTGTGTGGGAAAGGTGTTTCAATCTGTGCGGAAGGGGTTTCAGTGTGTGGTGAAGGTGTTTCAGTGTGTGGGGAAGGGGTTTCAGTGTGTGGGGAAGGTGTTTCAGTGTGTGGGGATGTGCTTTCAGTGTGTGGGGAAGGCGTTTCAGTGTATGGGGAAGATGTTTCAGTGTGTGAGGAAGGGGTTTCAGTGTTTGGGTAAGGTGTTTCAGTGTGTTGGGAAGGGTTCCAGTGTCTGGGGAAGGGGATCAATGAGTGGGAACGGTGTTTCAGTGTGTGGGGATGGTATTTCAGTGTGTGGGGAAGGGGTTTCAGTGTGTGGTGAAGGGGTTTCAGTGTGTGGGGAAGGTATTTCAGTGGGTGGGGATGTGTTTCAGTGTGTGGGGAAGGTGTTTCAGTGTGTGGGGAAGGTGTTTCAGTGTTTGGGGAAGGTGTTTCAGTGTGTTTTCTAGGGGATTCAGTGTCTGGGGAAGGTGTTCCAGTGGGAGGGGTAGTGGTTTCAGTGTGTGGGGATGGTATTTCAGTGTGTGGGGAAGTTGTTTCAGTGTGTGGGGAAGGTCTTTCCGTGTGAGTGGGGAAGGGGTTTCAGTTTGTGGGGAAGGGGTTTCAGTGTGCGGGGAAGGTGTTTCAGTGTGTGGGGATGGGTTTCAGTGTGTGGGGAAGGGGTGTCAGTGTTTGGGGATGGGTTTCAGTGTGTGTGGAAGGGGTTTCAGTGTGTGGGGAAGTGTTTCAGTTTGTGGGGTAGGGGTTTCAATGTGTGGGGAAGGGGTTTCAGTTTTTGGGGATGGGTTTCAGTTTGTGGGGATGGGTTTCATTGTGTGCGGAAGGGGTTTCAGTATGTGGGGAAGTGTTTCAGTGTGTGGGGATGGGTTTCAGTGTGTGGGGAAGGGGTTTTAGTGTGTGGGGATGGGTTTCAGTGTGTGCAGAAGGGGTTTCAGTATTTGGGGAAGTGTTTCAGTATGTGGTATAGGGGTTTCAGTGTGTGACGAAGGGGTTTCAGTTTTTGGGGATGGGTTTCAGTTTGTGGGGATGGGTTTCATTGTGTGCGGAAGGGGTTTCAGTATGTGGGGAACTGTTTCAGTGTGTGGGGTAGGGGTTTCAGTGTGTGGGGAAGGGGTTTCAGTTTTTGGGGATGGGTTTCAGTTTGTGGGGATGGGTTTCATTGTGTGCGGAAGGGGTTTCAGTGTGTGGGGAAGTTGTTTCAGTGAGTGCTGAAGGGGTTTCAGTGTGTGGGGAAGGTGTTTCAGTGGGTGGGGTAGTGGTTTCACAGTGTGGTGATGGGTTTCAGTGTGTGGGAAAGGGAATTCAGTGTGTGGGGAAGGTGTTTCAGTGTGTGGGAAAGGGAATTCAGTGTGTGGGGAAGGGGTTTCAGAGTGTGGGGAAGGTGTTTCAGTGTGTGTGGATGTGCTTCAGTGTGTGAGGATGTGTTTCAGTGTGTGGGGAAGGGTTTTTGTGTGTTGGGAAGGTGTTTCAGTGTGTGGTGATGGGTTTCAGTGTGTGTGGAAGGGGTTTCAGTGTGTGGGAAAGGTGCTTCAGTGTGAGGGGATGTGTTTCAGGGTGTGGGGAAGGGGTTTCATTGTGTGGGGAAGGGCTTTCCGTGTGTGGGGAAGGTGTTCCAGTGGGCGGGGATGTGTTTCAGTGTGTGGGCAACGTGTTTCAGTGTGTGGGGAAGGGGTTTCAGTGTGTGGGGAAGGGGTTTCAGTGTGTGGGAAATGTGTTTCAGTGTGTGGGTGAGGGTTTCAGTCTGTGGGGAAGGGGTTTCAGTGTGTGGGGAATGTGTTTCAGTGTGTGGGGATGTGCTTCAGTGTGTGGGGATGGGGTTTCAGTGTGTGGGGAAGGTGTTTCAGTGTGTGGGGAAGGTGTTTCAGTGTGTGGGGAAGATGTTTCAGTGTGTGGGGAAGAGGTTTCAGTGTGTGGGGATGGGGTTTCAGTGTGTGGGGAAGGTGTTTCAGTGTGTGCGGAAGGGGTTTCAGTGTGTGGGGAAGGTGTTTCAGTGCGTGGGGAAGGTGTTTCAGTGTGTGGGGAAGGGGTTTCTCTGTGTGTGAGGAAGGTGTTTCAGTGTGTGGGGAATGGTTTCAGTGTGTGGGGAAGGTGTTTCAGTGTGTGCGGAAGGGGTTTCAGTGTGTGGTGAAGGTGTTTCAGTGTGTGGTGAAGGTGTTCCAGTGTGTGGGGAAGGAGTTTCAGTGTGTGGGGAAGCTGTTTCAGTGTGTGGGGAGGGGGTTTCAGTGTTTGGGAAAGGTGTTTCAGTGTGTGGGGAGGGGTTCCAGTGTCTGTGGAAGGGGTTTGAATGTGTGGGAAAGGTGTTTCAGTGTGTGGGGATGGTATTTCAGTGTGTGGGGAAGGGGTTTCAGTGTGTGGGGAAGGTGTTTCAGTTTGTGGGGATGTGTTCAGGGTGTGCGGAAGGTGTTTCAGTGTGTGGGGAAGGGGTTCCAGTCTGTGGGGAAGGGTTTCACTGTGTGCGGAAGGTGTTTCCGTGTGTGGGGAAGGGGTATCAGTCTGTGGGGAAGGTGTTTCAGTATGTGCGGAAGGTGTTTCAGTGTGTGGGGAAGGGGTTTCAGTGTGTGGGGAAGGTGTTTCAGTGTGTGCGGAAGGCGTTTCAGTGTGTGCGGAAGGCGTTTCAGTGTGTGGTGAAGGGATTTCAATGTGTGGAGATGGGGTTTCAGTGTGTGGGGAATGTGTTTCAGTATGTGGGGAAGGATTTCAGTGTGTGGGGAATGTGTTTCAGTGTGTGGTGAATGGGTTTCAGTGTATGGGGAAGGGTTTCAGTGCATGGGGAAGGGATTCAGTCTGTGGGGAAGGCGTTTCATTGTGTGGGGAATGTGTTTCAGTGTGTGGGGATGTGTTTCATTGGGTGGGGATGGGGTTTCAGTGTGTGGGGAAGGTGTTTCAGTGTGTGGGGAAGGGGTTTCAGTGTGTGGGGACGGGGTTTCAGTGTGTGGGGAAGGTGTTTCAGTGTGTGGAAGTGTTTCAGTGTGTGGGGAAGGTGTTTCAGTGTGTGCGGAAGGGGTTTCAGTGTGTGGGGTAGGTGTTTCAGTGTGTGGGGAAGGTGTTTCAGTGTGTGGGGAAGGGGTTTCAGTCTGTGTGAGGAAGGTGTTTCAGTGTGTGGGGAAGCTGTTTCAGTGAGTGGGGAAGGTTTTTCAGTGTGTGCGGAAGGGGTTTCAGTGTGTGGTGAAGGGTTTCAGTGTGTGGGGAAGGGGTTTCAGTGTGTGGGGAAGTGTATGAGTGTTGTGGGGAAGGGGTTTCAGTGTGTGGGGAAGGTGTTTCAGTGAGTGGGGAAGGGTTTCAGTGTGTGGGGAATGTGTTTTAATGTGTGCGGAAGGTGTTTCAGTGTGTGGGGAAGGTGTTTCAGTGTGTGGGGGAGGGTTTCAGTGTCTGGTGAAGGTGTTTCAGTGTGTGGGGAAGGTGTTTCAGTGTGTGGGGAAGGGTTTCAGTGTTTGTGGAATGTGTTTCAGTGTTTGCGGAAGGGGTTTCAGTGTGTGGGGAAGATGTTTCAGTGTGTGGCGAAGTTGTTTCAGTGTGTGGGGAAGGGGTTTCAGTGTGTGGGGAAGCTGTTTCAGTGTGGGGAAGGTGTTTCAGTTTGTGGGGAAGGTGTTTCAGTGTGTGGGGAAGGGGTTTCACTATGAGCGGAAGGGGTTTCAGTGTTTTGGAAGTTGTTTCAGTGTGTGGGGAAAGGTTTCAGTTTGTGGGGAAGGGGTTTCAGTGTGTTGGGAAGGGGTTTCCGTGTGTGGGGATGGGTTTCAGTTTGTGGGGATGGGTTTCATTGTGTGCAGAAGGGGTTTCAGTGTGTGGGGTAGGTGTTTCAGTGTGTTTTGAAGGGGATTCAGTGTGTGGGGAAGGTGTTCCAGTGGGAGGGGTAGGGGTTTCAGTGTTTGGGGATGGTATTTCAGTGTGTGGGGAAGTTGTTTCAGTGTGTGGAGAAGGTCTTTCCGTGTGAGTGGGGAAGGGGTTTCAGTTTGTGGGGAAGGTGTTTCAGTGTGTGGGGAAGGAGTTTCAGTGTGTGGGGAAGGGGTTTCAGTGTGTGGGGAAGGTGTTTCAGTGTGTGGGGATGGGTTTCAGTGTGTGGGGAAGGGGTTTCAGTGTTTGGGGATGGGTTTCAGTGTGTGCGGAAGGGGTTTCAGTGTGTGGGGAAGTGTTTCAGTGTGTGTGGTAGGGGTTTCAATGTGTGGGGAAGGGGTTTCAGTTTTTGGGGATGGGTTTCAGTTTGTGGGGATGGGTTTCATTGTGTGCGGAAGGGGTTTCAGTATGTGGGGAAGTGTTTCAGTGTGTGGTGTAGGGGTTTCAGTGTGTGGGGAAGGTGTTTCAGTGGGTGGGGCAGGGGTTTCACAGTGTGGTGAAGGGTTTCAGTGTGTGGGAAAGGGAATTCAGTGTGTGGGGAAGGTGTTTCAGTGTGTGGGGATGTGTTTCAGCGTGCGGGGAAGGAGTTTCAGTGTGTGGGGATCGGTTTCAGTGTGTGGGGAAGGGGTTTCAGTGTGTGGGCATGGGTTTCAGTGTGTGCGGAAGGGGTTTCAGTGTGTGGGGAAGTGTTTCAGTGTGTGGGGTAGGGGTTTCAGTTTGTGTGGAAGGGGTTTCAGTTTTTGGGGATGGGTTTCAGTTTGTGGGGTTGGGTTTCATTGTGTGCGGAAGGGGTTTCAGTGTGTGGGGAAGTTGTTTCAGTGTATGTTGAAGGGGTTTCAGTGTGTGGGGAAGGTGTTTCAGTGGGTGGGGTAGGGGTTTCACAGTGTGGTGAAGGGTTTCAGTGTGTGGGAAAGGGAATTCAGTGTGTGGGGAAGGTGTTTCAGTGTGTGGGGAAGTTGTTTCAGTGTGTGGGGAAGGGGTTTCAGAGTGTGGGGAAGGTGTTTCAGTGTGTGGGGATGTGCTTCATTGTGTGGGGAAGTGTTTCCGTGTGTGCGGAAGTGTTTCTGTGTGTTGGGAAGTGTTTCTGTCTGTTGGGAAGGTGTTTCAGTGTGTGGGGATGGGTTTCAGTGTGTGGGGATGGGTTTCAGTGTGTGTGGAAGGGGTTTCAGTGTGTGGGAAAGGTGTTTCAGTGTGTGGGGAAGGGGTTTCATTGTGTGGGGAAGGGCTTTCAGTGTGTGGGGAAGGTGTTCCAGTGTGTGGGGATGTGTTTCAGTGTGTGGGGAACGTGTTTCAGTGTGTGGGGAAGGGGTTTCAGTGTGTGGGGAAGGGGTTTCAGTGTGTGGGAAATGTGTTTCAGTGTGTGGGTGAGGGTTTCAGTGTGTGGGGAATGTGTTTCAGTGCGTGGTGAATGGGTTTCAGTGTTTGGGGAAGGGTTTCAGTCTGTGGGGAAGGGGTTTCAGTGTGTGGGGAATGTGTTTCAGTATGTGGGGATGTGTTTCAGTGTGTGGGGATGGGGTTTCAGTGTGTGGGGAAGGTGTTTCGGTGTGTGGGGAAGGTGTTTCAGTGTGTGGGGAAGGGTTTCAGAGTGTGGGGAAGGTTTTTCAGTGTGTGCGGAAGTGGTTTCAGTGAGTGGCGAAGGAGTTTCAGTGTGTGGGGAAGGTGTTTCAGTGTGTGGGGAATGGTTTCAGTGTGTGGGGAAGGTGTTTCAGTGTGTGCGGAAGGGGTTTCAGTGTGTGGTGAAGGTGTTTCAGTGTGTGGTGAAGGTGTTCCAGTGTGTGGGGAAGGAGTTTCAGAGTGTGGGGAAGCTGTTTCAGTGTGTGGGGAAGGGGTTTCAGTGTGTGGGGAAGGGGTTTCAGTGTGTGGGAAATGTTTTTCAGTGTGTGGGTGAGGGTTTCAGTGTGTGGGGAATGTGTTTCAGTGTGTGGTGAATGGGTTTCAGTGTTTGGGGAAGGGTTTCAGTCTGTGGGGAAGGGGTTTGAGTGTGTGGGGAATGTGTTTCAGTAAGTGGGGATGTGTTTCAGTGTGTGGGGATGGGGTTTCAGTGTGTGGGGAAGGTGTTTCAGTGTGTGGGGAAGGTGTTTCAGTGTGTGGGGAAGGGTTTCAGAGTGTGGGGAAGGTTTTTCAGTGTGTGCGGAAGTGGTTTCAGTGTGTGGGGAAGGGGTTTCAGAGTGTGCGGAAGGTGTTTCAGTGGGTGGGGCAGGGGTTTCACAGTGTGGTGAAGGGTTTCAGTGTGTGGGAAAGGGAATTCAGTGTGTGGGGAAGGTGTTTCAGTGTGTGGGGATGTGTTTCAGGGTGCGGGGAAGGAGTTTCAGTGTGTGGGGATCGGTTTCAGTGTGTGGGGAAGGGGTTTCAGTGTGTGGGGATGGGTTTCAGTGTGTGCGGAAGGGGTTTCAGTGTGTGGGGAAGTGTTTCAGTGTGTGGGGTAGGGGTTTCAGTTTGTGTGGAAGGGGTTTCAGTTTTTGGGGATGGGTTTCAGTTTGTGGGGTTGTGTTTCATTGTGTGCGGAAGGGGTTTCAGTGTGTGGGGAAGTTTTTTCAGTGTGTGTTGAAGGGGTTTCAGTGTGTGGGGAAGGTGTTTCAGTGGGTGGGGTAGGGGTTTCACAGTGTGGTGAAGGGTTTCAGTGTGTGGGAAAGGGAATTCAGTGTGTGGGGATGGGTTTCAGTGTGTGGGGAAGTTGTTTCAGTGTGTGGGGAAGGGGTTTCAGAGTGTGGGGAAGGGGTTTCAGTGTGTGGGGATGTGCTTCATTGTGTGGGGATGTGCTTCCGTGTGTCGGGAAGTGTTTCTGTGTGTTGGGAAGTGTTTCTGTCTGTTGGGAAGGTGTTTCAGTGTGTGGGGATGGGTTTCAGTGTGTGGGGATGGGTTTCAGTGTGTGTGGAAGGGGTTTCAGTGTGTGGGAAAGGTGTTTCAGGGTGTGGGGAAGGGGTTTCATTGTGTGGGGAACGTGTTTCAGTGTGTGCAGAAGTGGTTTCAGTGTGTGGGGAAGGGGTTTCAGTGTGTGTGAGGTAGGTGTTTCAGTGTGTGCGGATGGGGTTTCAGTGTGTGGGGAAGGGGTTTCAGTGTGTGGGGAATGGTTTCAGTGTGTGGGGAAAGTGTTTCAGTGTGTGCGGAAGGGGTTTCAGTGTGTGGTGAAGGTGTTTCAGTGTGTGATGAAGGTGTTCCAGTGTGTGGGGAAGGAGTTTCAGTGTGTGGGGAAGCTGTTTCAGTGTGTGGGGAGGGGGTTTCAGTGTTTGGGGAAGGTGTTTCAGTGTGTGGGGAAGGGTTCCAGTGTCTGGGGAGGGAGTTTCAATGTGTGGGAAAGCTTTTTCAGTGTGTGGGGATGGTATTTCAGTGTATGGGGAAGGGGTTTCAGTGTGTGGGGAAGGTGTTTCATTTTGTGGGGATTGTTCAGAGTGTGCGGAAGGTGTTTCAGTGTGTGGGGAAGGGGTTTCAGTGTGTGGGGAAGGGCTTCACTGTGTGCGGAAGGTGTTTCAGTGTGTGGGGAAGGGGTATCAGTCTGTGGGGAAGGTGTTTCAGTATGTGCGGAAGGGGTTTCAGTGTGTGGGGAAGGGGTTTCAATGTGTGGGGAAGGTGTTTCAGTGTGTGCGGAAGGCGTTTCAGTGTGTGCGGAAGGCGTTTCAGTGTGTGGTGAAGGGGTTTCAATGTGTGAGGATGGGGTTTCAGTTTGTGGGGAAAGTGTTTCAGTCTGTGGGGAAGGGTTTTCATTGTGTGGGGAATGTGTTTCAGTGTATGGGGATGTGTATCAGTGTGTGGGGATGGGGTTTCAGTGTGTGGGGAAGGTGATTCAGTGTGTGCTGAAGGGGTTTCAGTGTGTGGGGAAGGGTTCCAGTGTCTGGGGAAGGGGTTTGAATGTGTGGGAAAGGTGTTTCAGTGTGTGCGGAAGGGGTTTCAGTGTGTGGGGTTGGTGTTTCAGTGTGTGGGGAAGGTGTTTCAGTGTGTGGGGAATGTGTTTCAGTATGTGGGGATGTGTTTCAGTGTGTGGGGATGGGGTTTCAGTGTGTGGGGAAGGTGTTTCAGTGTGTGGGGAAGGTGTTTCAGTGTGTGGGGAAGGGTTTCAGAGTGTGGGGAAGGTTTTTCAGTGTGTGCGGAAGTGGTTTCAGTGAGTGGCGAAGGAATTTCAGTGTGTGGGGAAGGTGTTTCAGTGTGTGGGGAATGGTTTCAGTGTGTGGGGAAGGTGTTTCAGTGTGTGCGGAAGGGGTTTCAGTGTGTGGTGAAGGTGTTTCAGTGAGTGGTGAAGGTGTTCCAGTGTGTGGGGAAGGAGTTTCAGTGTGTGGGGAAGCTGTTTCAGTGTGTGGGGAAGGGGTTTCAGTGTGTGGGGAAGGGGTTTCAGTGTGTGGGAAATGTTTTTCAGTGTGTGGGTGAGGGTTTCAGTGTGTGGGGAATGTGTTTCAGTGTGTGGTGAATGGGTTTCTGTGTTTGGGGAAGGGTTTCAGTCTGTGGGGAAGGGGTTTCAGTGTGTGGGGAATGTGTTTCAGTAAGTGGGGATGTGTTTCAGTGTGTGGGGATGGGGTTTCAGTGTGTGGGGAAGGTGTTTCAGTGTGTGGGGAAGGTGTTTCAGTGTGTGGGGAAGGGTTTCTGAGTGTGGGGAAGGGGTTTCAGTGTGTGTGGAAGTGGTTTCAGTGTGTGGGGAAGGGGTTTCAGTGTGTGGGGAAGGGCTTCACTGTGTGCGGAAGGTGTTTCAGTGTGTGGGGAAGGGGTATCAGTCTGTGGGGAAGGTGTTTCAGTATGTGCGGAAGGGGTTTCAGTGTGTGGGGAAGGGGTTTCAATGTGTGGGGAAGGTGTTTCAGTGTGTGCGGAAGGCGTTTCAGTGTGTGCGGAAGGCGTTTCAGTGTGTGGTGAAGGGGTTTCAATGTGTGAGGATGGGGTTTCAGTTTGTGGGGAAAGTGTTTCAGTCTGTGGGGAAGGGGTTTCATTGTGTGGGGAATGTGTTTCAGTGTATGGGGATGTGTATCAGTGTGTGGGGATGGGGTTTCAGTGTGTGGGGAAGGTGATTCAGTGTGTGCTGAAGGGGTTTCAGTGTGTGGGGAAGGGTTCCAGTGTCTGGGGAAGGGGTTTGAATGTGTGGGAAAGGTGTTTCAGTGTGTGCGGAAGGGGTTTCAGTGTGTGGGGTTGGTGTTTCAGTGTGTGGGGAAGGTGTTTCAGTGTGTGGGGAATGTGTTTCAGTATGTGGGGATGTGTTTCAGTGAGTGGGGATGGGGTTTCAGTGTGTGGGGAAGGTGTTTCAGTGTGTGGGGAAGGTGTTTCAGTGTGTGGGGAAGGGATTCAGAGTGTGGGGAAGGTTTTTCAGTGTGTGCGGAAGTGGTTTCAGTGAGTGGCGAAGGAGTTTCAGTGTGTGGGGAAGGTGTTTCAGTGTGTGGGGAATGGTTTCAGTGTGTGGGGAAGGTGTTTCAGTGTGTGCGGAAGGGGTTTCAGTGTGTGGTGAAGGTGTTTCAGTGTGTGGTGAAGGTGTTCCAGTTTGTGGGGAAGGAGTTTCAGTGTGTGGGGAAGCTGTTTCAGTGTGTGGGGAAGGGGTTTCAGTGTGTGGGGAAGGGGTTTCAGTGTGTGGGAAATGTTTTTCAGTGTGTGGGTGAGGGTTTCAGTGTGTGGGGAATGTGTTTCAGTGTGTGGTGAATGGGTTTCAGTGTTTGGGGAAGGGTTTCAGTCTGTGGGGAAGGGGTTTCAGTGTGTGGGGAATGTGTTTCAGTAAGTGGGGATGTGTTTCAGTGTGTGGGGATGGGGTTTCAGTGTGTGGGGAAGGTGTTTCAGTGTGTGGGGAAGGTGTTTCAGTGTGTGGGGAAGGGTTTCAGAGTGTGGGGAAGGTTTTTCAGTGTTTGCGGAACTGGTTTCAGTGTGTGGGGAAGGGGTTTCAGTGTGTGGGGAAGGTGTTTCAGTGGGTGGGGCAGGGGTTTCACAGTGTGGTGAAGGCTTTCAGTGTGTGGGAAAGGGAATTCAGTGTGTGGGGAAGGTGTTTCAGTGTGTGGGGATGTGTTTCAGGGTGCGGGGAATTAGAATTAGAATTAGAATTAGAATTAGAATATTACAGCGCAGTACAGGCCCTTCGGCCCTCGATGTTGCGCCGATCATCTGACCTACACTATTCCATTTACATCCATATGTCTATCCAATGACCACTTAAATGCCCTTAAAGTTGGCGAGTCTACTACTGTTGCAGGCAGGGCGTTCCACGCCCCTACTACTCTCTGCGTAAAGAAACTACCTCTGACATCTGTCCTATATCTTTCACCCCTCAACTTAAAGCTATGTCCCCTCGTGTTTGCCATCCTCATCCGAGGAAAAAAGACTCTCACTATCCACCCTATCTAACCCTCTGATTATCTTGTATGTCTCTATTAAGTCACCTCTCCTCCTCCTTCTCTCTAACGAAAACAACCCCAAGTCCCTCAGCCTTTCCTCGTAAGACCTTCCTTCCATACCAGGCAACATCCTAGTAAATCTCCTCTGCACCCTTTCCAAAGCTTCGACATCCTTCCTATAATGCGGTGACCAGAACTGCACGCAATACTCCAGGTGCGGCCTCACCAGAGTTTTGTACAGCTGCATCATGACCCCGTGGCTCTGAAACTCGATCCCCCTACTAATAAAGGCTAACGCACCATATGCCTTCTTAACAGCCCTATTAACCTGGGTAGCAACTTTCAGGGATTTATGTACCTCGATACCAAGATCTCTCTGCTCATCTACACGACCAAGAATCTTCCCATTAGCCCAGTACTCTGCATTGCTGTTACTCCTTCCAAAGTGAATCACCTCACACTTCTCCGCATTAAACTCCATTTGCCATCTCTCAGCCCAGCTCTGCAGCCTATCTATGTCCCTCTGTACCCTACAACACCCTTCGACACTATCCACAACTCCACCGACCTTCGTGTCATCCGGAAATTTACTAACCCACCCTTCTACACCCTCATCCAGGTCGTTTATAAAAATGACAAACAGCAGTGGCCCCAAAACAGAACCTTGCGGTACACCACTAGTAACTAAACTCCAGGATGAACATTTGCCATCAACCACCACCCTCTGTCTTCTTTCAGCTAGCCAATTTCTGATCCAAAGCTCTAAATCACCTTCAACCCCATACTTGCGTATTTTCTGCAATAGCCTACCGTGGGGAACCTTATCAAACGCCTTACTGAAATCCATATACACCACATCCACGGCTTTACCCTCATCCACCTGTTTGGTCACCTTCTCGAAAAACTCAATAAGGTTTGTGAGGCACGACCTACCTTTCACAAAACCGTGCTGACTATCGCAAATGAACTTATTCTTTTCAAGATGATTATAAATCCTGTCTCTTATAACCTTTTCCAACATTTTACCCACAACCGAAGTAAGGCTCACAGGTCTATAATTACCAGGGCTGTCTCTACTCCCCTTCTTGAACAAGGGGACAACATTTGCTATCCTCCAGTCTTCCGGCACTACTCCTGTCGACAATGACGACTTGAAGATCAACAACAACGGCTCTGCAATCTCCTCCCTGGCTTCCCAGAGAATCCTAGGATAAATCCCATCTGGCCCAGGGGACTTATCTATTTTCACTCTTTCCAAAATTGCTAACACCTCCTCCTTGTGAATCTCAATCCCATCTAGCCTAGTAGGCTGTATCTCAGTAATCTCCTCGGCAACATTTTCTTTCTCTACTGTAAATACTGACGAAAAATATTCATTTAACGCTTCCCCTATCTCCTCTGATTCCGCACACAACTTTCCACTACTATCCTTGATTGGCCCTGTTCTAACTCTTATCATTCGTTTATTCCTGGAGTTTCAGTGTGTGGGGATCGGTTTCAGTGTGTGGGGAAGGGGTTTCAGTGTGTGGGGATGGGTTTCAGTGTGTGCGGAAGGGGTTTCAGTGTGTGGGGAAGTGTTTCAGTGTGTGGGGTAGGGGTTTCAGTTTGTGTGGAAGGGGTTTCAGTTTTTGGGGATGGGTTTCAGTTTGTGGGGTTGGGTTTCATTGTGTGCGGAAGGGGTTTCAGTGTGTGGGGAAGTTGTTTCAGTGTGTGTTGAAGGGGTTTCAGTGTGTGGGGAAGGTGTTTCAGTGGGTGGGCTAGGGGTTTCACAGTGTGGTGAAGGGTTTCAGTGTGTGGGAAAGGGAATTCAGTGTGTGGGGAAGGTGTTTCAGTGTGTGGGGAAGTTGTTTCAGTGTGTGGGGAAGGGGTTTCAGAGTGTGGGGAAGGTGTTTCAGTGTGTGGGGATGTGCTTCATTGTGTGGGGATGTGTTTCCGTGTGTCGGGAAGTGTTTCTGTGTGTTGGGAAGTGTTTCTGTCTGTTGGGAAGGTGTTTCAGTGTGTGGGGATGGGTTTCAGTGTGTGGGGATGGGTTTCAGTGTGTGTGGAAGGGGTTTCAGTGTGTGGGAAAGGTGTTTCAGTGTGTGGGGAAGGTGTTTCATTGTGTGGGGAAGGGCTTTCAGTGTGTGGGGAAGGTGTTCCAGTGTGTGGGGATGCGTTTCAGTGTGTGGGGAACGCGTTTCAGTGCGTGGGGAAGGGGTTTCAGTGTGTGGGGAAGGGTTTCAGAGTGTGGGGAAGGTTTTTCAGTGTGTGCGGAAGTGGTTTCAGTGTGTGGGGAAGGGGTTTCAGTGTGTGTGAGGTAGGTGTTTCAGTGTGTGCGGATGGGGTTTCAGTGTGTGGGGAAGGGGTTTCAGTGTGTGGGGAATGGTTTCAGTGTGTGGGGAAAGTGTTTCAGTGTGTGCGGAAGGGGTTTCAGTGTGTGGTGAAGGTGTTTCAGTGTGTGATGAAGGTGTTCCAGTGTGTGGGGAAGGAGTTTCAGTGTGTGGGGAAGCTGTTTCAGTGTGTGGGGAGTGGGTTTCAGTGTTTGGGGAAGGTGTTTCAGTGTGTGGGGAAGGGTTCCAGTGTCTGGGGAGGGGGTTTCAATGTGTGGGAAAGCTGTTTCAGTGTGTGGGGATGGTATTTCAGTGTATGGGGAAGGGGTTTCAGTGTGTGCAGAAGGTGTTTCAGTGTGTGGGGAAGAGGTTTCAGTGTGTGGGGAAGGGCTTCACTGTGTGCGGAAGGTGTTTCAGTGTGTGGGGAAGGGGTATCAGTCTGTGGGGAAGGTGTTTCAGTATGTGCGGAAGGGGTTTCAGTGTGTGGGGAAGGGGTTTCAATGTGTGGGGAAGGTGTTTCAGTGTGTGCGGAAGGCGTTTCAGTGTGTGCGGAAGGCGTTTCAGTGTGTGGTGAAGGGGTTTCAATGTGTGAGGATGGGGTTTCAGTTTGTGGGGAAAGTGTTTCAGTCTGTGGGGAAGGGGTTTCATTGTGTGGGGAATGTGTTTCAGTGTATGGGGATGTGTATCAGTGTGTGGGGATGGGGTTTCAGTGTGTGGGGAAGGTGATTCAGTGTGTGCTGAAGGGGTTTCAGTGTGTGGGGAAGGGTTCCAGTGTCTGGGGAAGGGATTTGAATGTGTGGGAAAGGTGTTTCAGTGTGTGCGGAAGGGGTTTCAGTGTGTGGGGTTGGTGTTTCAGTGTGTGGGGAAGGTGTTTCAGTGTGTGGGGAAGGGGTTTCAGTGTGTGTGAGGAAGGTGTTTCAGAGTGTGGGGAAGGTGTTTCAGTGTGTGGGGAAGGTTTTTCAGTGTGTGGGGAAGGGGTTTCAGTGTGTGGTGAAGGGTTTCAGTGTGTGGGGAAGGGGTTTCAGTGTGTGGGGAAGTGCATCAGTATGTGGGTAAGGGGTTTCAGTGTGTGGGGAAGGTGTTTCAGTGTGTGGGGAAGGGTTTCAGTGTTTGGGGAATGTGTTTCAATGTGTGCGGAAGGGGTTTCAGTGTGTGGGGAAGGTGTTTCAGTGTGTGAGGGAGGGTTTCAGTGTGTGGGAAAGGTGTTTCAATATGTGTGGAAGGGGATCCAGTGTGTGGTGAAAATGTTTCAGTGTGTGGGGAAGGTTTTTCAGTCTGTGGATTAGTTGTTTCAGTGTATGGGGAAGTTGTTTCAGTGTGTGGGGAAGTTGTTTCAGTGTGTGGGGAAGCTGTTTCAGTGTGTCAGGAACGGGTTTCAGTGTGTGGGAAAGGTGTTTCAGAGTGTGGGGATGGTATTTCAGTGTGTGGGGAAGGTGTTTCAGTGTGTGGGGAAGGGGTTTCAGTGAGTGGGGAATGTGTTTCAGTGTGTGGGCATGGGTTTCAGTGTGTGGGGAAGGGGTTTCAGTGTGTGGGGAAGGGGTTTCAGTGAGTGGGGAAGGTGTTTCAGTGTGTGGGGATGGGTTTCAGTGTGTGCGGAAGGGGTTTCAGTGTGTGGGGAAGGGGTTTCAGTGTGTGGGAAATGTGTTTCAGTGTGTGGGTGAGGGTTTCAGTGTGTGGGGAATGTGTTTCAGTGTGTGGTGAATGGGTTTCAGTGTTTGGGGAAGGGTTTCAGTCTGTGGGGAAGGGGTTTCAGTGTGTGTGGAATGTGTTTCAGTAAGAGGGGATGTGTTTCAGTGTGTGGGGATGGGGTTTCAGTGTGTGGGGAAGGTGTCTCAGTGTGTGGGGAAGGTGTTTTAGTGTGTGGGGAAGGGTTTCAGTGTGTGTGAGGTAGGTGTTTCAGTGTGTGCGGATGGGGTTTCAGTGTGTGGGGAAGGGGTTTCAGTGTGTGGGGAATTGTTTCAGTGTGTGCGGAAGGGGTTTCAGTGTGTGGTGAAGGTGTTTCAGTGTGTGATGAAGGTGTTCCAGTGTGTGGGGAAGGAGTTTCAGTGTGTGGGGAAGTGTTTCAGTGTGTGGGGAGGGGGTTTCAGTGTTTGGGGAAGGTGTTTCAGTGTGTGGGGAAGGGTTCCAGTGTCTGGGGAAGGAGTTTCAATGTGTGGGAAAGGTGTTTCAGTGTGTGGGGATGGTATTTCAGTGTATGGGGAAGGGGTTTCAGTGTGTGGGGAAGGTGTTTCAGTTTGTGGGGATTTGTTCAGAGTGTGCGGAAGGTGTTTCAGTGTGTGGGGAAGGGGTTTCAGTGTCTGGGGAAGGGCTTCACTGTGTGCGGAAGGTGTTTCAGTGTGTGGGGAAGGGGTATCAGTCTGTGGGGAAGGTGTTTCTGTATGTGCGGAAGGGGTTTCAGTGTGTGGGGAAGGGGTTTCAATGTGTGGGGAAGGTGTTTCAGTGTGTGCGGAAGGCGTTTCAGTGTGTGCGGAAGGCGTTTCAGTGTGTGGTGAAGGGGTTTCAATGTGTGAGGATGGGGTTTCAGTTTGTGGCGAAAGTGTTTCAGTCTGTGGGGAAGGGGTTTCATTGTGTGGGGAATGTGTTTCAGTGTATGGGGATGTATTTCAGTGTGTGGGGATGGGGTTTCAGTGTGTGGGGAGGTGTTTCAGTGTGTGGTGAAGGGCTTTCAGTGTGTGGGGAAGGGTTCCAGTGTCTGGGGAAGGGGTTTGAATGTGTGGGAAAGGTGTTTCAGTGTGTGCGGAAGGGGTTTCAGTGTGTGGGGAAGGGGTTTCAGTCTGTGTGAGGAAGGTGTTTCAGAGTGTGGGGAAGGTGTTTCAGTGTGTGGGGAAGGTTTTTCAGTGTGTGGGGAAGGGGTTTCAGTGTGTGGTGAAGGATTTCAGTGTGTGGGGAAGGGGTTTCAGTGTGTGGGGAAGTGTATCAGTATGTGGGTAAGGGGTTTCAGTGTGTGGGGAAGGTGTTTCAGTGTGTGGGGAAGGGTTTCAGTGTTTGGGGAATGTGTTTCAGTGTTTGCGGAAGGGCTTTCAGTGTGTGGGGAAGGAGTTTCAGTGTGTGAGGGAGGGTTTCAGTGTGTGGGAAAGGTGTTTCAATGTGTGCGGAAGGGGTTTCAGTGTGTGGTGAAAATGTTTCAGTGTGTGGGGAAGGTGTTTCAGTGTGTGGAGTAGTTGTTTCAGAGTGTGGGGATGGTATTTCAGTGTGTGGGGAAGGTGTTTCAGTCTGTGGGGAAGGTGTTTCAGTGTGTGTGGGGAAGGTGTATCAGTATGTGTGGGGATGTGTTTCACTGTGTGCGGAAGGTGTTTCAGTGTGTGGGGAAGGGGTTTCAGTGAGTGGGGAATGTGTTTCAGTGTGTGGGGATGGGTGTCAGTGTGTGCGGAAGGGGTTTCAGTGTGTGGGGAAGGTGTTTCAGTGTGTGGGGATGGGTTTCAGTGTGTGGGGAAGGGGTTTCAGTGTGTGGGGATGGGTTTCAGTGTGTGCGGAAGTGGTTTCAGTGTGTGGGGAAGTATTTCAGTGTGTGGGGTAGGGGTTTCAGTGTGTGTGGAAGGGGTTTCAGTTTTTGGGGATGGGTTTCAGTTTGTGGGGATGGGTTTCATTGTGTGCGGAAGGTGTTTCAGTATGTGGGGAAGTGTTTCAGTGTGTGGGGTAGTGGTTTCAGTGTGTGGGGAAGGGGTTTCAGTTTTTGGGGATGGGTTTCAGTTTGTGGGGATGGGTTTCATTGTGTGCGGAAGGGGTTTCAGTGTGTGGGGAAGTTGTTTCAGTGTGTGGTGAAGGGGTTTCAGTGTGTGGGGAAGGTGTTTCAGTGGGTGGGGTAGGGGTTTCACAGTGTGGTGAAGGGTTTCAGTGTGTGGGAAAGGGAATTCAGTGTGTGGGGAAGGTGTTTCAGTGTGTGGGGAAGGTGTTTCAGTGAGTGGGGAAGTTGTTTCAGTGTGTGGGGAAGGGGTTTCAGAGTGTGGGGAAGGTGTTTCAGTGTGTGGGGATGTGCTTCAGTGTGTGGGGATGTGTTGCAGTGTGTGGGGAAGTGTTTCTGTGTGTTGGGAAGGTGTTTCAGTGTGTGGGGATGGGTTTCAGTGTGAGGGGATGGGTTTCAGTGTGTGTGGAAGGGGTTTCAGTGTGTGCGAAAGGTGTTTCAGTGTGTGGGGACGTGTTTCAGGGTGTGGGGAAGGGGTTTCATTGGATGGGGAAGGGCTTTCAGTGTGTGGGGAAGGTGTTCCAGTGGGTGGGGATGTGTTTCAGTGTGTGGGGAACGTGTTTCAGTGTGTGGGGTAGGGGTTTCAGTGTGTGGGGAAGGGGTTTCAGTGTGTGGGAAATATGTTTCAGTGTGTGGGTGAGGGTTTCAGTGCGAGGGGAATGTGCTTTAGTGTGTGGTGAATGGGTTTCAGTGTTTGGGGAAGGGTTTCAGTCTGTGGGGAAGGGGTTTCAGTGTGTGGGGAATGTGTTTCAGTATGTGGGGATGTGTTTCAGTGTGTGGGAATGGTGTTTCAGTGTGTGGGGAAGGTGTTTCAGTGTGTGGGGAAGGGGTTTCAGTGTGTGGGGAAGGGTTTCAGAGTGTGGGGAAGGTTTTTCACTGTGTGCGGAAGTGGTTTCAGTGAGTGGCGGAGGTGTTTCAGTGTGTGGGGAATGTGTTTCAGTGTGTGGGGAAGGGGTTTCAGTGTGTGTGAGAAAGGTGTTTCAGTGTGTGGGGAAGGGTTTCAGTGTGTGGGGAAGGATTTCAGTGTGTGGGGAAGGGGTTTCAGTGTGTGGGGAATGGTTTCAGTGTGTGGGGAAGGTGTTTCAGTGTGTGCGGAAGGGGTTTCAGTGTTTGGGGAAGCTGTTTCAGTGTGTGGGAAGGGGGTTTCAGTGTTTGGGGAAGGTGTTTCAGTGTGTGGGGAAGGGTTCCAGTGTCTGGGGAAGGGGTTTCAATGTGTGGGAAAGGGGTTTCAGTGTGTGGGGGTGGTATTTCAGTGTGTGGGGAAGGGGTTTCAGTGTGTGGGGACGGTGTTTCAGTTTGTGGGGATTTGTTCAGAGTGTGCAGAAGGTGTTTCAGTGTGTGGGGAAGGGGTTTCAGTGTGAGGGGAAGGGCTTCACTGTGTGCGGAAGGTGTTTCAGTGTGTGGGGAAGGGGTATCAGTCTGTGGGGAAGGTGTTTCAGTATGGGCGGAAGGGGTTTCAGTGTGTGGGGAAGGGGTTTCATTGGTTGGGGAAGGTGTTTCAGTGTGTGCGGAAGGCGTTTCACTGTGTGCGGAAGGCGTTTCAGTGTGTGGTGAAGGGGTTTCAATGTGTGGGGATGGGGTTTCAGTGTGTGGGGAATGTGTTTCAGTCTGTGGGGAATGTGTTTCAGTCTGTGGGGAAGAGGTTTCATTGTGTGGGGAATGTGTTTCAGTGTAAGGGGATGTGTTTCAGTGTGTGGGGATGGGGTTTCATTGTGTGGGGAAGGTGTTTCAGTGCGTGGTGAAGGGGTTTCAGTGTGTGGGGAAGGGTTCCAGTGTATGGGGAAGGGGTTTCAATGTGTGGGAAAGGTGTTTCAGTGTGTGCGGAAGGGGTTTCAGTGTGTGGGGTAGGTGTTTCAGTGTGTGGGGAAGTTGTTTCAGTGTGTGGGGAAGGGGTTTCAGTCTGTGTGAGGAAGGTGTTTCAGTGTTTGGGGAAGGTGTTTAGTGTGTGGGGATGGCATTTCAGTGTGTGGGGATGGTATTTCAGTGTGTGGGGAAGGGGTTTCAGTGTGTGGTGAAGGGGTTTCAGTGTGTGCGGAAGGTGTTTCAGTGTGTGGGGAAGGGGTTTCAGTGTCTGGGGAAGGGCTTCACTGTGTGCGGAAGGTGTTTCAGTGTGTGGGGAAGGGGTATCAGTCTGTGGGGAAGGTGTTTCTGTATGTGCGGAAGGGGTTTCAGTGTGTGGGGAAGGGGTTTCAATGTGAGGGGAAGGTGTTTCAGTGTGTGCGGAAGGCGTTTCAGTGTGTGCGGAAGGCGTTTCAGTGTGTGGTGAAGGGGTTTCAATGTGTGAGGATGGGGTTTCAGTTTGTGGGGAAAGTGTTTCAGTCTGTGGGGAAGGGGTTTCATTGTGTGGGGAATGTGTTTCAGTGTATGGGGATGTATTTCAGTGTGTGGGGATGGGGTTTCAGTGTGTGGGGAGGTGTTACAGTGTGTGGTGAAGTGGTTTCAGTGTGTGGGGAAGGGTTCCAGTGTCTGGGGAAGGGGTTTGAATGTGTCGGAAAGGTGTTTCAGTGTGTGCGGAAGGGGTTTCAGTGTGTGGGGAAGGGGTTTCAGTCTGTGTGAGGAAGGTGTTTCAGAGTGTGGGGAAGGTTTTTCAGTGTGTGGGGAAGGTTTTTCAGTGTGTGGGGAAGGGGTTTCAGTGTGTGGTGAAGGATTTCAGTGTGTGGGGAAGGGGTTTCAGTGTGTGGGGAAGTGTATCAGTATGTGGGTAAGGGGTTTTCAGTGTGTGGGGAAGGTGTTTCAGTGTGTGGGGAAGGGTTTCAGTGTTTGGGGAATGTGTTTCAGTGTTTGCGGAAGGGCTTTCAGTGTGTGGGGAAGGAGTTTCAGTGTGTGAGGGAGGGTTTCAGTGTGTGGGAAAGGTGTTTCAATGTGTGCGGAAGGGGTTTCAGTGTGTGGTGAAAATGTTTCAGTGTGTGGGGAAGGTGTTTCAGTGTGTGGAGTAGTTGTTTCAGAGTGTGGGGATGGTATTTCAGTGTGTGGGGAAGGTGTTTCAGTCTGTGGGGAAGGTGTTTCAGTGTGTGTGGGGAAGGTGTATCAGTATGTGTGGGGATGTGTTTCACTGTGTGCGGAAGGTGTTTCAGTGTGTGGGGAAGGGGTTTCAGTGAGTGGGGAATGTGTTTCAGTGTGTGGGGATGGGTGTCAGTGTGTGAGGAAGCGGTTTCAGTGTGTGGGGAAGGTGTTTCAGTGTGTGGGGATGGGTTTCAGTGTGTGGGGAAGGGGTTTCAGTGTGTGGGGATGGGTTTCAGTGTGTGCGGAAGTGGTTTCAGTGTGTGGGGAAGTATTTCAGTGTGTGGGGTAGGGGTTTCAGTGTGTGTGGAAGGGGTTTCAGTTTTTGGGGATGGGTTTCAGTTTGTGGGGATGGGTTTCATTGTGTGCGGAAGGTGTTTCAGTATGTGGGGAAGTGTTTCAGTGTGTGGGGTAGTGGTTTCAGTGTGTGGGGAAGGGGTTTCAGTTTTTGGGGATGGGTTTCAGTTTGTGGGGATGGGTTTCATTGTGTGCGGAAGGGATTTCAGTTTGTGGGGAAGTTGTTTCAGTGTGTGGTAAAGGGGTTTCAGTGTGTGGGGAAGGTGTTTCAGTGAGTCGGGTAGGGGTTTCACAGTGTGGTGAAGGGTTTCAGTGTGTCAGAAAGGGAATTCAGTGTGTGGGGAAGGTGTTTCAGTGTGTGGGGAAGGTGTTTCAGTGAGTGGGGAAGTTGTTTCAGTGTGTGGGGAAGGGGTTTCAGAGTGTGGGGAAGGTGTTTCAGTGTGTGGGGATGTGCTTCAGTGTGTGGGGATGTGTTGCAGTGTGTGGGGAAGTGTTTCTGTGTGTTGGGAAGGTGTTTCAGTGTGTGGGGATGGGTTTCAGTGTGTGGGGATGGGTTTCAGTGTGTGTGGAAGGGGTTTCAGTGTGTGCGAAAGGTGTTTCAGTGTGTGGGGACGTGTTTCAGGGTGTGGGGAAGGGGTTTCATTGTATGGGGAAGGGCTTTCAGTGTGTGGGGAAGGTGTTCCAGTGGGTGGGGATGTGTTTCAGTGTGTGGGGAACGTGTTTCAGTGTGTGGGGAAGGGGTTTCAGTGTGTGGGGAAGGGGTTTCAGTGTGTGGGAAATGTGTTTCAGTGTGTGGGTGAGGGTTTCAGTGCGAGGGGAATGTGTTTTAGTGTGTGGTGAATGGGTTTCAGTGTTTGGGGAAGGGTTTCAGTCTGTGGGGAAGGGGTTTCAGTGTGTGGGGAATGTGTTTCAGTATGTGGGGATGTGTTTCAGTGTGTGGGAATGGTGTTTCAGTGTGTGGGGAAGGGGTTTCAGTGTGTGGGGAAGGGGTTTCAGTGTGTGGGGAAGGGTTTCAGAGTGTGGGGAAGGTTTTTCACTGTGTGCGGAAGTGGTTTCAGTGAGTGGCGGAGGTGTTTCAGTGTGTGGGGAATGTGTTTCAGTGTGTGGGGAAGGGGTTTCAGTGTGTGTGAGAAAGGTGTTTCAGTGTGTGGGGAAGGGTTTCAGTGTGTGGGGAAGGGTTTCAGTGTGTGGGGAAGGGGTTTCAGTGTGTGGGGAATGGTTTCAGTGTGTGGGGAAGGTGTTTCAGTGTGTGCGGAAGGGGTTTCAGTGTTTTGGGAAGCTGTTTCAGTGTGTGGGAAGGGGGTTTCAGTGTTTGGGGAAGGTGTTTCAGTGTGTGGGGAAGGGTTCCAGTGTCTGGGGAAGGGGTTTCAATGTGTGGGAAAGGGGTTTCAGTGTGTGGGGGTGGTACTTCAGGGTGTGGGGAAGGGGTTTCTGTGTGTGGGGACGGTGTTTCAGTTTGTGGGGATTTGTTCAGAGTGTGCAGAAGGTGTTTCAGTGTGTGGGGAAGGGGTTTCAGTGTGAGGGGAAGGGCTTCACTGTGTGCGGAAGGTGTTTCAGTGTGTGGGGAAGGGGTATCAGTCTGTGGGGAAGGTGTTTCAGTATGGGCGGAAGGGGTTTCACTGTGTGCGAAAGGCGTTTCAGTGTGTGGTAAAGGGGTTTCAATGTGTGGGGATGGGGTTTCAGTGTGTGGGGAATGTGTTTCAGTCTGTGGGGAATGTGTTTCAGTCTGTGGGGAAGAGGTTTCATTGTGTGGGGAATGTGTTTCAGTGTAAGGGGATGTGTTTCAGTGTGTGGGGATGGGGTTTCAGTGTGTGGGGAAGGTGTTTCAGTGTGTGCGGAAGGGGTTTCAGTGTGTGGGGTAGGTGTTTCAGTGTGTGGGGAAGGTGTTTCAGTGTGTGGGGAAGGGGTTTCAGTCTGTGTGAGGAAGGTGTTTCAGTGTTTGGGGAAGGTGTTTAGTGTGTGGGGATGGCATTTCAGTGTGTGGGGATGGTATTTCAGTGTGTTGGGAAGGGGTTTCAGTGTGTGGTGAAGGTGTTTCAGTGTGTGGGGAAGGTATTTCAGTGGGTGGGGATGTGTTTCAGTGAGTGGGGAAGGTGTTTCAGTATTTGGGGAAGGGGTTTCAGTGTGTGGGGAAGGGTTCCAGTGTCTGGGGAAGGGGTTTCAATGTGTGGGAAAGGTGTTTCAGTGTGTGGGGATGGCATTTCAGTGTGTGGGGAAGGGGTTTCAGTGTGTGGGGAAGGTGTTTCAGTTTGTGGGGATTTGTTCATAGTGTGCGGAAGGTGTTTCAGTGTGTGGGGAAGGTGTTTCTGTGTGAGGGGAAGGGCTTCACTGTGTGCGGAAGGTGTTTCACTGTGTGGGGAAGGGGTATCAGTCTGTGTGGAAGGTGTTTCAGTATGGGCGGAAGGGGTTTCAGTGTGTGGGGAAGGGGTTTCAGTGTGTGGGGAAGGTGTTTCAGTGTGTGCGGAAGGCGTTTCAGTGTGTGCGGAAGGCGTTTCAGTGTGTGGTGAAGGGGTTTCAATGTGTGGGGATGGGGTTTCAGTGTGTGGGGAATGTGTTTCAGTCTGTGGGGAATGTGTTTCAGTCTGTGGGGAATGTGTTTCAGTCTGTGGGGAAGGGGTTTCATTGTGTGGGGAATGTGTTTCAGTGTAAGGGGATGTGTTTCAGTGTGTGGGGATGGGGTTTCAGTGTGTGGGGAAGGTGTTTGAGTGCGTGGTGAAGGGGTTTCAGTGTGTGGGGAAGTGTTCCAGTGTATGGGGAAGTGGTTTCAATGTGTGGGAAAGGTGTTTCAGTGTGTGCGGAAGGGGTTTCAGTGTGTGGGGTAGGTGTTTCAGTGTGTGGGGAAGGGGTTTCAGTGTGTGGGGAAGGGGTTTCAGTCTGTGTGAGGAAGGTGTTTCAGAGTGTGGGGAAGGTGTTTCAGTGTGTGGGGAAGGTTTTTCAGTGTGTGGGGAAGGGGTTTCAGTGTGTGGTGAAGGGTTTCAGTGTGTGGGGAAGGGGTTTCAGTGTGTGGGGAAGTGTATCAGCGTGTGGGAATGGGGTTTCAGTGTGTGGGGAAGGTGTTTCAGTGTGTGGGGAAGGGTTTCAGTGTTTGGGGAATGTGTTTCAGTGTTTGCGGAAGGGCTTTCAGTGTGTGGGGAAGGTGTTTCAGTGTGTGGGGGAGGGTTTCAGTGTGTGGGAAAGGTGTTTCAATGTGTGCGGAAGGGGTTTCAGTGTGTGGTGAAACGGTTTCAGTGTGTGCGGAAGGTGTTTCAGTGTGTGGAGTAGTTGTTTCAGTGTGTGGGGAAGGTGTTTCAGTGTGTGGAGTAGTTGTTTCAGTGTGTGGGGAAGTTGTTTCAGAGTGTGGCGAAGCTGTTTCAGTGTGTGAGGAACGGGTTTCAGTGTGTGGGAAAGGTGTTTCAGAGTGTGGGGATGGTATTTCAGTGTGTGGGGAAGGTGTTTCAGTATGTGGGGAAGGTGTTTCAGTGTGTGTGGGGAAGGGGTTTCAGTTTGTGGGGAAGGTGTATCAGTATGTGTGGGGATGTGTTTCAGTGTGTACGGAAGGTGTTTCAGTGTGTGGGGAAGGGGTTTCAGTGAGTGGGGAAGGTGTTTCAGTGTGTGGGGATGGGTTTCAGTGTGTGGGGAAGGGGTTTCAGTGTGTGGGGATGGGTTTCAGTGTGAGCGGAATGTGTTTCAGTGTGTAGGGAAGGGGTTTCAGTGTGTGGGGAAGTTTTTCAGTGTGTGGGGAAGCGGTTTCAGTGTGTTGGGAAGGGGTTTCAGTGTGTGGGGATGGGTTTCTTTTAGTGGGGATGGGTTTCATTGTATGCGGAAGGGTTTTCAGTGTGTGGGGAAGGTGCTTCAGTGTGTGGTGAAGGGGCTTCAGTGTGTGGGGAAGGTGTTTCAGTGGGTGGGGAAGGTGTTTCAGTGGGTGGGGTAGGGGTTTCAGTGTGTGGGGATGGTATTTCAGTGTGTGGGGAAGGGGTTTCTGTGTGTGGGGATGGTGTTTCAGTGTGTTTGGAAGATGTTTCTGTGTGTGGGGAAGGTGTTTCAGTGTGTGCGGGAGGGGTTTCAGTGTGTGGGGAAGGTGTTTCAGTGTGTGTGGAAGGTGTTTTAGTGTGTGGGGAAGGTGTTTCAGTGTGTGAGGAAGGGGTTTCAGTGTGTGTGAGGAGGGTGTTTCAGTGTGTGGGGAAGGTGTTTCAGTGTGTGGGGAAGGAGTTTCAGTGTATGGGGACGGGGTTTCAGTGTGTGGGGAAGGGTTTCAGTGAGTGGGGAAGGGGTTTCGGTGTGTGGGGAAGTGTTTCAGTGTGTGGGAAATGTGTTTCAATGTGTGCGGAAGGGGTTTCAGTGTGTGATGAAGGTGTTTCAGTGTGTGGCGAAGGTGTTTCAGTGTGTGGTGAAGGGGTTTCAGTGTGTGGGGAAGCTGTTTCAGTGTGTGGGGAAGGGGTTTCAGTGTGTGGGGAAGCTGTTTCAGTGTGTGAGGAAGGGGTTTCACTGTTTGGGGAAGGTGTTTCAGTGTGTGGGGATGGTATTTCAGTGAGTGGGGAAGGGGTTTCAGTGTGTGGGGAAGTGTTGCAGTGTGTGTGGAAGGTGTTTCTGTGCGTGGGGAAGGTGTTTCAGTTTGTGCGGAAGGTTTTTCAGTGTGTGGGGAAGGTGTTTCAGTGTGTGTGGAAGGTGCTTCAGTGTGTGGGGAAGGTGTTTCAGTGTGTGGGGAAGGGGTTTCAGTGTGTGTGAGGAAGGTGTCTCAGTGTGTGGGGAAGGTGTTTCAGTGTGTGGGGAAGGGGTTTCAGTGTGTAGGGAATGGCTTTCAGTGTGTGGGGAAGGGTTTCAGTGTATGGGGAAGGGGTTTCAGTGTGTGCGGAAGGGTTTTGGTGTGTGGGAAAGGTGTTTCAATCTGTGCAGAAGGGGTTTCAGTGTGTGTTGAAGGTGTTTCAGTGTGTGGGGAAGGTGTTTCAGTGTGTGGGGATGGGGTTTCAGTGTGTGGGGAAGGGGTTTCAGTGTATGGGGAAGCTGTTTCAGTGTGTGAGGAAGGGGTTTCAGTGTTTGGGTAAGGTCTTTCAGTGTGTTGGGAAGGGTTCCAGTGTCTGGGGAAGGGGATCAGTGAGTGGGAACGCTGTTTCAGTGTGTGGGGATGGTATTTCAGTGTTTGGGGAAGGGGTTTCAGTGTGTGGTGAAGGGGTTTCAGTGTGTGGGGAAGGTATTTCAGTGTGTGGGGAAGGTGTATCAGTATGTGTGGGGATGTCTTTCACTGTGTGCGGAAGGTGTTTCAGTGTGTGGGGAAGGGGTTTCAGTGAGTGGGGAATGTGTTTCAGTGTGTGGGGATGGGTGTCAGTGTGTGGGGAAGGGGTTTCAGTGTGTGGGGAAGGTGTTTCAGTGTGTGGGGATGGGTTTCAGTGTGTGGGGAAGGGGTTTCAGTGTGTGGGGATGGGTTTCAGTGTGTGCGGAAGTGGTTTCAGTGTGTGGGGAAGTATTTTACTGTGTGGGGTAGGGGTTTCAGTGTGTGTGGAAGGGGTTTCAGTTTTTGGGGATGGGTTTCAGTTTGTGGGGATGGGTTTCATTGTGTGCGGAAGGTGTTTCAGTATGTGGGGAAGTGTTTCAGTGTGTGGGGTAGTGGTTTCAGTGTGTGGGGAAGGGGTTTCAGTTTTTGGGGATGGGTTTCAGTTTGTGGGGATGGGTTTCCTTGTGTGCAGAAGGGGTTTCAGTGTGTGGGGAAGTTGTTTCAGTGTGTGGTGAAGGGGTTTCAGTGTGTGGGGAAGGTGTTTCAGTGGGTCGGGTAGGGGTTTCACAGTGTGGTGAAGGGTTTCAGTGTGTGGGAAAGGGAATTCAGTGTGTGGGGAAGGTGTTTCAGTGTGTGGGGAAGCTGTTTCAGTGAGTGGGGAAGTTGTTTCAGTGTGTGGGGAAGGGGTTTCAGAGTGTGGGGAAGGTGTTTCAGTGTGTGGGGATGTGCTTCAGTGTGTGGGGATGTGTTGCAGTGTGTGGGGAAGTGTTTCTGTGTGTTGGGAAGGTGTTTCAGTGTGTGGGGATGGGTTTCAGTGTGTGGGGATGGGTTTCAGTGTGTGTGGAAGGGGTTTCAGTGTGTGCGAAAGGTGTTTCAGTGTGTGGGGACGTGTTTCAGGGTGTGGGGAAGGGGATTCATTGTATGGGGAAGGGCTTTCAGTGTGTGGGGAAGGTGTTCCAGTGGGTGGGGATGTGTTTCAGTGTGTGGGGAACGTGTTTCAGTGTGTGGGGAAGGGGTTTCAGTGTGTGGGGAAGGGGTTTCAGTGTGTGGGAAATGTGTTTCAGTGTGTGGGTGAGGGTTTCAGTGCGAGGGGAATGTGTTTTAGTGTGTGGTGAATGGGTTTCAGTGTTTGGGGAAGGGTTTCAGTCTGTGGGGAAGGGGTTTCAGTGTGTGGGGAATGTGTTTCAGTATGTGGGGATGTGTTTCAGTGTGTGGGAATGGTGTTTCAGTGTGTGGGGAAGGTGTTTCAGTGTGTGGGGAAGGGGTTTCAGTGTGTGGGGAAGGGTGTCAGAGTGTGGGGAAGGTTTTTCACTGTTTGCGGAAGTGGTTTCAGTGAGTGGACGAGGTGTTTCAGTGTGTGGGGAATGTGTTTCAGTGTGTGGGGAAGGGGTTTCAGTGTGTGTGAGAAAGGTGTTTCAGTGTGTGGGGAAGGGTTTCAGTGTGTGGGGAAGGGTTTCAGTGTGTGGGGAAGGGGTTTCAGTGTGTGGGGAATGGTATCAGTGTGTGGGGAAGGTGTTTCAGTGTGTGCGGAAGGGGTTTCAGTGTTTTGGGAAGCTGTTTCAGTGTGTGGGAAGGGGGTTTCAGTGTTTGGGGAAGGTGTTTCAGTGTGTGGGGAAGGGTTCCAGTGTCTGGGGAAGGGGTTTCAATGTGTTGGGAAGGGGTTTCAGTGTGTGGGGATGGGTTTCATTTAGTGGGGATGGGTTTCATTGTATGCGGAAGGGTTTTCAGTGTGTGGGGAAGGTGCTTCAGTGTGTGGTGAAGGGGCTTCAGTGTGTGGGGAAGGTGTTTCAGTGGGTGGGGAAGGTGTTTCAGTGGGTGGGGTAGGGGTTTCAGTGTGTGGGGATGGTATTTCAGTGTGTGGGGAAGGGGTTTCTGTGTGTGGGGATGGTGTTTCAGTGTGTTTGGAAGGTGTTTCTGTGTGTGGGGAAGGTGTTTCAGTGTGTGCGGGAGGGGTTTCAGTGTGTGGGGAAGGTGTTTCAGTGTGTGTGGAAGGTGTTTTAGGATGTGGGGAAGGTGTTTCAGTGTGTGAGGAAGGGGTTTCAGTGTGTGTGAGGAGGGTGTTTCAGTTTGTGGGGAAGGTGTTTCAGTGTGTGGGGAAGGAGTTTCAGTGTATGGGGAAGGGGTTTCAGTGTGTGGGGAAGGGTTTCAGTGAGTGGGGAAGGGGTTTCGGTGTGTGGGGAAGTGTTTCAGTGTGTGGGAAATGTGTTTCAATGTGTGCGGAAGGGGTTTCAGTGTGTGATGAAGGTGTTTCAGTGTGTGGCGAAGGTGTTTCAGTGTGTGGTGAAGGGGTTTCAGTGTGTGGGGAAGCTGTTTCAGTGTGTGGGGAAGGGGTTTCAGTGTGTGGGGAAGCTGTTTCAGTGTGTGAGGAAGGGGTTTCACTGTTTGGGGAAGGTGTTTCAGTGTGTGGGGATGGTATTTCAGTGAGTGGGGAAGGGGTTTCAGTGTGTGGGGAAGTGTTGCAGTGTGTGTGGAAGGTGTTTCTGTGCGTGGGGAAGGTGTTTCAGTTTGTGCGGAAGGTTTTTCAGTGTGTGGGGAAGGTGTTTCAGTGTGTGTGGAAGGTGCTTCAGTGTGTGGGGAAGGTGTTTCAGTGTGTGGGGAAGGGGTTTCAGTGTGTGTGAGGAAGGTGTCTCAGTGTGTGGGGAAGGTGTTTCAGTGTGTGGGGAAGGGGTTTCAGTGTGTAGGGAATGGGTTTCAGTGTGTGGGGAAGGGTTTCAGTGTATGGGGAAGGGGTTTCAGTGTGTGCGGAAGGGTCTTGGTGTGTGGGAAAGGTGTTTCAATCTGTGCAGAAGGGGTTTCAGTGTGTGTTGAAGGTGTTTCAGTGTGTGGGGAAGGTGTTTCAGTGTGTGGGGATGGGGTTTCAGTGTGTGGGGAAGGGGTTTCAGTGTATGGGGAAGCTGTTTCAGTGTGTGAGGAAGGGGTTTCAGTGTTTGGGTAAGGTGTTTCAGTGTGTTGGGAAGGGTTCCAGTGTCTGGGGAAGGGGATCAGTGAGTGGGAACGCTGTTTCAGTGTGTGGGGATGGTATTTCAGTGTTTGGGGAAGGGGTTTCAGTGTGTGGTGAAGGGGTTTCAGTGTGTGGGGAAGGTATTTCAGTGTGTGGGGAAGGTGTATCAGTATGTGTGGGGATGTGTTTCACTGTGTGCGGAAGGTGTTTCAGTGTGTGGGGAAGGGGTTTCAGTGAGTGGGGAATGTGTTTCAGTGTGTGGGGATGGGTGTCAGTGTGTGGGGAAGGGGTTTCAGTGTGTGGGGAAGGTGTTTCAGTGTGTGGGGATGGGTTTCAGTGTGTGGGGAAGGGGTTTCAGTGTGTGGGGATGGGTTTCAGTGTGTGCGGAAGTGGTTTCAGTGAGTGGGGAAGTATTTCAGTGTGTGGGGTAGGGGTTTCAGTGTGTGTGGAAGGGGTTTCAGTTTTTGGGGATGGGTTTCAGTTTGTGGGGATGGGTTTCATTGTGTGCGGAAGGTGTTTCAGTATGTGGGGAAGTGTTTCAGTGTGTGGGGTAGTGGTTTCAGTGTGTGGGGAAGGGGTTTCAGTTTTTGGGGATGGGTTTCAGTTTGTGGGGATGGGTTTCATTGTGTGCGGAAGGGGTTTCAGTGTGTGGGGAAGTTGTTTCAGTGTGTGGTGAAGGGGTTTCAGTGTGTGGGGAAGGTGTTTCAGTGGGTCGGGTAGGGGTTTCACAGTGTGGTGAAGGGTTTCAGTGTGTCAGAAAGGGAATTCAGTGTGTGGGGAAGGTGTTTCAGTGTGTGGGGAAGGTGTTTCAGTGAGTGGGGAAGTTGTTTCAGTGTGTGGGGAAGGGGTTTCAGAGTGTGGGGAAGGTGTTTCAGTGTGTGGGGATGTGCTTCAGTGTGTGGGGATGTGTTGCAGTGTGTAGGGAAGTGTTTCTGTGTGTTGGGAAGGTGTTTCAGTGTGTGGGGATGGGTTTCAGTGTGTGGGGATGGGTTTCAGTGTGTGTGGAAGGGGTTTCAGTGTGTGCGAAAGGTGTTTCAGTGTGTGGGGACGTGTTTCAGGGTGTGGGGAAGGGGTTTCATTGTATGGGGAAGGGCTTTCAGTGTGTGGGGAAGGTGTTCCAGTGGGTGGGGATGTGTTTCAGTGTGTGGGGAACGTGTTTCAGTGTGTGGGGAAGGGGTTTCAGTGTGTGGGGAAGGGGTTTCAGTGTGTGGGAAATGTGTTTCAGTGTGTGGGTGAGGGTTTCAGTGCGAGGGGAATGTGTTTTAGTGTGTGGTGAATGGGTTTCAGTGTTTGGGGAAGGGTTTCAGTCTGTGGGGAAGGGGTTTCAGTGTGTGGGGAATGTGTTTCAGTATGTGGGGATGTGTTTCAGTGTGTGGGAATGGTGTTTCAGTGTGTGGGGAAGGTGTTTCAGTGTGTGGGGAAGGGGTTTCAGTGTGTGGGGAAGGGTTTCAGAGTGTGGGGAAGGTTTTTCACTGTGTGCGGAAGTGGTTTCAGTGAGTGGCGGAGGTGTTTCAGTGTGTGGGGAATGTGTTTCAGTGTGTGGGGAAGGGGTTTCAGTGTGTGTGAGAAAGGTGTTTCAGTGTGTGGGGAAGGGTTTCAGTGTGTGGGGAAGGGTTTCAGTGTGTGGGGAAGGGGTTTCAGTGTGTGGGGAATGGTTTCAGTGTGTGGGGAAGGTGTTTCAGTGTGTGCGGAAGGGGTTTCAGTGTTTTGGGAAGCTGTTTCAGTGTGTGGGAAGGGGGTTTCAGTGTTTGGGGAAGGTGTTTCAGTGTGTGGGGAAGGGTTCCAGTGTCTGGGGAAGGGGTTTCAATGTGTGGGAAAGGGGTTTCAGTGTGTGGGGGTGGTATTTCAGTGTGTGGGGAAGGGGTTTCAGTGTGTGGGTCGGTGTTTCAGTTTGTGGGGATTTGTTCAGAGTGTGCAGAAGGTGTTTCAGTGTGTGGGGAAGGGGTTTCAGTGTGAGGGGAAGGGCTTCACTGTGTGCGGAAGGTGTTTCAGTGTGTGGGGAAGGGGTATCAGTCTGTGGGGAAGGTGTTTCAGTATGGGCGGAAGGGATTTCACTGTGTGCGAAAGGAGTTTCAGTGTGTGGTAAAGGGGTTTCAATGTGTGGGGATGGGGTTTCAGTGTGTGGGGAATGTGTTTCAGTCTGTGGGGAATGTGTTTCAGTCTGTGGGGAAGAGGTTTCATTGTGTGGGGAATGTGTTTCAGTGTAAGGGGATGTGTTTCAGTGTGTGGGGATGGGGTTTCAGTGTGTGGGGAAGGTGTTTCAGTGCGTGGTGAAGGGGTTTCAGTGTGTGGGGAAGGGTTCCAGTGTATGGGGAAGGGGTTTCAATGTGTGGGAAAGGTGTTTCAGTGTGTGCGGAAGGGGTTTCAGTGTGTGGGGTAGGTGTTTCAGTGTGTGGGGAAGGTGTTTCAGTGTGTGGGGAAGGGGTTTCAGTCTGTGTGAGGAAGGTGTTTCAGAGTGTGGGGAAGGTGTTTCAGTGTGTGGGGAAGGTTTTTCAGTGTGTGGGGAAGGGGTTTCAGTGTGTGGTGAAGGGTTTCAGTGTGTGGGGAAGGGGTTTCAGTGTGTGGGGAAGTGTATCAGCGTGTGGGGATGGGGTTTCAGTGTGTGGGGAAGGTGTTTCAGTGTGTGGGGAAGGGTTTCAGTGTTTGGGAATGTGTTTCAGTGTTTGCGGAAGGGCTTTCAGTGTGTGGGGAAGGTGTTTCAGTGTGTGGGGGAGGGTTTCAGTGTGTGGGAAAGGTGTTTCAATGTGTGCGGAAGGGGTTTCAGTGTGTGGTGAAACTGTTTCAGTGTGTGCGGAAGGTGTTTCAGTGTGTGGAGTAGTTGTTTCAGTATGTGGGGAAGGTGTTTCAGTGTGTGCGGAAGGGGTTTCAGTGTGTGGGGTAGGTGTTTCAGTGTGTGGGGAAGGTGTTTCAGTGTGTGGGGAAGGGGTTTCAGTCTGTGTGAGGAAGGTGTTTCAGTGTTTGGGGAAGGTGTTTAGTGTGTGGGGATGGCATTTCAGTGTGTGGGGATGGTATTTCAGTGTGTGGGGAAGGGGTTTCAGTGTGTGGTGAAGGGGTTTCAGTGTGTGGGGAAGGTATTTCAGTGGGTGGGGATGTGTTTCAGTGTGTGGGGAAGGTGTTTCAGTATTTGGGGAAGGGGTTTCAGTGTGTGGGGAAGGGTTCCAGTGTCTGGGGAAGGGGTTTCAATGTGTGGGAAAGGTGTTTCAGTGTGTGGGGATGGCATTTCAGTGTGTGGGGAAGGGGTTTCAGTGTGTGGGGAAGGTGTTTCAGTTTGTGGGGATTTGTTCATAGTGTGCGGAAGGTGTTTCAGTGTGTGGGGAAGGTGTTTCTGTGTGAGGGGAAGGGCTTCACTGTGTGCGGAAGGTGTTTCACTGTGTGGGGAAGGGGTATCAGTCTGTGTGGAAGGTGTTTCAGTATGGGCGGAAGGGGTTTCAGTGTGTGGGGAAGGGGTTTCAGTGTGTGGGGAAGGTGTTTCAGTGTGTGCGGAAGGCGTTTCAGTGTGTGCGGAAGGCGTTTCACTGTGTGGTGAAGGGGTTTCAATGTGTGGGGATGGGGTTTCAGTGTGTGGGGAATGTGTTTCAGTCTGTGGGGAATGTGTTTCAGTCTGTGGGGAAGGGGTTTCATTGTGTGGGGAATGTGTTTCAGTGTAAGGGGATGTGTTTCAGTGTGTGGGGATGGGGTTTCAGTGTGTGGGGAAGGTGTTTGAGTGCGTGGTGAAGGGGTTTCAGTGTGTGGGGAACTGTTCCAGTGTATGGGGAAGTGGTTTCAATGTGTGGGAAAGGTGTTTCAGTGTGTGCGGAAGGGGTTTCAGTGTGTGGGGTAGGTGTTTCAGTGTGTGGGGAAGGTGTTTCAGTGTGTGGGGAAGGGGTTTCAGTCTGTGTGAGGAAGGTGTTTCAGAGTGTGGGGAAGGTGTTTCAGTGTGTGGGGAAGGTTTTTCAGTGTGTGGGGAAGGGGTTTCAGTGTGTGGTGAAGGGTTTCAGTGTGTGGGGAAGGGGTTTCAGTGTGTGGGGAAGTGTATCAGCGTGTGGGGATGGGGTTTCAGTGTGTGGGGAAGGTGTTTCAGTGTGTGGGGAAGGGTTTCAGTGTTTGGGGAATGTGTTTCAGTGTTTGCGGAAGGGCTTTCAGTGTGTGCGGAAGGTGTTTCAGTGTGTGGGGGAGGGTTTCAGTGTGTGGGAAAGGTGTTTCAATGTGTGCGGAAGGGGTTTCAGTGTGTGGTGAAACGGTTTCAGTGTGTGCGGAAGGTGTTTCAGTGTGTGGAGTAGTTGTTTCAGTGTGTCGGGAAGGTGTTTCAGTGTGTGGAGTAGTTGTTTCAGTGTGTGGGGAAGTTGTGTCAGAGTGTGGGGAAGCTGTTTCAGTGTGTGAGGAACGGGTTTCAGTGTGTGGGAAAGGTGTTTCAGAGTGTGGGGATGGTATTTCAGTGTGTGGGGAAGGTGTTTCAGTATGTGGGGAAGGTTTTTCAGTGTGTGTGGGGAAGGGGTTTCAGTTTGTGGGGAAGGTGTATCAGTATGTGTGGGGATGTGTTTCAGTGTGTGCGGAAGGTGTTTCAGTGTGTGGGGAAGGGGTTTCAGTGAGTGGGGAAGTTGTTTCAGTGTGTGGGGATGGGTTTCAGTGTGTGGGGAAGGGGTTTCAGTGTGTGGGGATGGGTTTCAGTGTGAGCGGAATGTGTTTCAGTGTGTGGGGAAGGGGTTTCAGTGTGTGGGGAATTTTTTCAGTGTGTGGGGAAGCGGTTTCAGTGTGTTGGGAAGGGGTTTCAGTGTGTGGGGATGGGTTTCATTTAGTGGGGATGGGTTTCATTGTATGCGGAAGGGTTTTCAGTGTGTGGGGAAGGTGCTTCAGTGTGTAGTGAAGGGGCTTCAGTGTGTGGGGAAGGTGTTTCAGTGGGTGGGGAAGGTGTTTCAGTGGGTGGGGTAGGGGTTTCAGTGTGTGGGGATGGTATTTCAGTGTGTGGGGAAGGGGTTTCTGTGTGTGGGGATGGTGTTTCAGTGTGTTTGGAAGGTGTTTCTGTGTGTGGGGAAGGTGTTTCAGTGTGTGCGGGAGGGGTTTCAGTGTGTGGGGAATGTGTTTCAGTGTGTTTGGAAGGTGTTTTAGTGTGTGGGGAAGGTGTTTCAGTGTGTGAGGAAGGGGTTTCAGTGTGTGTGAGGAGGGTGTTTCAGTGTGTGGGGAAGGTGTTTCAGTGTGTGGGGAAGGAGTTTCAGTGTATGGGGAAGGGGTTTCAGTGTGTGGGGAAGGGTTTCAGTGAGTGGGGAAGGGGTTTCGGTGTGTGGGGAAGTGTTTCAGTGTGTGGGAAATGTGTTTCAATGTGTGCGGAAGGGGTTTCAGTGTGTTTGGAAGGTGTTTTAGTGTGTGGGGAAGGTGTTTCAGTGTGTGAGGAAGGTGTTTCAGTGTGTGCGGGAGGGGTTTCAGTGTGTGGGGAATGTGTTTCAGTGTGTTTGGAAGGTGTTTTAGTGTGTGGGGAAGGTGTTTCAGTGTGTGAGGAAGGGGTTTCAGTGTGTGTGAGGAGGGTGTTTCAGTGTGTGGGGAAGGTGTTTCAGTGTGTGGGGAAGGAGTTTCAGTGTATGGGGAAGGGGTTTCAGTGTGTGGGGAAGGGTTTCAGTGAGTGGGGAAGGGGTTTCGGTGTGTGGGGAAGTGTTTCAGTGTGTGGGAAATGTGTTTCAATGTGTGCGGAAGGGGTTTCAGTGTGTGATGAAGGTGTTTCAGTGTGTGGCGAAGGTGTTTCAGTGTGTGGTGAAGGGGTTTCAGTGTGTGGGGAAGCTGTTTCAGTGTGTGGGGAAGGGGTTTCAGTGTGTGGGGAAGCTGTTTCAGTGTGTGAGGAAGGGGTTTCACTGTTTGGGGAAGGTGTTTCAGTGTGTGGGGATGGTATTTCAGTGAGTGGGGAAGGGGTTTCAGTGTGTGGGGAAGTGTTGCAGTGTGTGTGGAAGGTGTTTCTGTGCGTGGGGAAGGTGTTTCAGTTTGTGCGGAAGGTTTTTCAGTGTGTGGGGAAGGTGTTTCAGTGTGTGTGGAAGGTGCTTCAGTGTGTGGGGAAGGTGTTTCAGTGTGTGGGGAAGGGGTTTCAGTGTGTGTGAGGAAGGTGTCTCAGTGTGTGGGGAAGGTGTTTCAGTGTGTGGGGAAGGGGTTTCAGTGTGTAGGGAATGGGTTTCAGTGTGTGGGGAAGGGTTTCAGTGTATGGGGAAGGGGTTTCAGTGTGTGCGGAAGGGTTTTGGTGTGTGGGAAAGGTGTTTCAATCTGTGCAGAAGGGGTTTCAGTGTGTGTTGAAGGTGTTTCAGTGTGTGGGGAAGGTGTTTCAGTGTGTGGGGATGGGGTTTCAGTGTGTGGGGAAGGGGTTTCAGTGTATGGGGAAGCTGTTTCAGTGTGTGGGGAAGGTATTTCAGTGGGTGGGGATGTGTTTCAGTGTGTGGGGAAGGAGTTTCAGTGTGTGGGGAAGGGGTTTCAGTGTGTGGGGGAGGTGTTTCAGTGTTGGGGGAAGGTGTTTAGTGTGTGGGGATGGTATTTCAGTGTGTGGGGAAGGTGTTTCAGTGTGTGGGGATGGGGTTTCAGTGTGTGGGGAAGGGGTTTCAGTGTGTGGGGAAGTGGTTTCTGTGTGTGGGGAAGCTGTTTCAGTGTGTGAGGAAGGGGTTTCAGTCTTTGTGTAAGGTGTTTCAGTGTGTGGGGAAGTGTTCCAGTGTCTGGGGTAGGGGTTTCAGTGTGTGGGAAAGGTGTTTCAGTGTGTGTGGATGGTATTTCAGTGTGTGGGGAAGTTGTTTCAGTGTGTGGGGAAGTGTTTCAGTGTGTGGGGAGGGGGTTTCAGTGTGTTGGGAAGGGGTTTCAGTGTGTGAGGATGGTGTTCAGTTTGTGGGGATGGGTTTCATTGTGTGCGGAAGGGGTTTCAGTGTGTGGGGAAGGTGTTTCAGTGTGTGGTGAAGGGGTTTCAGTGTGTGGGGAAGTTGTTTCAGTGGGTGGGGTAGGGGTCTCAGTGTGTGGGGATGGTATTTCAGTGTGTGGGGAAGGTGGTTCAGTGTGTGGGGAAGGAGTTTCAGTGTGAGTGGAGAAGGGGTTTCAGTTTGTGGGGAAGGTGTTTCTGTGTGTGGGGATGTTTTTCAGTGTGTGGGGAAGGTGTTTCCGTGTGTGGGGAAGGGGTTTCAGTGTGTGGGGAAGGTGTTTCAGTGTTTGGGGATGGGTTTCTGTGTGTGGGCAAGGGGTTTCAGTGTGTGGGGATGTTTTTCTGTGTGTGCGGAAGGTGTTTCAGTGTGTGAGGAAATTGTTTCAGTGTGTGGGGTAGTGTTTCAGTGTGTGGGGTATGGGTTTCAGTGAGTGGGGAAGGGGTTTCAGTGTGTGGGGATGGGTTTCATTGTGTGGGGAAGGGGTTTTAGTGTGTGGGGAAGGTGTTTCAGTGCGTGGGGTAGGGGCTTCACAGTGTGGGGAAGGAGTTTCAATGTGTGGGGAAGGGAATTCAGTGTGTGGGGATGGTGGTTCAGTGTGTGGGGAAGGTGTTTCAGCGTGAGGGGAAGGGGTTTCAGTGTGTGGGAAGGTGTTTCAGTTCGTGGGGATGTGCTTCAGCGTTTGGGGATGTGTTTCAGTGTGTGGGGAAGGGTTTCTGTGTGTGGGGCAGGTGTTTCAGTTTGTGGGGATTGGTTTCAGTGTGTGCGGAAGGGGTTTCAGTGCGTGGGGAAGGTGTTTCAGTCTGTGTGGATGTGTTTCAGGGTGTGGGGAAGGGGTTTCATTGTGTGGGGAAGGTGTTTCAGTGTGTGGGGAAGGGGTTACAGTGTGTAGGGAAGGGGTTTCAGTGTGTGGGAAAGCTGTTTCAATGTGTGAGGAAGGGGTTTCAGTGTTTGTGTAAGGTGTTTCAGTGTGTGGGGAAGGGTTCCAGTGTCAGGGGTAGGGGTTTCAGTGTGTGGGAAAGGTGTTTCAGTGTGTGGGGATGGTATTTCAGTGTGTGGGGAAGTTGTTTCAGTGTGTGGGGAAGTATTTCAGTGTGTGGGGAAGGGGTTTGAGTGTGTTGGGAAGGGGTTTCAGTGTGTGGGGATGGTTTTCAGTTTGTGGGGATGGGTTTCATCGTGTGCGGAAGGGGTTTCAGTGTGTGGGGAAGGTGTGTCAGTTTGTGGTGAAGGGGTTTCAGTGTGTGGGGAAGGCGTTTCAGTAGGTGGGGTAGGGGTTTCAGTGTGTGGGGATGGTATTTCACTGTGTGGGGAAGGTGTTTCAGTGTGTGGGGAAGGTGTTTCAGTGTGTGGGGTGGAGTTTCAGAGTGAGTGGGGAAGGGGTTTCAGTTTGTGGGGAAGGTGTTTCTGTGTGTGGGGAAGGTGTTTCCGTGTGTGGGGAAGTGTTTCAGTGTGTGAGGTATGGGTTTCACAGTGTGCGGAAGGGTTTCAGTGTGTGGGGAAGGGAATTCAGTGTGTGGGGAAGGTGTTTCAGTGTGTGGGGAAGGTGTTTCAGCGTGTGGGGAAGGGGTGTCAGTGTGTGGGAAGGTGTTTCAGTTCGTGGGGATGTGCTTCAGTGTGTGGGGATGTGTTTCAGTGTGTGGGGAAGGGTTTCTGTGTGTGGGGCAGGTGTTTCAGTTTGTGGGGATTGGTTTCAGTGTGTGCGGAAGGGGTTTCAGTGCGTGGGGAAGGTGTTTCAGTCTGTGTGGATGTGTTTCAGGGTGTGGGGAAGGTGTTTCAGTGTGTGGGGAAGGTGTTTCAGTGTGTGGGGTGGAGTTTCAGTGTGAGTGGCGAAGGGGTTTCAGTTTGTGGGGAAGGTGTTTCTGCGTGTGGGGAAGTTGTTTCCGTGTGTGGGGAAGGGGTTTCAGTGTGTGGGGAAGGTGTTTCAGTGTTTGGGGATGGGTTTCTGTGTTTGGGCAAGGGGTTTCAGTGTGTGGGGATAGTTTTCTGTGTGTGCGGAAGGTGTTTCAGTGTGTTAGGAAATTGTTTCAGTGTGTGGGGAAGTGTTTCAGTGTGTGGGGTATGGGTTTCAGTGTGTGGGGAAGGGGTTTCAGTGTGTGGGGATGGGTTTCAGTTTGTGGGGATGGGTTTCATTGTGTGCGAAGGGGTTTCAGTGTGAGGGGAAGGTGTTTCATTGCGTGGGGTAGGGGTTTCACAGTGTGGGGAAGGGTTTCAGTGTGTGGGGAAGGGAATTCAGTGTGTGGGGAAGGTGTTTCAGTGTGTGGCGAAGGTGTTTCAGCGTGTGGGGAAGGGGTTTCAGTGTGTGGGAAGGTGTTTCAGTTCGTGGGGATGTGCTTCAGTGTGTGGGGATGTGTTTCAGTGTCTGGGGAAGGGTTTCTGTGTATGGGGCAGGTATTTCACTCTGTGTGGATGTGTTTCAGGGTGTGGGGAAGGGGTTTCATTGTGTGGGGAAGGGGTTTCATTGTGTGGGGATGGGTTTCAGTGAGTGGGAAGGGTTTTCAGGGTGTGGAGAAGGTATTTCAGTGGGTGGGGATGTGTTTCAGTGTTTGGGGAAGGTGTTTCAGTGTGTGGGGAAGGGGTTTCAGTTTGTGGGGAAGGGGTTTCAGTTTGTGGGGAAGGGGTTTCAGTGTTTCTGGAAGGTGTTTCTGTGTGTGGGGATGGTATTTCAGTGTGTTGGGAAGGGGTTTCAGTGTGTGGGGAAGTGTTTCATTGTGTGTGGAAGGTGTTTCTGTCTGTGGGGAAGGTGTTTCAGTGTGTGGGGAAGGTGTTTCAGTGTGTGGTGAAGGGGTTTCAGTGTGTGTGAGGAAGGTGTTTCAATGTGTGGGGAAGGTGTTTCAGTGTGTGGTGAAGGTGTTTCAGTGTGTGGGGAAGGTGTTTCAGTGTGTGGGGAAGGGGTTTCAGTTGGTGGGGAAGGGGTTTCAGTGTGTGGGGAAGCTGTTTCTGTGTGTGAGGAAGGGGTTTCAGTGTTTGGGTCAGGTGTTTCAGTGAGTGGGGAAGGTTTCCAGTGTCTGGGGAAGGGGTTTCAGTGTATGGGAAAGGTGTTTCAGTGTGTGGGGATGGTATTTCAGTGTGTGGGGAAGGTGTTTCAGTTTATGGTGAAGGGGTTTCAGTGTGTGGGGAAGGTATTTCAGTGGGTGGGGATGTGTTTCAGTGTGTGGGGAAGGTGTTTCAGTGTGTGGGGAAGGTGTTTCAGTGTGTGGGGAAGGGGTTTCAGTGTGTGGGGAAGGGGTTTCAGTGTGTGGGGAAGGAGTTTCAGTGTTTGGGGAAGGTGTTTAGTGTGTGGGGATGGCATTTCAGTGTGTGGGGAAGGTGTTTCAGTGTGTGGGGAAGGTGTTTCAGTGTGTGGGGAAGGGGTTTCAGTGTGTGGGGAAGGGGGTTCAGTGTGTGGGGAATCTGTTTCAGTGTTTGAGTAAGGGGTTTCAGTGTTTGTGTAAGGTGTTTCAGTGTGTGGGGAAGGGTTCCAGTGTCTGGGGTAGGGGTTTCAGTGAGTGGGGAAGGGGTTTCAGTGTGTTGGGAAGGGGTTTCAGCGTTTGGGGATGGTTTTCAGTTAGTGGGGATTGGTTTCATTGTGTGCGGAAGTGGTTTCAGTGTGTGGGGAAGGTGTTTCAATGTGTGGTGAAGGGGTTTCAGAGTGTGGGGATGGTATTTCAGTGTGTGGGGAAGGTGTTTCAATGAGTGCTGAAGGGGTTTCAGAGTGTGGGGATGGTATTTCAGTGTGTGGGGAAGGTGTTTCATTGTGTGGGGACGGAGTTTCAGTGTGAGTGGGGTAGGGCTTTCAGTTTGTGGGGAAGGTGTTTCTGTGTGTGGGGATGTTTTTCCGTGTGTGGGGAAGGTGTTTCAGTGTGTGAGGAAGGGGTTTCAGTGTGTGGGAAGGTATTTCAGTTCGTGGGGATGTGTTTCAGGGTGTGGGGATGGGTTTCAGTGTGTGCGGAAGGGGTTTCAGTGTGTGGGGTAGGTGTTTCAGTCTGTGTGGATGTGTTTCAGGGTGTGGGGAAGGGGTTGCAGTGTTTGGGGAAGGTGTTTCAGTGTGTGGGGATGGTATTTCAGTGTGTGGGGAAGGGGTTTCAGTGTGTGGGGAAGTGTTTCAGTGTGTGGGGAAGATGTTTCTGTGTGTGGGGAAGTTGTTTCAGTGTGTGCGGAAGGTGTTTCAGTGTGTGGGGAAGGTGTTTCAGTGTGTGTGGAAGGTGTTTCAGTGTGTGGGGAAGGTGTTTCAGTGTGTGGGGAAGGGGTTTCAGTGTGTGGGGATGGTATTTCAGTGTGTGGGGAAGGTGTTTCAGTGTGTGGGGAAGGTGTTTCAGTGTGTGGGGTGGAGTTTCATTGTGAGTGGGGAAGGGGTTTCAGTTTGTGGGGAAGGTGTTTCTGTGTGTGGGGAAGGTGTTTCCGTGTGTGGGGAAGGGGTTTCAGTGTGTGGGGAAGGTGTTTCAGTGTTTGGGATGGGTTTCTGTGTGTGGGCAAGGGGTTTCAGTGTGTGGGGATGGTTTTCTGTGTGTGCGGAAGGTGTTTCAGTGTGTTAGGAAATTGTTTCAGTGTGTGGGGAAGTGTTTCAGTGTGTGGGGTATGGGTTTCACAGTGTGGGGAAGGGTTGCAGTGTGTGGGGAAGGGAATTCAGTGTGTTGGGAAGGTCTTTCAGTGTGTTGGGAAGGTGTTTCAGCGTGTGGGGAAGGGGTTTCAGTGTGTGGGAAGGTGTTTCAGTTCGTGGGGATGTGCTTCAGTGTGTGGGGATGTGTTTCAGTGTGTGGGGAAGGGTTTCTGTGTGTGGGGCAGGTGTTTCAGTTTGTGGGGATTGGTTTCAGTGTGTGCGGAAGGGGTTTCAGTGCCTGGGGAAGGTGTTTCAGTGTGTGGGGTGGAGTTTCAGTGTGAGTGGGGAAGGGGTTTCAGTTTGTGGGGAAGGTGTTTCTGCGTGTGGGGAAGTTGTTTCCGTGTGTGGGGAAGGGGTTTCAGTGTGTGGGGAAGGTATTTCAGTGTTTGGGGATGGGTTTCTGTGTGTGGGCAAGGGGTTTCAGTGTGTGGGGATGGTTTTCTGTGTGTGCGGAAGGTGTTTCAGTGTGTTAGGAAATTGTTTCAGTGTGTGGGGAAGTGTTTCAGTGTGTGGGGTATGGGTTTCAGTGTGTGGGGAAGGGGTTTCAGTGTGTGGGGATGGGTTTCAGTTTGTGGGGATGGGGTTCATTGTGTGGCGAAGGGGTTTCAGTGTGAGGGGAAGGTGTTTCATTGCGTGGGGTAGGGGTTTCACAGTGTGGGGAAGGGTTTCAGTGTGTGGGGAAGGGAATTCAGTGTGTGGGGAAGGTGTTTCAGTGTGTGGGGAAGGTGTTTCAGTTCGTGGGGATGTGCTTCAGTGTGTGGGGATGTGTTTCAGTGTGTGGGGAAGGGTTTCTGTGTATGGGGCAGGTGTTTCAGTGTCTGGGGATTGGTTTCAGTGTGTGGGGAAGGGGTTTCAGTTTGTGGGGAAGGTGTTTCAGTTTGTGGGGAAGGGGTTTCAGTGTTTGGGGAAGGTGTTTCTGTGTGTGGGGATGGTATTTCAGTGTGTGGGGAAGGGGTTTAAGTGTGTGGGGAATTGTGTCATTGTGTGTGGAAGGTGTTTCTGTCTGTGGGCAAGGTATTTCAGTGTGTGGGGAAGGTGTTTCAGTGTGTGGGGAAGGGGTTTCAGTGTGTGTGAGGAAGGTGTTTCAGTGTGTGGGGAAGGTGTTTCAGTGGGTGGGGTAGGGGTTTCAGTGTGTGGGGATGGTATTTCAGTGTGTGGGGAAGGTGTTTCAGTGTGTGGGGAAGGTGCTTCAATGTGAGTGGGGAAGGGGTTTCAGTTTGTGGTGAAGGTGTTTCTGTGTGTGGGAAGTATTTCAGTGTGTGGGGAAGGTGTTTCAGTGTGTGGGGATGGGTTTCAGTTTGTGGGGATGGGTTTCATTGTGTGGTGAAGGGGTTTCAGTGTGTGGGGAAGGTGTTTCAGTGGGTGGGGTAGGGGTTTCACAGTGTGGGGAAGAGATTCAGTGTGTGGGGAAGGGAATTCAGTGTGTGGGGAAGGTGTTTCAGTGTGTGGGGAAGGTGTTTCATTGTGTGGGGCGGAGTTTCAGTGTGAGTGGGGTAGGGCTTTCAGTTTGTGGGGAAGGTGTTTCTGTGTGTGGGGATGTTTTTCCGTGTGTGGGGAAGGTGTTTCCGTGTGTGAGGAAGGGGTTTCAGTGTGTGGGAAGGTGTTTCAGTTCGTGGGGATGTGTTTCAGGGTGTGGGGATGGGTTTCAGTGTGTGCGGTAGGTGTTTCAGTGTGTGTGGTAGGTGTTTCAGTCTGTGTGGATGTGTTTCAGGGTGTGGGGAAGGGGTTTCAGTGTTTGGGGAAGGTGTTTCAGTGTGTGGGGATGGTATATCAGTGTGTGGGGAAGGGGTTTCAGTGTGTGGGGAAGTGTTTCAGTGTGTGGGGAAGATGTTTCTGTGTGTGGGGAAGTTGTTTCAGTGTGTGCGGAAGGTGTTTCAGTGTGTGGGGAAGGTGTTTCAGTGTGTGTGGAAGGTGTTTCAGTGTGTGGGGAAGGTGTTTCAGTGTGTGGGCAAGGGGTTTCAGTGTGTGGGGATGGTATTTCAGTGTGTGGGGAAGGTCTTTCAGTGTGTGGGGAAGGTGTTTCAGTGTGTGGGGTGGAGTTTCATTGTGAGTGGGGAAGGGGTTTCAGTTTGTGGGGAAGGTGTTTCTGTGTGTGGGGAAGGTGTTTCCGTGTGTGGGGAAGGGGTTTCAGTGTGTGGGGAAGGTGTTTCAGTGTTTGGGATGGGTTTCTGTGTGTGTGCAAGGGGTTTCAGTGTGTGGGGATGGTTTTCTGTGAGTGCGGAAGGTGTTTCAGTGTGTTAGGAAATTGTTTCAGTGTGTGGGGAAGGGGTTTCAGTGTGTGGGGAAGGTGTTTCACTGCGTGGGGTAGGGGTTTCACAGTGTGGGGAAGGGTTTCAGCGTGTGGGGAAGGGAATTCAGTGTGTGGGGAAGGTGTTTCAGTGTGTGGGGAAGGTGTTTCAGCGAGTGGGGAAGTGGCTTCAGTGTGTGGGAAGGTGTTTCAGTTCGTGGGGATGTGCTTCAGTGTGTGGGGATGTGTTTCAGTGTGTGGGGAAGGGTTCCTGTGTATGGGGCAGGTGTTTCAGTGTGTGGGGATTGGTTTCAGTGTGTGCGGAATCGGTTTCAGTGCGTGGGGAAGGTGTTTCAGTCTGTGTGGATGTGTTTCAGGGTGTGGGGAAGGGGTTTCATTGTGTGGGGAAGGGGTTTCAGTGTGTGGGGATGGGTTTCAGTGAGTAGGAAGGGTTTTCAGGGTGTGGAGAAGTTATTTCAGTGGGTGGGGATGTGTTTCAGTGTTTGGGGAAGGTGTTTCAGTGTGTGGGGAAGGGGTTTCAGTTTGTGAGGAAGGGGTTTCAGTGTTTGGGGAAGGTGTTTCTGTGTGTGGGGATGGTATTTCAGTGTGTGGGGAAGGGGTTTCAGTGTGTGGGGAAGTGTTTCAGTGTGTGGGGAAGGTGTTTCAGTGTGTGTGGAAGGTGTTTCTGTCTGTGGGGAAGGTGTTTCTTTTTGTTGGGAAGGTGTTTTAGTGTGTGTGGAAGGTGATTCAGTGTGTGAGGAAGGTGTTTCAGTGTGTGGGGAAGGTGTTTCAGTGTGTGGGGAAGGGGTTTCAGTGTGTGGGGAAGGGTTTCAGTGTATGGGGAAGGGGTTTCAGTGTGTGGGGAAGGTGTTTCAGTGTGTGGGGAAGGGGTTTCAGTGTGTGGGGAAGGGTTTCAGTGTATGGGGAAGGGGTTTCAGTGTATGGGGAAGGGCTTTCAGTGTGTGGGGAAGGTGTTTCAGTGTGTGGGGAAGGAGTTTCAGTGTGTGGGGAAGGGGTTTCAGTGTGTGGGGAAGCTGTTTCAGTGTGTGAGGAAGGGGTTTCAGTGTTTGGGTAAGGTGTTTCAGTGTGTGGGGAAGGTTTCCAGTGTCTGGGGAAGGGGTTTCAGTGTGTGGGAAAGGTGTTTCAGTGTGTGGGGATGGTATTTCAGTGTGTGGGGATGGTGTTTCAGTGTATGGTGAAGGGGTTTCAGTGTGTGGGGAAGGTTATTCAGTGGGTGGGGATGTGTTTCAGTGTGTGGGGAAGGTGTTTCAGTGTGTGGGGAAGCGGTTTCAGTGTGTGGGGTAGGGGTTTCAGTGTTTGGGGAAGGTGCTTAGTGTGTGGGGATGGCATTTCAGTGTGTGGGGAAGGTGTTTCAGTGTGTGGGGAAGGGGTTTCAGTGTGTGGGGATGGGTTTCAGTTTGTGGGGATGGATTTCATTGTGTGCGCAAGGTGTTTCAGTGTGTGGGGAAGGTGTTTCAGTGTGTGGGGAAGGTGTTTCAGCGTGTGGGGAAGGGGTATCAGTGAGTGGGGAAGGTGTTTCAGTTCGTGGGGATGTGCTTCAGTGTGAGGGGATGTGTTTCAGTGTGTGGGGAAGGTGTTTCCGTGTGTGAGGAAGGGGTTTCAGTGTGTGGGAAGGTGTTTCGGTTCGTGTGAATGTGTTTCAGGGTGTGGGGATGGGTTTCAGTGTGTGCGTAAGGGGTTTCAGTGTGTGGGGTAGGTGTTTCTGTCTGTGTGGATGTGTTTCAGGGTTTGGGGAAGGGGTTTCAGTGTTTGGGGAAGGTGTTTCAGTGTGTGGGGATGGTCTTTCAGTGTGTGGGAAAATGGGTTTCAGTGTGTGGGGAAGTGTTTCAGTGTGTTGGGAAGGTGTTTCTGTGTGTGGGGAAGTTGTTTCAGTGTGTGCGGAAGGTGTTTCAGTGTGTGGGGAAGGTGTTTCAGTGTGTGTGGAAGGTGTTTCAGTGTGTGGGGAAGGTATTTCAGTGTGTGGGGAAGGGGTTTCAGTGTGTGGGGATGGTGTTTCAATGTGTGGGGAAGTGGTTTCAGGGTGTGGGGAAGGGTTCCAGTGTGTGGGGAAGGTGTTTCAGTGTGTGGGAAAGGGTTTCGGTGTGTGGGAAAGGTGTTTCAATGTGTGCAGAAGGGGTTTCAGTGGGTGGTGAAGGTGTTTCAGTTTGTGGGGAAGGTGTTTCAGTGTGTGGGGAAGCTGTTCCAGTGTGTGAGGAAGGGGTTTCAGTGTTTGGGTAAGGTGTTTCAGTGTGTGGGGAAGGGTTCCAGTGTTTGGGGAAGGGGTTTCAGTGTGTGGCAAAGGTGTAAGTGTGTTGGGATGGTATTTCAGTGTGTGGGGAAGTTGTTTCAGTGTGTGGGGAAGTGTTTCAGTGTGTGGGAAAGGGATTTCAGTGTGTTGGGAAGGGGTTTCAGTGTGTGGGGATGGGTTTCAGTTTGTGGGGATGGATTTCATTGTGTGCGCAAGGTGTTTCAGTGTGTGGGGAAGGTGTTTCAGTGTGTGGGGAAGGTGTTTCAGTGTGTGGTGAAGGGGTTTCAGTGTGTGGGGAAGGTGTTTCAGTGGGTGGGGTAGGGGTTTCAGTGTGTGGGGATGGTATTTCAGTGTGTGGGGAAGGTGTTTCAGTGTGTGGGGAAGGTGTTTCAATGTGAGTGGGGAAGGGGTTTCAGTTTGTGGTGAAGGTGTTTCAGTGTGTGGTAAGTATTTCAATGTGTGGGGATGGTGTTCCAGTGTGTGGGGAAGGGGTTTCAGTGTGTGGGAAAGGTGTTTCAGTGTGTGGGGACGGGTTTCTGTGAGTGGGCTAGGAGTTTCAGTGTGTGGGGATGGGTTTCTGTGTGTGGGGAAAGTATTTCAATGTGTGGGGATGGTGTTCCAGTGTGTGGGGAATGTGTTTCAGTGTGTGAGGAAGTTGTTTCAGTGTGTGGGGAAGTGTTTCAGTGTGTGGGATATGGGTTTCAGTGTGTGGGGAAGGGGTTTCCGTGTGTGGGGATGGGTTTCAGTTTGTGGGGATGGGTTTCATTGTGTGGGGAAGGGGTTTCAGTGTGTGGGGAAGGTGTTTCAGTGGGTGGGGTAGGGGTTTCACAGTGTGGGGAAGTGTTTCAGTGTGTGGGGAAGGGAATTCAGTGTGTGGGGAAGGGAATTCAGTGTGTGGGGAAGGTGTTTCAGATTGTGGGGAAGGTGTTTCAGCGTGTGGGGAAGGGGTTTCAGTGAGTGGGGAAGGTGTTTCAGTTCGTGGGGATGTGCTTCAGTGTGAGGGGATGTGTTTCAGTGTGTGGGGGAAGGGTTTATGTGTGTGGGGAAGGTGTTTCAGTGTGTGGGGATGTGTTTCAGGGTGTGGGGAAGGGGTTTCAGTGGGTGGGGAAGGGGTTTCAGTGTGTGGGGATGGTATTTCAGTGTGTGGGGAAGGTGTTTCAGTGTATGGGGAAGGTGTTTCAGTGTGAGCTGGGAAGGGGTTTCAGTTTGTGGGGAAGGTGTTTCTGTGTGTGGGAAGTATTTCAGTGTGTGGGGAAGGTGTTTCAGTGTGTGGGGAAGGGGTTTCAGTGTGTGGGAAAGGTGTTTCAGTGTGTGGGGACGGGTTTCTGTGTGAGGGCAAGGGGTTTCAGTGTGTGGAGATGGGTTTCTGTGTGTGCAGAAGGGGTTCCAGTGTGTGAGGAAGTTGTTTCAGTGTGTGGGGAAGTGTTTCAGTGTGTGGGATATGGGTTTCAGTGTGTGGGGAAGGGGTTTCAGTGTGTGGGGATGGGTTTCAGTTTGTGGGGATGGGTTTCATTGTGTGGTGAAGGGGTTTCAGTGTGTGGGGAAGGTGTTTCAGTGGGTGGGGTAGGGGTTTCACAGTGTGCGGAAGGGTTTCAGTGCGTGGGGAAGGTGTTTCAGTGTGTGGGGAAGGTGTTTCAGTGTGTGGGGAAGGTGTTTCAGCGTGTGGGGAAGGGGTTTCAGTGTGTGGGGAAGGTGTTTCAGTTCGTGGGGATGTGCTTCAGTTTGAGGGGATGTGTTTCAGTGTGTGGGGAAGGGTTTCTGTGTGTGGGGCAGGTGTTTCAGTGTGTGGGGATGGGTTTCAGTGTGTGGGGATGGGTTTCAGTGTGTGCGGAAGGGGTTTCAGTGTGTGGGGAAGGTGTTTCAGTCTGTGTGGATGTGTTTCAGGGTGTGGGGAAGGGGTTTCATTGTGTGGGGAAGGGGTTTCAGTGTGTGGGGATGGGTTTCAGTGTGTGGGGATCGGTTTCAGTTAGTGGGAAGGGTTTTCAGGGTGTGGAGAAGGTATTTCAGTGGGTGGGGATGTGTTTCACTGTGTGGGGAAGGTGTTTCAGTGTGTGGGGACCGTGTCTCAGTGTGTGCGAAATGTGTTTCAGTGTGTCGGGAAGGGTTTCAGTGTGTGGGGAATGTGTTTCAGTGTGTGGTGAATGGGTGTCTGTGTTTGGGGAAGGGTTTCAATCTGTGGGGAAGGGTTTTCAGTGTGTGGGGAATGTGTTTCAGTGTGTGGGGATGTGTTTCAGTGTTTGGGGAATGTTTCAGTGTGTTGGGAAGGTGTTTCAGTGTGTTGGGAAGGTGTTTCAGTGTGTGGGGAAGTATTTCAGTGTGTGGGGAAGTTGTTACAGTATGTGGGGAAGTGTTTCAGAGTGTGGGGAAGGTGTTTCAGTGTGTGCGGAAGGTGTTTCAGGGTGTGGGGAACGGGTTTCAGTGTGTGTGAGGAAGGTGTTTCAGAGTGTGGGGAAGGGTTTCAGTGTGTGGGGAAGGGGTTTCAGTGTGTGGGGAATGGTTTCAGTGTGTGGGGAAGGTGTTTCATGTGTGCGGAAGGGGTTTCAGTGTCTGGTGAATGTGTTTCAGTGTGTTTTGAATGTGTTTCAGTGCGTGGGGAAGGAGTTTCAGTGTGTCGGAAAGCTGTTTCAGTGTGTGGGGAAGGTGTTTCAGTGTTTGCGGAAGGTGTTTCAGTGTGTGGGGAATGGTTCCAGTTTTTGGGCAAGGGGTTTCAGTGTGTGTGGAAGGCGTTTCAGTGTGTGGGGAAGGGTTTTCAGTGTGTGAGGAAGGGGTTTCAGTGTGTGGGGAATGTGTTTCAGTGTGTGCAGAAGGGTTTCAGTGTGTGGGGAATGTGTTTCAGTGTGTGGTGAATGGGTTCAGTGTATGGGGAAGGTGTTTCAGTCTGTGGGGAGTGGTTTCAGTGTGTGGGGAATGTGTTTCAGTGTGTGGGGATGTGTTTCAGTGTGTGGGGATGGGGTATCAGTGTGTGGGGAAGATGTTTCTGTGTGTGGGGAAGTGGTTTCAGTGGGTGGGGAAGGGGTGTCAGTGTGTGGGGAAGGTGTTGCAGTGTGTGGGGAAGTGTTTCAGTGTGCGGGGAAGGTGTTTCAGTGTGCGGGGAAGGGTTTCAGTGTGTGGGGAAGGGTTTCAGTGTGTGGGGAAGGTGTTTCAGTGTGTGCGGAAAGGGTTTCAGTGTGTGGGGAATGTGTTTCAGTGTGTTGTGAATGGGTTTCAGTGTCTGGGGAAGGGTTTCAGTCTTTGGGGAAGGGGTTTCAGTGTGTGGGAAATGTGTTTCGGTGTGTGGGGATGTGTTTCAGTGTGTGGGGATGGGGTTTCTGTGTGTGGGGAAGGTGTTTCAGTGTGTGGGGAAGGTGTTTCTGTGTGTGGGGAAGTTTTTCAGTGTGTGGGGAAGTTGTCTCAGTGAGTGGGGTAGTGTTTCAGTGTGTGGGGAAGGGTTTCAGTGTGTGGGGAATGGTTTCAGTGTGTGGGGAATGGTTTCAGTGCGTGGGGAAGGTGTTTCATGTGTGCGGAAGGTGTTTCAGTGTCTGGTGAAGGTGTTTCAATGTGTGCTGATGGTGTTTCAGTGTGTGGGGAAGTAGTTTCAGTCTGTGGGGAAGCTGTTTCAGTGTGTGGGGAAGGGGTTTCAGTGTTTGGGGAAGGTGTTTCAGTGTGTGGGGAAGGGTTCCAGTGTCTGGGGGAGGGGTTTCAGTGTGTGGGGAAGGGGTTTCCGTGTGTGGGAAAGGTGTTTCAGTGTGTGGGGAAGGGGTTTCAGTGTGTGGGGAAGGTGTTTCAGTTTGTGGGGATGTGTTTCAGTGTGTGCGGAAGGTGTTTCAGTGTGTGGGGAAGGGGTTTCAGTGTGTGGGGAAGGGTTTCACTGTGTGCGGATGGTGTTTCAGTGAGTGGGGAAGGGGTTTCAGTGTGTGGGGAAGGTGTTTCAGTGTGTGCGGAACGGGTTTCAGTGTGTGGGGAAGGGGTTTCAGTGTGTGGGGATGGTGTTTCAGTGTGTGCGGAAGGGTTATCAGTGTGTGCGGAAGGGGTTTCAGTGTGTGCGGAAGGTGTTTCAGTGTGTGGGGAAGGGGTTTCGGTGTGTGGGAAGGGGTTTCAGTGTGTGGGGAATGTGTTTCATTGTGTGCAGAAGGGTTTCAGTGTGTGGGGAAGGTGTTTCAGTGTGTGCGGAAGGGGTTTTAGTGTGTGGGGAAGGTGTTTCAGTGTGTGGGGAAGGGTTTCAGTGTGTGGGAATGTTGTTTCAATGTGTGCAAAAGGGGTTTCAGTGTGTGGGAAAGGGTTCCAGTGTCTGGGGAGGGGGTTTCAGTGTGTGGGAAAGGTGTTTCAGTGTGTGGGGATGGTATTTCAGTGTGTGGGGAAGGTGTTTCAGTGTGTGGGGAAGGTGTTTCAGTGTGTGTGGGGAAGGGGTTTCAGTGTGTGGGGAAGGTGTTTCAGTGTGTGTGGGGATGTTTTTCAGTGTGTGCGGAAGGTGTTTCAGTGTGTGGGGAAGGGGTTTTAGTGTGTGCGGAAGGTGTTTCAGTGGATGGGGAAGGTGTTTCAGAGTGTGGGGAAGGTGTTTCAGTGTGTGGGGATGTGGTTCAGTGGTGGGGATGCGGTTTCAGTGTGTGGGGAAGGTGTTTCAGTGTGTGGGGAAGTGGTTTCAGTGTGTGGGGAAGGGGTTTCAGTGTGTGGGGAAGGTGTTTCAGTGTGTGGGGATGTGTTTCAGTGTGTGGGGAAGGTGTTTTAGTGTGTGGGGAAGCTGTTTTAGTGTGTGGGGAAGGGTTTCAGTGTGTGTGAGGAAGGTATTTCAGTGTGAGGGGTAGGGTTTCAGTGTGTGCGGAAGTGGTTTCAGTTTGTGTGGAAGGCGTTTCAGTGTGTGGGGAAGGGTTTTCAGTGTGTGGGGAAGGGGTTTCAGTGTGTGCGGAAGGGGTTTCAGTTTGTGTGGAAGGCGTTTCAGTGTGTGGGGAAGGGTTTTCAGTGTGTGAGGAAGGGGTTTCAGTGTGTGGGGAATGTGTTTCAGTGTGTGCGGAAGGGTTTCAGTGTGTGGGGAATGTGTTTCAGTGTGTGGTGAATGGGTTCAGTGTATGGGGAAGGGTTTCAGTCTGTGGGGAGTGGTTTCAGTGTGTGGGGAATGTGTTTCAGTGTGTGGGGATGTGTTCCAGTGTGTGGGGATGGGGTATCACAGTGTGGGGAAGGTGTTTCTGTGTGTGGGAAGTGGTTTCAGTGGGTGGGGAAGGGGTGTCAGTGTGTGGGGAAGGTGTTGCAGTGTGTGGGGAAGTGTTTCAGTGTGCGGGGAAGGTGTTTCAGTGTGCGGGGAAGGGTTTCAGTGTGTGGGGAAGGGTTTCAGTGTGTGGGGAAGGTGTTTCAGTGTGTGCGGAAAGGGTTTCAGTGTGTGGGGAATGTGTTTCAGTGTGTTGTGAATGGGTTTCAGTGTCTGGGGAAGGCTTTCAGTCTTTGGGGAAGGGGTTTCAGTGTGTGGGAAATGTGTTTCGGTGTGTGGGGATGGGGTTTCAGTGTGTGGGGAAGGTGTTTCAGTGTGTGGGGAAGGTGTTTCTGTGTGTGGGGAAGTGTTTCAGTGTGTGGGGAAGGTGTTTCAGTGTGTGGGGCAGGGTTTCAGAGTGTGGGAAATGTGTTTCAGTGTGTGGGGACGGGTTTCTGTGAGTGGGCAAGGGGTTTCAGTGTGTGGGGATGGGTTTCTGTGGTGCGGAAGGTGTTTCAGTGTGTGAGGAAGTTGTTTCAGTGTGTGGGGAAGTGTTTCAGTGTGTGTGATATGGGTTTCAGTGTGTGGGGAAGGGGTTTCCGTGTGTGGGGATGGGTTTCAGTTTGTGGGGATGGGTTTCATTGTGTGGGGAAGGGGTTTCAGTGTGTGGGGAAGGTGTTTCAGTGGGTGGGGTAGGGGTTTCACAGTGTGGGGAAGTGTTTCAGTGTGTGGGGAAGGGAATTCAGTGTGTGGGGAAGGGAATTCAGTGTGTGGGGAAGGTGTTTCAGTGTGTGGGGAAGGTGTTTCAGCGTGTGGGGAAGGGGTTTCAGTGTGTGTGAGGAAGATGTTTCAGTGTGTGGGCTAGTGTTTCAGTGTGTGGGGAAGGGTCTTTAGTGTGTGGGGAATGGTTTCAGTGTGTGGGGAATGGTTTCAGTGTGTGGGGAAGGTCTTTCATGTGTGCGGAAGGGGTTTCAGTGTCTGGTGAAGGTGTTTCAGTTTGTGCTGATGGTGTTTCAGTGTGTGGGGAAGTATTTTCAGTCTGTGGGGAAGCTGTTTCAGTGTGTGGGGAAGTGGTTTCAGTGTCTGGGGAAGGGGTTTCAGTGTGTGGGAAAGGTGTTTCAGTGTGTGGGGATGGTATTTCAGTGTGTGGTGAAGAGGTTTCAGTGTGTGGGGAAGGTGTTTCAGTTTGTGGGGATGTGTTTCAGTGTGTGCGGAAGATGTTTCAGTGTGTGCGGAAGGGGTTTCAGTGTGTGGGGAAGGGTTTCACTGTGTGCGGAAGGTGTTTCAGTGTGTGGGGAAGGGGTTTCAGTGTGTGGGGAAGGTGTTTCAGGATGTGCGGAAGGGGTTTCAGTGTGTGGGGAATGTGTTTCAGTGTGTGGGGATGGTGTTTCAGTGTGTGCGGAAGGGGTTTCAGTGTGTGCGGAAGGGGTTTCAGTGTGTGCGGAAGGTGTTTCAGTGTGTGGGGAAGGGGTTTCAGTGTGTGGGAAGGGGTTTCAGTGTGTGGGGAATGTGTTTCATTGTGTGCGGAAGGGTTTCAGTGTGTGGGGAATGTGTTTCAGTGTGTGGTGAATGGGTTTCAGTGTATGGGGAAGGGTTTCATTCTGTGGGGAAGGGGTTTCAGTGATTGGGGAATATGTTTCAGTGTGTGGGGATGTGTTTCAGTGTGTGGGGATGGGGTTTCAGTGTGTGGGGAAGGTGTTTCAGTGTGTGGGGAAGTGGTTTCAGTGAGTGGGGAAGGGGTTTCAGTGTGTGCGGATGGTGTTTCAGTGCGTGGGGAAATGTTTCAGTGTGTCGGGAAGGTGTTTCAGTGTGTGGGGAAGGGTTTCAGTGGGTGGGGAAGGTGTTTCAGTGTGTGCGGAAGGGGATTCAGTGTGTGCGGAAGGGGTGTCAGTGTGTGGGGAAGGTGTTTCAGTGTGTGGGGAAGGTGTTTCAGTGTGTGGGGAAGGTGTTTCAGTGTGTGGGGAATGTCTTTCAGTGTGTGGGGAAGGGGTTTCAGTGTGTGGTAAATGGTTTCAGTGTGTGGGGAAGGGGTTTCAGTGTGTGGGGAAGGTGTTTCAGTGTGTGCGGAAGGGGTTTCAGTGTGTGGGAAAGGTGTTTCTGTGCGTGGGGAAGGTTTTCAGTGTGTGGGGAAGGTGTTTCAGTGTGTGCGGAAGGGGTTTTAGTGTGTGGGGAAGGGAATTCAGTGTGCGGGGAAGGGTTTCAGTGTGTGGGAAAGTTGTTTCAATGTGTGCAAAAGGGGTTTCAGTGTGTGGGAAAGGTGTTTCAGTGTGTGGGGATGGTATTTCAGTGTGTGGGGAAGGTGTTTCAGTGTGTGGGGAAGGGTTTCAGTGTGTGGGGAATGGTTTCAGTGTGTGGGGAAGGTGTTTCATGTGTGCGGAAGGGGTTTCAGTGTCTGGTGAAGGTGTTTCAGTTTGTGCTGATGGTGTTTCAGTGTGTGGGGAAGTAGTTTCAGTCTGTGGGGAAGCTGTTTCAGTGTGTGGGGAAGGGGTTTCAGTGTCTGGGGAAGGGGTTTCAGTGTGTGGGAAAGGTGTTTCAGTGTGTGGGGATGGTATTTCAGTGTGTGGTGAAGGGGTTTCAGTGTGTGGGGAAGGTGTTTCAGTTTGTGGGGATGTGTTTCAGTGTGTGCGGAAGGTGTTTCAGTGTGTGGGGAAGGGGTTTCAGTGTGTGGGGAAGGGTTTCACTGTGTGCGGAAGGTGTTTCAGTGTGTGGGGAAGGGGTTTCAGTGTGTGGGGAAGGTGTTTCAGGATGTGCGGAAGGGGTTTCAGTGTGTGGGGAAGGGGTTTCAGTGTGTGGGGATGGTGTTTCAGTGTGTGCGGAAGGGGTTTCAGTGTGTGCGGAAGGTGTTTCAGTGTGTGGGGAAGGGGTTTCAGTGTGTGGGAAGGGGTTTCAGTGTGTGGGGAATGTGTTTCATTGTGTGCGGAAGGGTTTCAGTGTGTGGGGAATGTGTTTCAGTGTGTGGTGAATGGGTTTCAGTGTATGGGGAAGGGTTTCATTCTGTGGGGAAGGGTTTCAGTGATTGGGGAATATGTTTCAGTGTGTGGGGATGTGTTTCAGTGTGTGGGGATGGGGTTTCAGTGTGTGGGGAAGGTGTTTCAGTGTGTGGGGAAGTGGTTTCAGTGTGTGGGGAAGGGGTTTCAGTGTGTGCGGATGGTGTTTCAGTGCGTGGGGAAGTGTTTCAGTGTGTCAGGAAGGTGTTTCAGTGTGTGGGGAAGGGTTTCAGTGGGTGGGGAAGTTGTTTCAGTGTGTGCGGAAGGGGTTTCAGTGTGTGGGGAAGGTGTTTCTGTGTGTGGGGAAGGTGTTTCAGTGTGTGGGGAAGGTGTTTCAGTGTGTGGGGAATGTCTTTCAGTGTGTGGGGAAGGGGTTTCAGTGTGTGGAAAATGGTTTCAGTGTGTGGGGAAGGGGTTTCAGTGTGTGGGGAAGGTGTTTCAGTGCGTGCGGAAGGGATTTCAGTGTGTGGGGAAGGTGTTTCTGTGTGTGGGGAAGGTTTTCAGTGTGTGGGGAAGGTGTTTCAGTGTGTGTGGAAGGGGTTTTGGTGTGTGGGGAAGTTGTTTCAGTGTGTGGGGAAGGGTTTCAGTGTGTGGGAAAGTTGTTTCAATGTGTGCAAAAGGGGTTTCAGTGTGTGGGAAAGGTGTTTCAGTGTGTGGGGATGGTATTTCAGTGTGTGGGGAAGGTGTTTCAGTGTGTGGGGAAGGTGTTTCAGTGTGTGTGGGGAAGGGGTTTCAGTCTGTGGGGAAGGTGTTTCTGTGTGTGTGGGGATGTGTTTCAGTGTGTGCGGAAGGTGTTTCAGTGTGTGGGGAAGGTGTTTCAGAGTGTGGGGAAGGTTTTTCAGTGTGTGGGGAACGGGTTTCAGTGTGTGTGAGGAAGGTATTTCAGTGTGTGGGGTAGGGTTTCAGTGTGTGGGGAAGGGGTTTCAGTGTGTGGGGAATGGTTTCACTGTGTGGAGAAGGAGTTTCAGTCTGTGGGGAAGCTGTTTCAGTGTCTGTGGAAGGGGGTTCAGTGTTTGGGGAAGGGTTCCAGTGTCTGGGGAAGGTGTTTCAGTGAGTGGGGAAGTGTTCCAGTGTCTGGGGAAGGGGTTTCAGTGTGTGGGAAAGGTATTTCAGTGTGTGGGGATGGTATTTCAGTGTGTGGGGAAGGGGTTTCAGTGTGTGGGGAAGGGGTTTCAGTTTGTGGGGATGTATTTCAGTGTGTGCGGATGTTGTTTCAGTGTGTGGGGAGGGGTTTCAGTGTGTGGGGAAGGGTTTCACTGTGTGCGGAAGGTGTTTCAGTGTGTGGGGAAGGGGTTTCAGTGTGTGGGGAAGGTGTTTCAGTATTTGCGGAAGTGGTTTCAGTGTGTGCGGAAGGGGTTTCAGTGCGTGCGGAAGGCGTTTCAGTATGTGGGGTAGGGGTTTCAGTGTGTGGGAAGGGGTTTCAGCGTGTTGGGAATGTTTTCCAGTGTGTGGGGAAGGGTTTCAGTGTGTGGGGAATGTGTTTCAGTGGATGGTGAATTGGATTCAGTGTATGGGAAACGGTTTCAGTGTGTGGGGATGGGGTTTCAGTGTGTGGGGAAGGTGTTTCAGTGTGTGGGGAAGTGGTTTCAGTGTGTGGGAAGGGGTTTCAGTGTGTGGGGAAGGTGTTTCAGTGTGTGGGGATGTGTTTCAGTGTGTGGGGAAGGTGTTTCATTTTGTGGGGAAGGGGTTTCAGTGTGTGTGAGGAAGGTGTTTTTGTGTGTGGGGAAGGTGTTTCAGTATGTGGGGAAGGGGTTTCAGTGTGTGGGAAGGGGTTTCAGTGTGTGGGGAATGTGTTTCAGTGTGTGGGGAAGGGTTTCAGTGTGTGGGGAAAGCGTTTCAGTGTGTGGTGAATTGGTTTCAGTGTCTGGGGAAGGGTTTCAGTCTGTGGGGAAGGGGTTTCAGTCTGTGGGGAATGTGTTTCAGTGTGTGGTGATGTGTTTCAGTGTGTGGGGATGGGGTTTCAGTGTGTGGGGAAGGTGTTTCAGTGTGTGGGGAAGTGGTTTCAGTGTGTGGGGAAGGGGTTTCAGTGTGTGCGGAAGGTGTTTCAGTGTGTGGCGATGTGTTTCGGTGTGTGGGGAAGGTGTTTTAGTGTGTGGGGAAGGTGTTTTAGTGTGTGGGGAAGGGTTTCAGTGTGTGGGGAAGGTGTTTCAGTGTGTGCGGATGGGGTTTCAGTGTGTGGGGAAGGTGTTTCAGTGTGTGGGGAAGGTGTTTCAGTGTGTGGGGATGGTGTTTCAGTGTGTGTGTGGAAGGTGTTTCAGTGTGTGTGAGGAAGTTGTTTCAGTGTGTGGGTAAGGTGTTTCAGTGTGTGGGGAAGGTGTTTCATTGTGTGGGGAAGGTGTTTCAGTGTGTGGGGAAGGGGTTTCAGTGTGTGGGGAAGGGTTTCAGTGTGTGGGGAAGGGGTTTCAGAGTGTGGGGTAGGGTTTCAGTTGGTTGCGAAGGTGTATCAGTGTGTGCGGAAGGGGTTTCAGTGTGTGGGGAAGGTGTTTCAGTGTGTGGGGAAGGTGTTTCAGTGTGTGGGGAAGGTCTTTCAGTGTGTGGGGAAGGGGTTTCAGTTTGTGGTAAATGGTTTCAGTGTGTGGGGAAGGGGTTTCAGTATGTGGGGAAGGTGTTTCAGTGTGTGCGGAAGGGGTTTCAGTGTGTGGGGAAGGTGTTTCTGTGTGTGGGGAAGGTTTTCAGTGTGTGGGGAAGGTATTTCAGTGTGTGCAGAAGGGGTTTTACTGTGTGGGGAAGGTGTTTCAGTGTGCGGGGAAGGTTTTCAGTGTGTGGGAAAGTTGTTTCAATGTGTGCAAAAGGGGTTTAAGTGTGTGGGAAAGGGTTCCAGTGTCTGGGGAAGGGGTTTCAGTGTGTGGGAAAGGTGTTTCAGTGTGTGGGGATGGTATTTCAGTGTGTGGGGAAGGTGTTTCAGTGTGTGGGGAATGTGTTTCAGTGTGTGTGGGGAAGGGGTTTCAGATTGTGGGGAAGGTGTTTCAGTGTGTGTGCGGATGTGTTTCAGTGTGTGCGGAAGGTGTTTCAGTGTGTGGGGAAGGTGTTTCAGAGTGTGGGGAAGGTTTTTCAGTGTGTGGGGAACGGGTTTCAGTGTGTGTGAGGAAGGTATTTCAGTGTGTGGGGTAGGGTTTCAGTGTGTGGGGAAGGGGTTTCAGTGCGTGGGGAATGGTTTCACTGTGAGGAGAAGGAGCTTCAGTCTGTGGGGAAGCTGTTTCAGTGTCTGTGGAAGGGGGTTCAGTGTTTGGGGAAGGGTTCCAGTGTCTGGGGAAGGTGTTTCAGTGAGTGGGGAAGGGTTCCAGTGTCTGGGGAAGGGGTTTCAGTGTGTGGGAAAGGTGTTTCAGTGTGTGGGGATGGTATTTCAGTGTGTGGGGAAGGGGTTTCAGTGTGTGGGGAAGGTGTTACAGTTTGTGGGGATGTATTTCAGTGTGTGCGGATGTTGTTTCAGTGTGTGGGGAAGGGTTTCACTGTGTGCGGAAGGTGTTTCAGTGTGTGGGGAAGGGGTTTCAGTGTGTGGGGAAGGTGTTTCAGTATTTGTGGAAGTGTTTTCAGTGTGTGTGGAAGGGGTTTCAGTGCGTGCGGAAGGCGTTTCAGTATGTGGGGAAGGGGTTTCAGTGTGTGGGAAGGGGTTTCAGCGTGTTGGGAATGTTTTTCAGTGTGTGGGGAAGGGTTTCAGTGTGTGGGAAAGGTGTTTCAGTGTATGGTGAATTGGTTTCAGTGTATGGGGAACGGTTTCAGTCTGTGGGGAAGGGGTTTCAGTGTGTGGGGAATGTGTTTCAGTGTCTGGGGGATGTGTTTCAGTGTGTGGGGATGGGGTTTCAATGTGTGGGGAAGGTGTTTCAGTGTGTGGGGAAGTGGTTTCAGTGTGTGGAAAGGGGTCTCAGTGTGTGGGGAAGGTGCTTCAGTGTGTGGGGATGTGTTTCAGTGTGTGGGGAAGGTGTTTCAGTGTGTGGGGAAGGGGTTTCAGTGTGTGTGAGGAAGGTGTTTCAGTGTGTGGGGAAGGTGTTTCAGTATGTGGGGAAGGGGTTTCAGTGTGTGGGAAGGGGTTTCAGTGTGTGGGGAATGTGTTTCAGTGTGTGGGGAAGGGTTTCAGTGTGTGGGGAAAGTGTTTCAGTGTGTGGTGAATTGGTTTCAGTGTATGGGGAAGGGTTTCAGTCTGTGGGGAAGGGGTTTCAGTCTGTGGGGAATGTGTTTCAGTGTGTGGGGATGTGTTTCAGTGTGTGGGGATGGGGTTTCAGTGTGTGGGGAAGGTGTTTCAGTGTGTGGGGAAGTGGTTTCAGTGTGTGGGGAAGGGGTTTCAGTGTGTGGGGAAGGTGATTCAGTGTGTGGGGATGTGTTTCAGTGTGTGGGGAAGGTGTTTTAGTGTGTGGGGATGTGTTTCAGTGTGTGGGGAAGGTGTTTCAGTGTGTGCGGATGGGGTGTCAGTGTGTGGGGAAGGTGTTTCAGTGTGTGGGGAAGGTGTTTCAGTGTGTGGGGAAGGGGTTTCAGTGTGTGTGAGGAAGGTGTTTCAGTGTGTGGGGAAGGTGTTTCAGTGTGTGGGGAAGGTGTTTCAGTGTGTGGGGAAGGGGTTTCAGTGTGAGGGGAAGGGTTTCAGTGTGTGGGGAAGGGGTTTCAGAGTGTGGGGAAGGGTTTCAGTGGGTTGGGAAGGTGTTTCAGTGTGTGCGGAAGGGGTTTCAGTGTGTGGGGAAGGTGTTTCAGTGTGTGGGGAAGGTGTTTCAATGTGTGGGGAAGGTCTTTCAGTGTGTGGGGAAGGGGTTTCAGTGTGTGGTAAATGGTTCCAGTGTGCGGGGAAGGGGTTTCAGAGAGTGGGGATGTGTATCAGTGTGTGGGGAAGGTGTTTCAGTGTGTGGGGAAAGTGTTTCAGTGTGTGGGGAAGGTGTTTCAGTGTGTGCGGAAGGGGTTTCAGTGTGTGGGGAAGGTGTTTCTGTGTGTGGGGATGGTGTTTCAGTGTGTGGGGAAGGTGTTTCAGTGTGTGGGGAAGGTGTTTCAGTGTGTGGGGAACGGGTTTCAGTGTGTGGTAAATGGTTTCAGTGTGTGGGGAAGGTGTCTCAGAGAGTGGGGAAGTGTATCAGTGTGTGGGGAAGGGGTTTCAGTGTGTGGGGAAGGCGTTTCAGTGAGTGGGGAAGGTTTTCAGTGTGTGGGGAAGGTGTTTCAGTGTGTGCGGAAGGGGTTTTAGTGTGTGGGGAAGGGTCTCAGTGTGTGGCAAAGTTGTTTCAATGTGTGCAAAAGGGGTTTCAGTGTGTGGGAAAGGGTTCCAGCGTCTGGGGAGGGGGTTTCAGTGTGTGGGAAAGGTGTTTCAGTGTGTGGGGATGGTATTTCAGTGTGTGGGGAAGGGGTTTCAGTGTGTGGGGAAGGTGTTTCAGTATTTGCGGAAGTGGTTTCAGTGTTTGGGGAAGGGGTTTCAGTGTGTGGGGAAGGTGTTTCGGTGTGTGCGGAAGGGGTTTCAGTGCGTGCGGAAGGCGTTTCAGTATGTGGGGAAGGAGTTTCAGTGTGTGGGAAGGGGTTTCAGCGTGTGGGGAATGATTTTCAGTGTGTGGGGAAGGATTTCAGTGTGTGGGGAATGTGTTTCAGTGTATGGTGAATTGGTTTCAGTGTATGGGGAAGGGTTTCAGTCTGTGGGGAAGGGGTTTCAGTGTGTGGGGAATGTGTTTCAGTGTGTGGGGATGTGCATCAGTGGGTGGGGATGGGGTTTCAGTGTGTGGGGAAGGTGTTTCAGTGTGTGGGGAAGTGGTTTCAGTGTGTGGGGAAGGGGATTCTGTGTGAGGGGAAGGTGTTTCAGTGTGTGGGGATGTGTTTCAGTGTGTGGGGAAGGTGTATCAGTGTGTGGGGAAGGGCTTTCAGAGAGTGGGGAAGTGTATCAGTGTGTGGGGAAGGGTTTCAGTATGTGCGGAAGGGGTTTCAGTGTGTGGGGAAGGTGTTTCAGTGTGTGCGGAAGGGGTTTCAGTGTGTGCGGAAGGGGTTTCAGTGTGTGGGGAAGGTGTTTCAGTGTGTGGGGAAGGTGTTTCAGTGTGTGGGGAAGGGGTTTCAGTGTGTGTGAGGAAGGTGTTTCAGTCTGTGTTGAAGGTGTTTCAGTATGTGGGGAAGGTGTTTCAGTGTGTGGGGAAGGGTTTCAGTGTGTGGGGAAGGGGTTTCAGAGTGTGGGGAAGGGTTTCAGTGGGTTGGGAAGGTGTTTCAGTGTGTGCGGAAGGGGTTTCAGTGTGTGGGGAAGGTGTTTCAGTGTGTGGGGAAGGTGTTTCAGTGTGTGGGGCAGGTGTTTCAGTGTGTGGGGAAGGTCTTTCAGTGTGTGGGGAAGGGGTTTCAGTGTGTGGTAAATGGTTTCAGTGTGTGGGGAGGAGGTTTCAGAGAGTGGGGAAGTGTATCAGTGTGTGGGGAAGGGGTTTCAGTGTGTGGGGAAGGTGTTTCAGTCTGTGGGGAAGGAGTTTCAGTGTGTGCGGAAGGGGTTTCAGTGTGTGCGGAAGGTGTTTCAGTGTGTGGGGAGGGGTTTCAGTGTGTGGGGAAGGGTTTCACTGTGTGCGGAAGGTGTTTCAGTGTGTGGGGAAGGGGTTTCAGTGTGTGGGGAAGGTGTTTCAGTATTTGCGGAAGTGGTTTCAGTGCTTGGGGAAGGGGTTTCAGTGTGTGGGGAAGGTGTTTCGGTGTGTGCGGAAGGGGTTTCAGTGCGTGCGGAAGGCGTTTCAGTATGTGGGGATGGGGTTTCAGTGTTTGGGGAAGGGGTTTCAGCGTGTGGGGAATGATTTTCAGTGTGTGGGGAAGGATTTCAGTGTGTGGGGAATGTGTTTCAGTGTATGGTGAATTGGTTTCAGTGTATGGGGAAGGGTTTCAGTCTGTGGGGAAGGGGTTTCAGTGTGTGGGGAATGTGTTTCAGTGTGTGGGGATGTGCATCAGTGGGTGGGGATGGGGTTTCAGTGTGTGGGGAAGGTGTTTCAGTGTGTGGGGAAGTGGTTTCAGTGTGTGGGGAAGGAGATTCTGTGTGTGGGGAAGGTGTTTCAGTGTGTGGGGATGTGTTTCAGTGTGTGGGGAAGGTCTATCAGTGTGTGGGGAAGGGGTTTCAGAGAGTGGGGATGTGTATCAGTGTGTGGGGAAGGGTTTCAGTATGTGCGGAAGGGGTTTCACTGTGTGGGGAAGGTGTTTCAGTGTGTGCGGAAGGGGTTTCAGTGTGTGCGGAAGGGGTTTCAGTGTGTGGGGAAGGTGTTTCAGTGTATGGGGAAGGTGTTTCAGTGTGTGGGGAAGGGGTTTCAGTGTGTGTGAGGAAGGTGTTTCAGTGTGTGTTGAAGGTGTTTCAGTATGTGGGGAAGGTGTTTCAGTGTGTGGGGAAGGGTTTCAGTGTGTGGGGAAGGGGTTTCAGAGTGTGGGGAAGGGTTTCAGTGGTTTGGGAAGGTGTTTCAGTGTGTGCGGAAGGGGTTTCAGTGTGTGGGGAAGGTGTTTCAGTGTGTGGGGAAGGTGTTTCAGTGTGTGGGGAAGGTGTTTCAGTGTGTGGGGAAGGGGTTTCAGTGTGTGGTAAATGGTTTCAGTGTGCGGGGAAGGGGTTTCAGAGAGTGGGGAAGGTATTTCAGTGTGTGGGGAAGGAGTATCAGTGTGTGCGGAAGGGGTTTCAGTGTGTGGGGAAGGTGTTTCTGTGTGTGGGGAAGGTGTTTCAGTGTGTGGGGAAGGTGTTTCAGTGTGTGGGGAAGGTCTTTCAGTGTGTGGGGAAGGGGTTTCAGTGTGTGGTAAATGGTTTCAGTGTGTGGGGAAGGGGTTTCAGAGAGTGGGGAAGTGTATCAGTGTGTGGGGAAGGGGTTTCAGTGGTTGGGGGAAGGTGTTTCAGTGTGTGGGGAAGGTTTTCAGTGTTCTGGAAGGTGTTTCAGTGTGTGCGAAAGGGGTTTTAGTGTGTGGGGAAGGTGTTTCAGTGTGTGGGGAAGGGTTTCAGTGTGTGGGAATGTTGTTTCAATGAGTGCAAAAGGGGTTTCAGTGCGTGGGAAAGGGTTTCAGTGTGTGGTGAATTGGTTTCAGTGTATGGGGAAGGGTTTCAGTCTGTGGGGAAGGGGTTTCAGTCTGTGGGGAATATGTTTCAGTGTATGGGGATGTGATTCAGTGTGTGGGGATGGGGTTTCAGTGTGTGGGGAAGGTGTTTCAGTGTGTGGGGAAGGTGTTTCGGTGTGTGGGGAAGGTGTTTCAGTGTGTGGGGAAGGTGTTTCAGTGTGTGGGGAAGGTGTTTCAGTGTGTGGGGAAGGGGTTTCAGTGTGTGGTAAATGGTTTCAGTGTGCGGGGAAGGGGTTTCAGAGAGTGGGGAAGTGTATCAGTGTGTGGGGAAGGGGTTTCAGTGTGTGGGGAAGCTGTTTCAGTGTGTGGGGAAGGTGTTTCAGTGTGTGCGGAAGGGGTTTCAGTATGTGGGGAAGGTATTTCTGTGTGTGGGGAAGGTGTTTCAGTGTGTGGGGAAGGTGTTTCAGTGTGTGGGGAAGGTGTTTCAGTGTGTGGGGAAGGTGTTTCAGTGTGTGGGGAAGGGGTTTCAGTGTGTGGTAAATGGTTTCAGTGTGCGGGGAAGGGGTTTCAGAGAGTGGGGAAGGTATTTCAGTGTGTGGGGAAGGAGTATCAGTGTGTGCGGAAGGGGTTTCAGTGTGTGGGGAAGGTGTTTCTGTGTGTGGGGAAGGTGTTTCAGTGTGTGGGGAAGGTGTTTCAGTGTGTGGGGAAGGTCTTTCAGTGTGTGGGGAAGGGGTTTCAGTGTGTGGTAAATGGTTTCAGTGTGTGGGGAAGGGGTTTCAGAGAGTGGGGAAGTGTATCAGTGTGTGGGGAAGGGGTTTCAGTGGTTGGGGGAAGGTGTTTCAGTGTGTGGGGAAGGTTTTCAGTGTTCTGGAAGGTGTTTCAGTGTGTGCGAAAGGGGTTTTAGTGTGTGGGGAAGGTGTTTCAGTGTGTGGGGAAGGGTTTCAGTGTGTGGGAAAGTTGTTTCAATGAGTGCAAAAGGGGTTTCAGTGCGTGGGAAAGGGTTTCAGTGTGTGGTGAATTGGTTTCAGTGTATGGGGAAGGGTTTCAGTCTGTGGGGAAGGGGTTTCAGTCTGTGGGGAATATGTTTCAGTGTATGGGGATGTGATTCAGTGTGTGGGGATGGGGTTTCAGTGTGTGGGGAAGGTGTTTCAGTGTGTGGGGAAGTGGTTTCAGTGTGTGGGGAAGGGGTTTCAGTGTGTGGGGAAGGTGTTTCAGTGTGTGGGGATGTGTTTCAGTATGTGGGGAAGGTGTTTTAGTGTGTGGGGAAGTTGTTTTAGTGTGTGGGGAAGTGTTTCAGTGTGTGGGGAAGGTGTTTCAGTGTGTGCGGATGGGGTTTCAGTGTGTGGGGAAGGTGTTTCAGTATGTGGGGAAGGTGTTTCAGTGTGTGGGGAAGGGGTTTCAGTGTGTGTGAGGAAGGTGTTTCAGTGTGTGTGAGGAAGGTGTTTCAGTGTGTGGGGAAGGTGTTTCAGTGTGTGGGGATGGGGTTTCAGTGTGAGGGGAAGGGTTTCAGTGTGTGGGGAAGGGGTTTCAGAGTGTGGGGAAGGGTTTCAGTGGGTTGGGAAGGTGTTTCAGTGTGTGCGGAAGGGGTTTCAGTGTGTGGGGAAGGTGTTTCAGTGTGTGGGGAAGGGGCTTCAGAGTGTGGGGAAGGGTTTCAGTGGGTTGGGAAGGTGTTTCAGTGTGTGCGGAAGGGGTTTCAGTGTGTGGGGAAGGTGTTTCAGTGTGTGGGGAAGGTGTTTCAGTGTGTGGGGCAGGTGTTTCAGTGTGTGGGGAAGGTCTTTCAGTGTGTGGGGAAGGGGTTTCAGTGTGTGGTAAATGGTTTCAGTGTGTGGGGAGGAGGTTTCAGAGAGTGGGGAAGTGTATCAGTGTGTGGGGAAGGGGTTTCAGTGTGTGGGGAAGGTGTTTCAGTCTGTGGGGAAGGAGTTTCAGTGTGTGCGGAAGGGGTTTCAGTGTGTGCGGAAGGTGTTTCAGTGTGTGGGGAGGGGTTTCAGTGTGTGGGGAAGGGTTTCACTGTGTGCGGAAGGTGTTTCAGTGTGTGGGGAAGGGGTTTCAGTGTGTGGGGAAGGTGTTTCAGTATTTGCGGAAGTGGTTTCAGTGCTTGGGGAAGTGGTTTCAGTGTGTGGGGAAGGTGTTTCGGTGTGTGCGGAAGGGGTTTCAGTGCGTGCGGAAGGCGTTTCAGTATGTGGGGAAGGGGTTTCAGTGTTTGGGGAAGGGGTTTCAGCGTGTGGGGAATGATTTTCAGTGTGTGGGGAAGGATTTCAGTGTGTGGGGAATGTGTTTCAGTGTATGGTGAATTGGTTTCAGTGTATGGGGAAGGGTTTCAGTCTGTGGGGAAGGGGTTTCAGTGTGTGGGGAATGTGTTTCAGTGTGTGGGGATGTGCATCAGTGGGTGGGGATGGGGTTTCAGTGTGTGGGGAAGGTGTTTCAGTGTGTGGGGAAGTGGTTTCAGTGTGTGGGGAAGGAGATTCTGTGTGTGGGGAAGGTGTTTCAGTGTGTGGGGATGTGTTTCAGTGTGTGGGGAAGGTCTATCAGTGTGTGGGGAAGGGGTTTCAGAGAGTGGGGATGTGTATCAGTGTGTGGGGAAGGGTTTCAGTATGTGCGGAAGGGGTTTCACTGTGTGGGGAAGGTGTTTCAGTGTGTGCGGAAGGGGTTTCAGTGTGTGCGGAAGGGGTTTCAGTGTGTGGGGAAGGTGTTTCAGTGTATGGGGAAGGTGTTTCAGTGTGTGGGGAAGGGGTTTCAGTGTGTGTGAGGAAGGTGTTTCAGTGTGTGTTGAAGGTGTTTCAGTATGTGGGGAAGGTGTTTCAGTGTGTGGGGAAGGGTTTCAGTGTGTGGGGAAGGGGTTTCAGAGTGTGGGGAAGGGTTTCAGTGGTTTGGGAAGGTGTTTCAGTGTGTGCGGAAGGGGTTTCAGTGTGTGGGGAAGGTGTTTCAGTGTGTGGGGAAGGTGTTTCAGTGTGTGGGGAAGGTGTTTCAGTGTGTGGGGAAGGGGTTTCAGTGTGTGGTAAATGGTTTCAGTGTGCGGGGAAGGGGTTTCAGAGAGTGGGGAAGGTATTTCAGTGTGTGGGGAAGGAGTATCAGTGTGTGCGGAAGGGGTTTCAGTGTGTGGGGAAGGTGTTTCTGTGTGTGGGGAAGGTGTTTCAGTGTGTGGGGAAGGTGTTTCAGTGTGTGGGGAAGGTCTTTCAGTGTGTGGGGAAGGGGTTTCAGTGTGTGGTAAATGGTTTCAGTGTGTGGGGAAGGGGTTTCAGAGAGTGGGGAAGTGTATCAGTGTGTGGGGAAGGGGTTTCAGTGGTTGGGGGAAGGTGTTTCAGTGTGTGGGGAAGGTTTTCAGTGTTCTGGAAGGTGTTTCAGTGTGTGCGAAAGGGGTTTTAGTGTGTGGGGAAGGTGTTTCAGTGTGTGGGGAAGGGTTTCAGTGTGTGGGAAAGTTGTTTCAATGAGTGCAAAAGGGGTTTCAGTGCGTGGGAAAGGGTTTCAGTGTGTGGTGAATTGGTTTCAGTGTATGGGGAAGGGTTTCAGTCTGTGGGGAAGGGGTTTCAGTCTGTGGGGAATATGTTTCAGTGTATGGGGATGTGATTCAGTGTGTGGGGATGGGGTTTCAGTGTGTGGGGAAGGTGTTTCAGTGTGTGGGGAAGTGGTTTCAGTGTGTGGGGAAGGGGTTTCAGTGTGTGGGGAAGGTGTTTCAGTGTGTGGGGATGTGTTTCAGTATGTGGGGAAGGTGTTTTAGTGTGTGGGGAAGTTGTTTTAGTGTGTGGGGAAGTGTTTCAGTGTGTGGGGAAGGTGTTTCAGTGTGTGCGGATGGGGTTTCAGTGTGTGGGGAAGGTGTTTCAGTATGTGGGGAAGGTGTTTCAGTGTGTGGGGAAGGGGTTTCAGTGTGTGTGAGGAAGGTGTTTCAGTGTGTGTGAGGAAGGTGTTTCAGTGTGTGGGGAAGGTGTTTCAGTGTGTGGGGATGGGGTTTCAGTGTGAGGGGAAGGGTTTCAGTGTGTGGGGAAGGGGTTTCAGAGTGTGGGGAAGGGTTTCAGTGGGTTGGGAAGGTGTTTCAGTGTGTGCGGAAGGGGTTTCAGTGTGTGGGGAAGGTGTTTCAGTGTGTGGGGAAGGTGTTTCAGTGTGTGGGGAAGGTGTTTCAGTGTGTGGGGAAGGTCTTTCAGTGTGTGGGGAAGGGGTTTCAGTGTGTGGTAAATGGTTTCAGTGTGCGGGGAAGGGGTTTCAGAGAGTGGGGAAGTGTATCAGTGTGTGGGGAAGGGCTTTCAGTGTGTGGGGAAGCTGTTGCAGTGTGTGGGGAAGGTGTTTCAGTGTGTGCGGAAGGGATTTCAGTGTGTGGGGAAGGTGTTTCTGTGTGTGGAGAAGGTGTTTCAGTGTGTGGGGAAGGTGTTTCAGTGTGTGCGGAAGGGGTTTCAGTGTGTGGGGAAGGTGTTTCAGTGTGTGGGGAAGGTGTTTCAGTGTGTGGGGAAGGTCTTTCAGTGTGTGGGGAAGGGGTTTCAGTGTGTGGTAAATGGTTTCAGTGTGCGGGGAAGGGGTTTCAGAGAGTGGGGAAGTGTATCAGTGTGTGGGGAAGGGGTTTCAGTGTGTGGGGAAGCTATTTCAGTTTGTGGGGAAGGTGTTTCAGTGTGTGCGGAAGGGGTTTCAGTGTGTGGGGAAGGTGTTTCTGTGTGTGGGGAAGGTGTTTCAGTTTGTGGGGAAGGTGTTTCAGTGTGTGGGGAAGGTGTTTCAGTGTGTGGGGAAGGTCTTTCAGTGTGTGGGGAACGGGTTTCAGTGTGTGGTAAATGGTTTCAGTGTGTGGGGAAGGGGTTTCAGAGAGTGGGGAAGTGTATCAGTGTATGGGGAAGGGGTTTCAGTGTGTGGGGAAGGTGTTTCAGTGTGTGGGGAAGGTTTTCAGTGTGTGGGGAAGGTGTTTCAGTGTGTGCGGAAGGTGTTTTAGTGTGTGGGGAAGGTGTTTCAGTGTGTGGGGAAGGGTTTCAGTGTGTGGGAAAGTTGTTTCAATGTGTGCAAAAGGGGTTTCAGTGTGTGGGAAAGTGTTCCAGTGTCTGGGGAGGGGGTTTCAGTGTGTGGGAAAGGTGTTTCAGTGTGTGGGGATGGTATTTCAGTATGTGGGGAAGGTGTTTCAGTGTGTGGGGAAGGTGTTTCAGTGTGTGTGGGGAAGGGGTTTCAGTGTGTGGGGAAGGTGTTTCAGTGTGTGTGGGGATGTGTTTCAGTGTGTGCCGAACGTGTTTCAGTGGATGGGGAAGGTGTTTCAGAGTGTGGGGAAGGTGTTTCATTGTGTGGGGAACGGGTTTCAGTGTGTGTGAGGAAGGTATTTCAGTGTGTGGGGTAGGGTTTCAGTGTGTGGGGAAGGGGTTTCAGTGTGTGGGGAATGGTTTCACTGTGTGGAGAAGGAGTTTCAGTCTGTGGGGAAGCTGTTTCAGTGTCTGGGGAAGGGGTTTCAGTGTTTGGGGAAGGGTTCCAGTGTCTGGGGAAGGTGTTTCAGTGTGTGGGAAAGGTGTTTCAGTGTGTGGGGATGGTATTTCAGTGTGTGGGGAAGGGGTTTCAGTGTGTGGGGAAGGTGTTTCAGTTTGTGGGGATGTATTTCAGTGTGTGCGGATGTTGTTTCAATGTGTGGGGAGGGGTTTCAGTGTGTGGGGAAGGGTTTCACTGTGTGCGGAAGGTGTTTCAGAGTGTGGGGAAGGGGTTTCAGTGTGTGGGGAAGGTGTTTCAGTATTTGCTTAAGTGGTTTCAGTGTTTGGGGAAGGGCTTTCAGTGTGTGGGGAAGGTGTTTCGGTGTGTGCGGAAGGGGTTTCAGTGCGTGCGGAAGGCGTTTCAGTATGTGGGGAAGGGGTTTCAGTGTGTGGGAAGGGGTTTCAGCGTGTGGGGAATGATTTTCAGTGTGTGGGGAAGGGTTTCAGTGTGTGGGGAATGTGTTTCAGTGTATGGTGAATTGGTTTCAGTGTATGGGGAAGGGTTTCAGTCTGTGGGGAAGGGGTTTCAGTGTGTGGGGAATGTGTTTCAGTTTGTGGGGATGTGTATCAGTGGGTGGGGATGGGGTTTCAGTGTGTGGGGAAGGTTTTTCAGTGTGTGGGGAAGTGGTTTCAGTGTGTGGGGAAGGGGATTCTGTGTGAGGGGAAGGTGTTTCAGTGTGTGGGGATGTGTTTCAGTGTGTGGGGAAGGTGTTTCAGTGTGTGGGGAAGGTGTTTCAGTGTGTGGGGAAGGGGTTTCAGAGAGTGGGGAAGTGTATCAGTGTGTGGGGAAGGTGTTTCAGTATGTGCGGAAGGGGTTTCAGTGTGTGGGGAAGGTGTTTCAGTGTGTGCGGAAGGGGTTTCAGTGTGTGGGGAAGGTGTTTCAGTGTGTGGGGAAGGTGTTTCAGTGTGTGGGGAAGGGGTTTCAGTGTGTGTGAGGAAGGTGTTTCAGTCTGTGTAGAAGGTGTTTCAGTATGTGGGGAAGGTGTTTCAGTGTGTGGGGAAGGGTTTCAATGTGTGGGAAAGTTGGTTCAATGTGTGCAAAAGGGGTTTCAGTGTGTGGGAAAGGGTTTCAGTGCGTGGGGAAAGTGTTTCAGTGTGTGGTGAATTGGTTTCAGTGTATGGGGAAGGGTTTCAGTCTGTGGGGAAGGGTTTTCAGTCTGTGGGGATGTGTTTCAGTGTGTGGGGATGGGGTTTCAGTGTGTGGGGAAGGTGTTTCAGTGTGTGGGGAAGTGGTTTCAGTGTGTGGGGAAGGTGTTTCAGTTTGTGGGGATGTATTTCAGTGTGTGCAGATGTTGTTTCAGTGTGTGGGGAGGGGTTTCAGTGTGTGGGGAAGGGTTTCACTGTGTGCGGAAGGTGTTTCAGTGTGTAGGGAAGGGGTTTCAGTGTGTGGGGAAGGTGTTTCAGTATTTGCGGAAGTGGTTTCAGTGCGTGCGGAAGGGGTTTCAGCGCGTGCGGAAGGCGTTTCAGTATGTGGGGAAGGGGTTTCAGTGTGTGGGAAGGGGTTCCAGCGTGTTGGGAATGTTTTTCAGTGTGTGGGGAAGGGTTTCAGTGTGTGGGGAATGTGTTTCAGTGTATGGTGAATTGGTTTCAGTGTATGGGGAACGGATTCAGTCTGTGGGGAAGGGGTTTCAGTGTGTGGGGAATGTGTTTCAGTGTCTGGGGGATGTGTTTCAGTGTGTGGGGATGGGGTTTCAGTGTGTGGGGAAGGTGTTTCAGTGTATGGGGAAGTGGTTTCAGTATGTGGGAAGGGGTTTCAGTGGGTGGGGAAGGTGTTTCAGTGTGTGGGGATGTGTTTCAGTGTGTGGGGAAGGTGTTTCAGTGTGTGGGGAAGGGGTTTCAGTGTGTGTGAGGAAGGTGTTTCAGTGTGTGGGGAAGGTGTTTCAGTATGTGGGGAAGGGGTTTCAGTGTGTGGAAGGGGTTTCAGTGTGTGGGGAATGTGTTTCAGTGTGTGGGGAAGGGTTTCAGTGTGTGGGGAAAGTGTTTCAGTGTGTGGTGAATTGGTTTCAGTGTCTGGGGAAGGGTCTCAGTCTGTGGGGAAGGGGTTTCAGTCTGTGGGGAATGTTTTTCAGTGTGTGGTGATGTGTTTCAGTGTGTGGGGATGGGGTTTCAGTGTGTGGGGATGGGGTTTCAGTGTGTGGGGAAGGTGTTTCAGTGTGTGGGGAAGTGGTTTTAGTGTGTGGGGAAGGGGTTTCAGTGTGTGGGGTAGGTGTTCCAGTGTGTGGGGATGTGTTTCAGTTTGTGGGGAAGGTGTTTTAGTGTGTGGGGAAGGTGTTTTAGTGTGTGGGGAAGGGTTTCAGTGTGTGGGGAAGGTGTTTCAGTGTGTGCGGATGGGGTTTCAGTGTGTGGGGAAGGTGTTTCAGTGTGTGGGGAAGGTGCTTCAGTGTGTGGGGAAGGGGTTTCAGTGTGTGTGAGGAAGGTGTTTCAGTGTGTGTGAGGAAGGTGTTTCAGTGTGTGGGCAAGGTGTTTCAGTGTGTGGGGAAGGTGTTTCAGTGTGTGGGGAAGGTGTTTCAGTGTGTGGGGATGGGGTTTCAGTGTGTGGGGAAGGGTTTCAGTGTGTGGGGAAGGGTTTCAGAGTGTGGGGAAGTGTTTCAGTGGGTTGGGAAGGTGTTTCAGTGTGTGGGGAAGGTGTTTCAGTGTGTGGGGAAGGTGTTTCAGTGTGTGGGGAAGGTCTTTCAGTGTGTGGGGAAGGGTTTCAGTGTGTGGTAAATGGTTTCAGTGTGTGGGGAAGGGGTTTCAGTGTGTGGGGAAGGTGTTTCAGTGTGTGCAGAAGGGGTTTCAGTGTGTGGGTTAGGTGTTTCTGTGTGTGGGGAAGGTATTCAGTGTGTGGGGAAGGTGTTTCAGTGTGTGCGGAAGGGGTTTTAGTGTGTGGGGAAGGTGTTTCAGTGTGCGGGGAAGGGTTTCAGTGTGTGGGAAAGTTGTTTCAATGTGTGCAAAAGGGGTTTCAGTGTGTGGGAAAGGGTTCCAGTGTCTGGGGAAGGGGTTTCAGTGTGTGGGAAAGGTGTTTCAGTGTGTGGGGATGGTATTTCAGTGTGTGGGGAAGGTGTTTCAGTGTGTGGGGAAGGTGTTTCAGTGTGTGTGGGGAAGGGGTTTCAGTTTGTGGGGAAGGTGTTTCAGTGTGTGTGGGGATGTGTTTCAGTGTGTGCGGAAGGTGTTTCAGTGTGTGGGGAAGGTGTTGCAGAGTGTGGGGAAGGTTTTTCAGTGTGTGGGGAACGGGTTTCAGTGTGTGTGAGGAAGGTATTTCAGTTTGTGGGGTAGGGTTTCAGTGTGTGGGGAAGGGGTTTCAGTGTGTGGGGAATGGTTTCACTGTGTGGAGAAGGAGTTTCAGTCTGTGGGGAAGCTGTTTCAGTGTCTGTGGAAGGGGGTTCAGTGTTTGGGGAAGGGTTCCAGTGTCTGGGGAAGGTGTTTCAGTGAGTGGGGAAGGGTTCCAGTGTCTGGGGAAGGGGTTTCAGTGTGTGGGAAAGGTGTTTCAGTTTGTGGGGATGTATTTCAGTGTGTGTGGATGTTGTTTCAGTGTGTGGGGAGGGGTTTCAGTGTGTGGGGAAGGGTTTCACTGTGTGCGGAAGGTGTTTCAGTGTGTGGGGAAGGGGTTTCAGTGTGTGGGGAAGGTGTTTCAGTATTTGCGGAAGTGGTTTCAGTGTGTGCGGAAGGGGTTTCAGTGCATGCGGAAGGCGTTTCAGTATGTGGGGAAGGGGTTTCAGTGTGTGGGAAGGGGTTTCAGCGTGTTGGGAATGTTTTTCAGTGTGTGGAGAAGGGTTTCAGTGTGTGGGGAATGTGTTTCAGTGTATGGTGAATTGGTTTCAGTGTATGGGGAACGGATCCGTCTGTGGGGAAGGGGTTTCAGTGTGTGGGGAATGTGTTTCAGTGTCTGGGGGATGTGCTTCAGTGTGTGGGGATGGGGTTTCAGTGTGTGGGGAAGGTGTTTCAGTGTGTGGGGAAGTGGTTTCAGTGTGTGGGAAGGGGTTCCAGTGTGTGGGGAAGGTGTTTCAGTGTGTGGGGATGTGTTTCAGTGTGTGGGGAAGGTGTTTCAGTGTGTGGGGAAGGGGTTTCAGTGTGTGTGAGGAAGGTGTTTCAGTGTGTGGGGAAGGTGTTTCAGTATGTGGGGAAGGGGTTTCAGTGTGAGGGAAAGGGTTTCAGTGTGTGGGGAATGTGTTTCAGTGTGCGGGGAAGGGGTTTCAGTGTGTGGGGAAAGTGTTTCAGTGTGTGGTGAATTGGTTTCAGTGTATGGGGAAGGGTTTCAGTCTGTGGGGAAGGGGTTTCAGTCTGTGGGGAATGTGTTTCAGTGTGTGGGGATGTGTTTTAGAGTGTGGGGATGGGGTTTCAGTGTGTGGGGAAGATGTTTCAGTGTGTGGGGAAGTGGTTTCAGTGTGTGGGGAAGGGGTTTCAGTGTGTGGGGAAGGTGTTTCAGTGTGTGGGGATGTGTTTCAGTGTGTGGGGAAGGTGTTTTAGTGTGTGGGGAAGGTGTTTTAGTGTGTGGGGAAGGGTTTCAGTGTGTGGGGAAGGTGTTTCAGTGTGTGCGGATGGGGTTTAATTGTGTGGGAAAGGTGTTTCAGTGTGTGGGGAAGGTGTTTCAGTGTGTGGGGAAGGGGTTTCAGTGTGTGTGAGGAAGGTGTTTCAGTGTGTGTGAGGAAGGTGTTCAGTGTGTGGGTAAGGTGTTTCAGTGTGTGGGGAAGGTGTTTCAGTGTGTGGGGAAGGTGTTTCAGTGTGTGGGGAAGGGGTTTCAGAGTGTGGGAAGGGTTTCAGTGGGTTGGGAATGTGTATCAGCGTGTGCGGAAGGGGTTTCAGTGTGTGGGGAAGGTGTTTCAGTGTGTGGGGAAGGTCTTTCAGTGTGTGGGGAAGGGGTTTCAGTGTGTGGTAAATGGTTTCAGTGTGCGGGGAAGGGGTTTCAGAGAGTGGGGAAGTGTATCAGTGTGTGGGGAAGGGGTTTCAGTGTGTGGGGAAGGTGTTTTTGTGTGTGGGGAAGGAGTTTCAGTGTGTGCGGAAGGGGTTTAAGTGTGTGGGGAAGGTGTTTCTGTGTGTGGGGAAGGTGTTTCAGTGTGTGGGGAAGGTGTTTCAGTGTGTGGGGAAGGTCTTTCAGTGTGTGGGGAAGGGGTTTCAGTGTGTGCTAAATGGTTTCAGTGTGTGGGGAAGGGGTTTCAGAGAGTCGGGAAGTGTATCAGTGTGTGGGGAAGGGGTTTCAGTGTGTGGGGAAGGTGTTTCAGTGTGTGGGGAAGGTTTTCAGTGTGTGGGGAAGGTGTTTCAGTGTGTGCGAAAGGGGTTTTAGTGTGTGGGGAAGGTGTTTCAGTGTGTGGGGAAGGGTTTCAGTGTGTGGGAAAGTTGTTTCAATGTGTGCAAAAGGGGTTTCAGTGTGTGGGAAAGGGTTTCAGTGTGTGGGGAAAGTGTTTCAGTGTGTGGTGAATTGGTTTCAGTGTATGGGGAAGGGTTTCAGTCTGTGGGGAAGGGGTTTCAGTCTGTGGGGAATGTGTTTCAATGTGTGGGGATGTGTTTCAGTGTGTGGGGATGGGGGTTCAGTGTGTGGGAAGGGGTTTCAGTGTGTGGGGAAGGTGTTTCAGTGTGTGGGGATGTGTTTCAGTGTGTGGGGAAGGTGTTTTAGTGTGTGGGGAAGGTGTTTCAGTGTGTGGGGAAGTGTTTCAGTGTGTGGGGAAGGTGTTTCAGTGTGTGCGGATGGGGTTTCAGTGCGTGGGGAAGGTGTTTCAGTGTGTGGGGAAGGTGTTTCAGTGTGTGGGGAAGGGGTTTCAGTGTGTGTGAGGAAGGTGCTTCAGTGTGTGTGAGGAAGGTGTTTCAGTGTGTGGGGAAGGTGTTTCAGTGTGTGGGGAAGGGGTTTCAGTGTGTGGGGAAGGGGTTTCAGTGTGAGGGGAAGGGTTTCAGTGTGTGGGGAAGGGGTTTCAGAGTGTGGGGAAGGGTTTCAGTGGGTTGGGAAGGTGTTTCAGTGTGTGCGGAAGGGGTTTCAGTGTGTGGGGAAGGTGTTTCAGTGTGTGGGGAAGGTGTTTCAGTGTGTGGTAAATGGTTTCAGTGTGCGGGAAATGGGTTTCAGAAAGTGGGGAAGGTGTTTCAGTGTGTGGGGAAGGTGTTTCAGTGTGTGGGGAAGGTGTTTCAGTGTGTGGGGAAGGTCTTTCAGTGTGTGGGAAAGGGTTTCAGTGTGTGGGGAATGTGTTTCAGTGTGTGGGGAAGGGTTTCAGTGTAGTGTGGGGAAAGTGTTTCAGTGTGTGGTGAATTGGTTTCAGTGTATGGGGAAGGGTTTCAGTCTGTGGGGAAGGGGTTTCAGTCTGTGGGGAATGTGTTTCAGTGTGTGGGGGATGTGTTTTAGTGTGTGGGGATGGGGTTTCAGTGTGTGGGGAAGGTGTTTCAGTGTGTGGGGAAGTGGTTTCAGTGTGTGGGGAAGGGGTTTCAGTGTGTGGGGAAGGTGTTTCAGTGTGTGGGGATGTGTTTCAGTGTGTGGGGAAGGTGTTTTAGTGTATGGGGAAGGTGTTTTAGTGTGTGGGGAAGGGTTTCAGTGTGTGGGGAAGGTGTTTCAGTGTGTGCGGATGGGGTTTCATTGTGTGGGAAAGGTGTTTCAGCGTGTGGGGAAGGTGTTTCAGTGTGTGGGGAAGGGGTTTCAGTGTGTGTGAGGAAGGTGTTTCAGTGTGTGTGAGGAAGGTGTTTCAGTGTGTGGGTAAGGTGTTTCAGTGTGTGGGGAAGGTGTTTCAGTGTGTGGGGAAGGTGTTTCAGTGTGTGGGGAAGGGGTTTCAGAGTGTGGGGAAGGGTTTCAGTGGGTTGGGAATGTGTATCAGCGTGTGCGGAAGGGGTTTCAGTGTGTGGGGAAGGTGTTTCAGTGTGTGGGGAAGGTGTTTCAGTGTGTGGGGAAGGTGTTTCAGTGTGTGGGGAAGGGGTTTCAGTGTGTGGTAAATGGTTTCAGTGTGCGGGGAAGGGGTTTCAGAGAGTGGGGAAGTGTATCAGTGTGTGGGGAAGGGGTTTCAGTGTGTGGGGAAGGTGTTTTTGTGTGTGGGGAAGGAGTTTCAGTGTGTGCGGAAGGGGTTTAAGTGTGTGGGGAAGGTGTTTCTGTGTGTGGGGAAGGTGTTTCAGTGTGTGGGGAAGGTGTTTCAGTGTGTGGGGAAGGTCTTTCAGTGTGTGGGGAAGGGGTTTCAGTGTGTGCTAAATGGTTTCAGTGTGTGGGGAAGGGGTTTCAGAGAGTGGGGAAGTGTATCAGTGTGTGGGGAAGGGGTTTCAGTGTGTGGGGAAGGTGTTTCAGTGTGTGGGGAAGGTTTTCAGTATGTGGGGAAGGTGTTTCAGTGTGTGCGAAAGGGGTTTTAGTGTGTGGGGAAGGTGTTTCAGTGTGTGGGGAAGGGTTTCAGTGTGTGGGAAAGTTGTTTCAATGTGTGCAAAAGGGGTTTCAGTGTGTGGGAAAGGGTTTCAGTGTGTGGGGAAAGTGTTTCAGTGTGTGGTGAATTGGTTTCAGTGTATGGGGAAGGGTTTCAGTCTGTGGGGAATGGGTTTCAGTCTGTGGGGAATGTGTTTCAATGTGTGGGGATGTGTTTCAGTGTGTGGGGATGGGGTTTCAGTGTGTGGGGGAAGGGGTTTCAGAGTGTGGGGAAGGTGTTTCAGTGTGTGGGGATGTGTTTCAGTGTGTGGGGAAGGTGTTTTAGTGTGTGGGGAAGGTGTTTTAGTGTGTGGGGAAGTGTTTCAGTGTGTGGGGAAGGTGTTTCAGTGTGTGCGGATGGGGTTTCAGTGTGTGGGGAAGGTGTTTCAGTGTGTGGGGAAGGTGTTTCAGTGTGTGGGGAAGGGGTTTCAGTGTGTGTGAGGAAGGTGCTTCAGTGTGTGTGAGGAAGGTGTTTCAGTGCGTGGGGAAGGTGTTTCAGTGTGTGGGGAAGGGGTTTCAGTGTGTGGGGAAGGGGTTTCAGTGTGAGGGGAAGGGTTTCAGTGTGTGGGGAAGGGGTTTCAGAGTGTGGGGAAGGGTTTCAGTGGGTTGGGAAGGTGTTTCAGTGTGTGCGGAAGGGGTTTCAGTGTGTGGGGAAGGTGTTTCAGTGTGTGGGGAAGGTGTTTCTGTGTGTGGGGAAGGTCTTTCAGTGTGTGGGGAAGGGGTTTCAGTGTGTGGTAAATGGTTTCAGTGTGCGGGAAATGGGTTTCAGAGAGTGGGGAAGGTGTTTCAGTGTGTGGGGAAGGTGTTTCAGTGTGTGGGGAAGGTGTTTCAGTGTGTGGGGAAGGTCTTTCAGTGTGTGGGGAACGGGTTTCAGTGTGTGGTAAATGGTTTCAGTGTGTGGGGAAGGGGTTTCAGAGAGTGGGGAAGTGTATCAGTGTGTGGGGAAGGTGTTTCAGTGTGTGGGGAAGGTGTTTCAGTGTGTGGGGAAGGTTTTCAGTGTGTGGGGAAGGTGTTTCAGTGTGTGCGGAAGGGGTTTTAGTGTGTGGGGAAGGTGTTTCAGTGATTGGGGAAGTGTTTCAGTGTGTGGGAAAGTTGTTTCAATGTGTGCAAAAGGGGTTTCAGTGTGTGGGAAAGGGTTCCAGTGTCTGGGGAGGGGGTTTCAGTGTGTGGGGAAGGTGTTTCAGTGTGTGGGGAAGGGGTTTCAGTGTGTGGGGAAGGGGATTCTGTGTGTGGGGAAGGTGTTTCAGTGTGTGGGGATGTGTTTCAGTGTGTGGGGAAGGTGTTTCAGTGTGTGGGGAAGTGGTTTCAGTGTGTGTGGAAGGGGTTTCAGAGAGTGGGGAAGTGTATCTGTGTGTGGGGAATGGTTTCAGTATGTGCGGAAGGGGTTTCAGTGTGTGGGGAAGGTGTTTCAGTGTGTGCGGAAGGGGTTTCAGTGTGTGCGGAAGGGGTTTCAGTGTGTGGGGAAGGTGTTTCAGTGTGTGGGGAAGGTGTTTCAGTGTGTGGGGAAGGGGTTTCAGTGTGTGTGAGTAAGGTGTTTCAGTCTGTGTGGAAGGTGTTTCAGTATGTGGGGAAGGTGTTTCAGTGTGTGGGGAAGGGTTTCAGTGTGTGGGGAAGGGGTTTCAGAGTGTGGGGAAGGGTTTCAGTGGATTGGGAAGGTGTTTCAGTGTGTGCGGAAGGGGTTTCAGTGTGTGGGGGAAGGTGTTTCGGTGTGTGGGGAAGGTGTTTCAGTGTGTGGGGAAGGTGTTTCAGTGTGTGGGGAAGGTGTTTCAGTGTGTGGGGAAGGGGTTTCAGTGTGTGGTAAATGGTTTCAGTGTGCGGGGAAGGGGTTTCAGAGAGTGGGGAAGTGTATCAGTGTGTGGGGAAGGGGTTTCAGTGTGTGGGGAAGCTGTTTCAGTGTGTGGGGAAGGTGTTTCAGTGTGTGCGGAAGGGGTTTCAGTATGTGGGGAAGGTATTTCTGTGTGTGGGGAAGGTGTTTCAGTGTGTGGGGAAGGTGTTTCAGTGTGTGGGGAAGGTGTTTCAGTGTGTGGGGAAGGTCTTTCAGTGTGTGGGGAACGGGTTTCAGTGTGTGGTAAATGGTTTCAGTGTGTGGGGAAGGGGTTTCAGTGAGTGGGGAAGTGTATCAGTGTGTGGGGAAGGGGGTTTCATTGTGTGGGGAAGGTGTTTCAGTGTGTGGGGAAGGTTTTCAGTGTGTGGGGAAGGTGTTTCAGTGTGTGCGGAAGGTGTTTTAGTGTATGGGGAAGGTGTTTCAGTGTGTGGGAAGGGTTTCAGTGTGTGGGAAAGTTGTTTCAATGTGTGCAAAAGGGGTTTCAGTGTGTGGGAAAGGGTTCCAGTGTCGGGGGAGGGGGTTTCAGTGTGTGGGAAAGGTGCTTCAGTGTGTGGGGATCGTATTTCAGTGTGTGGGGAAGGTGTTTCAGTGTGTGGGGAAGGTGCTTCAGTGTGTGTGGGGAAGGGGTTTCAGTGTGTGGGGAAGGTGTTTCAGTGTGTGTGGGGATGTGTTTCAGTGTGTGCGGAAGGTGTTTCAGTGTGTGGGGAAGGGGTTTCAGTGTGTGCGGAAGGTGTTTCAGTGGATGGGGAAGGTGTTTCAGAGTGTGGGGAAGGTGTGTCATTGTGTGGGGAACGGGTTTCAGTGTGTGTGAGGAAGGTATTTCACTGTGTGGGGTAGGGTTTCAGTGTGTGGGGAAGGGGTTTCAGTGTGTGGGGGAATGGTTTCACTGTGTGGAGAAGGAGTTTCAGTCTGTGGGGAAGCTGTTTCAGTGTCTGGGGAAGGGGTTTCAGTGTTTGGGGAAGGGTTCCAGTGTCTGGGGAAGGTGTTTCAGTGTGTGGGGAAGGGTTCCAGTGTCTGGGGACGGGGTTTCAGTGTGTGGGAAAGGTGTTTCAGTGTGTGGGGATGGTATTTCAGTATGTGGGGAAGGTTTTCAGTGTTCTGGAAGGTGTTTCAGTGTGTGCGAAAGGGGTTTTAGTGTGTGGGGAAGGTGTTTCAGTGTGTGGGGAAGTGTTTCAGTGTGTGGGAAAGTTGTTGCAATGTGTGCAAAAGGGGTTTCAGTGTGTGGGAAAGGGTTTCAGTGTGTGGGGGAAGTGTTTCAGTGTGTGATGAATTGGTTTCAGTGTATGGGGAAGGGATTCAGTCTGTGGGGAAGGGGTTTCAGTCTGTCGGGAATGTGTTTCAGTGTGTGGGGATGTGTTTCAGTGTGTGGGGATGGGGTTTCAGTGTGTGGGGAAGCTGTTTCAGTGTGTGGGGAAGTGGTTTCAGTGTGTGGGGAAGGGGTTTCAGTGTGTGGGGAAGGTGTTTCAGTGTGTGGGGATGTGTTTCAGTATGTGGGGAAGGTGTTTTAGTGTGTGGGGAAGTTGTTTTAGTGTGTGGGGAAGTGTTTCAGTGTGTGGGGAAGGTGTTTCAGTGTGTGCGGATGGGGTTTCAGTGTGTGGGGAAGGTGTTTCAGTATGTGGGGAAGGTGTTTCAGTGTGTGGGGAAGGGGTTTCAGTGTGTGTGAGGAAGGTGTTTCAGTGTGTGTGAGGAAGGTGTTTCAGTGTGTGGGGAAGGGGTTTCAGTGTGAGGGGAAGGGTTTCAGTGTGTGGGGAAGGGGTTTCAGAGTGTGGGGAAGGGTTTCAGTGGGTTGGGAAGGTGTTTCAGTGTGTGCGGAAGGGGTTTCAGTGAGTGGGGAAGGTGTTTCAGTGTGTGGGGAAGGTGTTTCAGTGTGTGGGGAAGGTGTTTCAGTGTGTGGGGAAGAGTTTCAGTGTGTGGGGAAGGGGTTTCAGAGTGTGAGGAAGGGTTTCAGTGGGTTGGGAAGGTGTTTCAGTGTGTGCGGAAGGGGTTTCTGTGAGTGGGGAAGGTGTTTCAGTGTGTGGGGAAGGTGTTTCAGTGTGTGGGGAAGGGGTTTCAGTGTGTGGTAAATGGTTTCAGTGTGCGGGGAAGGGGTTTCAGAGAGTGGGGAAGTGTATCAGTGTGTGGGGAAGGGGTTTCAGTGTGTGGGGAAGCTGTTTCAGTGTGTGGGGAAGGTGTTTCAGTGTGTGCGGAAGGGGTTTCAGTATGTGGGGAAGGTATTTCTGTGTGTGGGGAAGGTGTTTCAGTGTGTGGGGAAGGTGTTTCAGTGTGTGGGGAAGGTGTTTCAGTGTGTGGGGAAGGTCTTTCAGTGTGTGGGGAAGGGGTTTCAGTGTGTGGGGAAGGTGTTTCAGTATGTGGGGAAGGTTTTCAGTGTTCTGGAAGGTGTTTCAGTGTGTGCGAAAGGGGTTTTAGTGTGTGGGGAAGGTGTTTCAGTGTGTGGGGAAGGGTTTCAGTGTGTGCGAAAGTTGTTGCAATGTGTGCAAAAGGGGTTTCAGTGTGTGGGAAAGGGTTTCAGTGTGTGGGGGAAGTGTTTCAGTGTGTGATGAATTGGTTTCAGTGTATGGGGAAGGGTTTCAGTCTGTGGGGAAGGGGTTTCAGTCTGTCGGGAATGTGTTTCAGTGTGTGGGGATGTGTTTCAGTGTGTGGGGATGGGGTTTCAGTGTGTGGGGAAGGTGTTTCAGTGTGTGGGGAAGTGGTTTCAGTGTGTGGGGAAGGGGTTTCAGTGTGTGGGGAAGGTGTTTCAGTGTGTGGGGATGTGTTTCAGTATGTGGGGAAGGTGTTTTAGTGTGTGGGGAAGTTGTTTTAGTGTGTGGGGAAGTGTTTCAGTGTGTGGGGAAGGTGTTTCAGTGTGTGCGGATGGGGCTTCAGTGTGTGGGGAAGGTGTTTCACTATGTGGGGAAGGTGTTTCAGTGTGTGGGGAAGGGGTTTCAGTGTGTGTGAGGAAGGTGTTTCAGTGTGTGTGAGGAAGGTGTTTCAGAGTGTGGGGAAGGGGTTTCAGTGTGAGGGGAAGGGTTTCAGTGTGTGGGGAAGGGGTTTCAGAGTGTGGGGAAGGGTTTCAGTGGGTTGGGAAGGTGTTTCAGTGTGTGCGGAAGGGGTTTCAGTGAGTGGGGAAGGTGTTTCAGTGTGTGGGGAAGGTGTTTCAGTGTGTGGGGAAGGTGTTTCAGTGTGTGGGGAAGGGTTTCAGTGTGTGGGGAAGGGGTTTCAGAGTGTGAGGAAGGGTTTCAGTGGGTTGGGAAGGTGTTTCAGTGTGTGCGGAAGGGGTTTCTGTGAGTGGGGAAGGTGTTTCAGTGTGTGGGGAAGGTGTTTCAGTGTGTGGGGAAGGGGTTTCAGTGTGTGGTAAATGGTTTCAGTGTGCGGGGAAGGGGTTTCAGAGAGTGGGGAAGTGTATCAGTGTGTGGGGAAGGGGTTTCAGTGTGTGGGGAAGCTGTTTCAGTGTGTGGGGAAGGTGTTTCAGTGTGTGCGGAAGGGGTTTCAGTATGTGGGGAAGGTATTTCTGTGTGTGGGGAAGGTGTTTCAGTGTGTGGGGAAGGTGTTTCAGTGTGTGGGGAAGGTGTTTCAGTGTGTGGGGAAGGTCTTTCAGTGTGTGGGGAACGGGTTTCAGTGTGTGGTAAATGGTTTCAGTGTGTGGGGAAGGGGTTTCAGTGAGTGGGGAAGTGTATCAGTGTGTGGGGAAGGGGTTTCATTGTGTGGGGAAGGTGTTTCAGTGTGTGGGGAAGGTTTACAATGTGTGGGGAAGGTGTTTCAGTGTGTGCGGAAGGTGTTTCAGTGTGTGCGGAAGGTGTTTCAGTGTGTGGGGAAGGGGTTTCAGTGTGTGTGAGGAAGGTGTTTCAGTGTGTGTGAGGAAGGTGTTTCAGTGTGTGGGGAAGGGGTTTCAGTGTGAGGGGAAGGGTTTCAGTGTGTGGGGAAGGGGTTTCAGAGTGTGGGGAAGGGTTTCAGTGGGTTGGGAAGGTGTTTCAGTGTGTGCGGAAGGGGTTTCAGTGAGTGGGGAAGGTGTTTCAGTGTGTGGGGAAGGTGTTTCAGTGTGTGGGGAAGGTGTTTCAGTGTGTGGGGAAGGGTTTCAGTGTGTGGGGAAGGGGTTTCAGAGTGTGAGGAAGGGTTTCAGTGGGTTGGGAAGGTGTTTCAGTGTGTGCGGAAGGGGTTTCTGTGAGTGGGGAAGGTGTTTCAGTGTGTGGGGAAGGTGTTTCAGTGTGTGGGGAAGGGGTTTCAGTGTGTGGTAAATGGTTTCAGTGTGCGGGGAAGGGGTTTCAGAGAGTGGGGAAGTGTATCAGTGTGTGGGGAAGGGGTTTCAGTGTGTGGGGAAGCTGTTTCAGTGTGTGGGGAAGGTGTTTCAGTGTGTGCGGAAGGGGTTTCAGTATGTGGGGAAGGTATTTCTGTGTGTGGGGAAGGTGTTTCAGTGTGTGGGGAAGGTGTTTCAGTGTGTGGGGAAGGTCTTTCAGTGTGTGGGGAACGGGTTTCAGTGTGTGGTAAATGGTTTCAGTGTGTGGGGAAGGGGTTTCAGTGAGTGGGGAAGTGTATCAGTGTGTGGGGAAGGGGTTTCATTGTGTGGGGAAGGTGTTTCAGTGTGTGGGGAAGGTTTTCAGTGTGTGGGGAAGGTGTTTCAGTGTGTGCGGAAGGTGTTTTAGTGTGTGGGGAAGGTGTTTCAGTGTGTGGGGAAGGGTTTCAGTGTGTGGGAAAGTTGTTTCAATGTGTGCAAAAGGGGTTTCAGTGTGTGGGAAAGGGTTCCAGTGTCGGGGGAGGGGGTTTCAGTGTGTGGGAAAGGTGCTTCAGTGTGTGGGGATCGTATTTCAGTGTGTGGGGATGGTGTTTCAGTGTGTGGGGAAGGTGTTTCAGTGTGTGTGGGGAAGGGGTTTCAGTGTGTGGGGAAGGTGTTTCAGTGTGTGTGGGGATGTGTTTCAGTGTGTGCGGAAGGTGTTTCAGTGTGTGGGGAAGGGGTTTCAGTGTGTGCGGAAGGTGTTTCAGTGGATGGGGAAGGTGTTTCAGAGTGTGGGGAAGGTGTGTCATTGTGTGGGGAACGGGTTTCAGTGTGTGTGAGGAAGGTATTTCAGTGTGTGGGGTAGGGTTTCAGTGTGTGGGGAAGGGGTTTCAGTGTGTGGGGAATGGTTTCACTGTGTGGAGAAGGAGTTTCAGTCTGTGGGGAAGCTGTTTCAGTGTCTGGGGAAGGGGTTTCAGTGTTTGGGGAAGGGTTCCAGTGTCTGGGGAAGGTGTTTCAGTGTGTGGGGAAGGGTTCCAGTGTCTGGGGATGGGGTTTCAGTGTGTGGGAAAGGTGTTTCAGTGTGTGGGGATGGTATTTCAGTATGTGGGGAAGGTTTTCAGTGTTCTGGAAGGTGTTTCAGTGTGTGCGAAAGGGGTTTTAGTGTGTGGGGAAGGGTTTCACTGTGTGCGGAAGGTGTTTCAGTGTGTGGGGAAGGGGTTTCAGTGTGTGGGGAAGGTGTTTCAGTATTTGCGGAAGTGGTTTCAGTGTTTGGGGAAGGGGTTTCAGTGTGTGGGGAAGGTGTTTCGGTGTGTGCGGAAGGGGTTTCAGTGCGTGCGGAAGGCGTTTCAGTATGTGGGGAAGGGGTTTCAGTGTGTGGGAAGGGGTTTCAGCGTGTGGGGAATGATTTTCAGTGTGTGGGGAAGGGTTTCAGTGTGTGGGGAATGTGTTTCAGTGTATGGTGAATTGGTTTCAGTGTATGGGGAAGGGTTTCAGTCTGTGGGGAAGGGGTTTCAGTGTGTGGGGAATGTGTTTCAGTGTGTGGGGATGTGTATCAGTGGGTGGGGATGGGGTTTCAGTGTGTGGGGAAGGTGTTTCAGAGTGTGCGGAAGTGGTTTCAGTGTGTGGGGAAGGGGATTCTGTGTGTGGGGAAGGTGTTTCAGTGTGTGGGGAAGGTGTTTCAGTGTGTGGGGAAGGTGTATCAGTGTGTGGGGAAGGGGTTTCAGAGAGTGGGGATGTGTATCAGTGTGTGGCGAAGGTGTTTCAGTATGTGCGGAAGGGGTTTCAGTGTGTGGGGAAGGTGTTTCAGTGTGTGCGGAAGGGGTTTCAGTGTGTGTGGAAGGGGTTTCAGTGTGTGGGGAAGGTGTTTCAGTGTGTGGGGAAGGTGTTTCAGTGTGTGGGGAAGGGGTTTCAGTGTGTGTGAGGAAGGTGTTTCAGTCTGTGTGGAAGGTGTTTCAGTATGTGGGGAAGGTGTTTCATGGTGTGGGGAAGGGTTTCAGTGTGTGGGAAAGTTGTTTCAATGTGTGCAAAAGGGGTTTCAGTGTGTGGGAAAGGGTTTCAGTGTGTGGGGAAAGTGTTTCAGTGTGTGGTGAATTGGTTTCAGTGTATGGGGAAGGGTTTCAGTCTGTGGGGAAGGGGTTTCAGTCTGTGGGGATGTGTTTGAGTGAGTGGGGATGGGGTTTCAGTGTGTGGGGAAGGTGTTTCAGTGTGTGGGGAAGTGGTTTCAGTGTGTGGGGAAGGGGTTTCAGTGTGTGGGGATGTGTTTCAGTGTGTGGGGAAGGTGTTTTAGTGTGTGGGGAAGGTGTTTTAGTGTGTGGGGAAGTATTTCAGTGTGTGGGGAAGGTGTTTCAGTGTGTGCGGATGGGGTTTCAGTGTGTGGGGAAGATGTTTCAGTGTGTGGGGAAGGTGTTTCAGTGTGTGGGGAAGGGGTTTCAGTGTGTGTGAGCAAGGTGTTTCAGTGTGTGTGAGGAAAGTGTTTCAGTGTGTGGGGAAGGTGTTTCAGTGTGTGGGGAAGTTGTTTCAGTTTGTGGGCAAGTGGTTTCAGTGTGTGGGGAAGGGGATTCTGTGTGTGAGGAAGGTGTTTCAGTGTGTGGGGATGTGTTTCAGTGTGTGGGGAAGGTGTTTCAGTGTGTGGGGAAGGGGTTTCAGTGTGTGGGGAAGGGGTTTCAGAGAGTGGGGAAGTGTATCAGTGTGTGGGGAAGGTGTTTCAGTATGTGCGGAAGGGGTTTCAGTGTGTGGGGAAGGTGTTTCAGTGTGTGCGGAAGGGGTTTCAGTGTGTGCGGAAGGGGTTTCAGTGTGTGGGGAAGGTGTTTCAGTGTGTGGGGAAGGTGTTTCAGTGTGTGGGGATGGGGTTTCAGTGTGTGTGAGGAAGGTGTTTCAGTCTGTGTGGAAGATGTTTCAGTATGTGGGGAAGGTGTTTCAGTATGTGGGGAAGGGGTTTCAGTGTGTGGGAAGGGGTTTCAGTGTGTGGGGAATGTGTTTCAGTGTGTGGGGAAGGGTTTCAGTGTGTGGGGAATGTGTTTCAGTGTGTGGTGAATTGGTTTCCGTGTATGGGGAAGGGTTTCAGTCTGTGGGGAAAGGATTTCACTCTGTGGGGAATGTGTTTCAGTGTGTGGGGATGTGTTTCAGTGTGTGGGGATGGGGTTTCAGTGTGTGGGGAAGGTGTTTCAGTGTGTGGGGAAGGTGTTTCAGTGTGTGGGGAAGTGGTTTCATTGTGTGGGGAAGGGGTTTCAGTGTGTGGGGAAGGTGTTTCAGTGTGTGGGGAAGGTGTTTCAGTTTGTGGGGATGTGTTTCAGTGTGTGGGGAAGGTGTTTTAGTGTGTGGGGAAGGGTTTCAGTGAGTGGGGAAGGTGTTTCAGTGTGTGCGGAAGGGGTTTCAGTGTGTGGGGAAGGTGTTTCAGTGTGTGGGGAAGGTGTTTCAGTGTGTGGGGAAGGGGTTTCACTGTGTGTGAGGAAGGTGCTTCAATGTGTGGGGAAGGTGTTTCAGTGTGTGGGGAAGGTGTTTCAGTGTGTGGGGAAGGGGTTTCAGTTTGTGGGAAAGGGGTTTCACTGTGTGGGGAAGGGGTTTCAGTGTGTGGGGAAGGGTTTCAGTGAGTGGGAAAGGGGTTTCAGTGAGTGGGGAAGTGTTTCAGTGTGTGGGGAAGGTGTTTCAGTGTGTGCGGAAGGGGTTTCAGTGTGTGGGGAAGGTGTTTCAGTGTGTGCGGAAGGGGTTTCAGTTTGTGGGGAAGGTGTTTCAGTGTATAGGGAAGGGTTTCAGTGTGTGGGGAATGGGTTTCAGTGTGTGGGAAAGGTGTTTCAATGTGTGCGAAAGTGGATTCAGTGTGTTGTGAAGGTGTTTCAGTGTGTGGGGAAGGAGTTTCAGTGTGTGGGGAAGGTGTTTCAGTGTGTGGGGAAGGTGTTTGAGTGTGTGTGGAAGGGGTTTCAGTGTGTGGGGAAGCTGTTTCAGTGTGTGAGGAAGGGGTTTCAGTGTTTGGTGAAGGTGTTTCAGTGTGTGGGGAAGGGTTCCAGTGTCTATGGAAGGGGTTTCAGTGTGTGGGAAAGGTGTTTCAGTGTGTGGGGATGGTATTTCAGTGTGTGGGGAAGGTGTTTCAGTGTGTGGGGAAGGTGTTTCAGTGTGTGTGGGGAAGGGGTTTCAGTTTGTGGGGAAGGTGTTTCAGTGTGTGTGGGGATGTGTTTCAGTGTGTGTGGAAGGTGTTTCAGTGTGTGGGAAAGGTGTTTCAGTATGTGCGGAAGGGGTTTCAGTGTGTGGGGAAGGGGTTTCAGTGTGTGGGGAAGGTGTTTCAGTGTGTGCGGAAGGGGTTTCAGTGTGTGCGGAAGGTGCTTCAGTGTGTGGGGAAGGGGTTTCAGTGTGTGGGAAGGGGTTTCAGTGTGTGGGGAATGTGTTTCAGTGTGTGGGGAAGGGTTTCAGTGTGTGGGGAATGTGTTTCAGTGTGTGGTGAATGGGTTTCAGTGTATGGGCAAGGGTTTCATTCTGTGGGGAAGGGGTTTCAGTGTGTGGGGAATATGTTTCAGTGTGTGGGGATGTGTTTCAGTGTGTGGGGATGGGGTTTCAGTGTGTGGGGAAGGTGTTTCAGTTTGTGGGGAAGTGGTTTCACTGTATGGGGAAGGGGTTTCAGTGTGTGCGGAAGGTGTTACAGTGTGTGGGGAAGGGTTTCAGTGGGTGGGGAAGGTGTTTCAGTGTGTGCGGAAGGGGTTTCAGTGTGTGAGGAAGGTGTTTCTGTGTGTGGGGAATGGTTTCACTGTGTGGAGAAGGAGTTTCAGTCTGTGGGGAAGCTGTTTCAGTGTCTGGGGAAGGGGTTTCAGTGTTTGGGAAAAGGTTCCAGTGTCTGGGGAAGGTGTTTCAGTGTGTGGGGAAGGGTTCCAGTGTCTGGGGAAGGGGTTTCAGTGTGTGGGAAAGGTGTTTCAGAGTGTGGGGATGGTAGTTCAGTGTGTGGGGAAGGGGCTTCAGTGTGTGGGGAAGGTGTTTCAGTTTGTGGGGATGTATTTCAGTGTGTGTGGATGTTGTTTCAGTGTGTGAGGATGTGTTTCAGTGTGTGTGGAAGGTGTTTCAGTGTGTGGGGAAGGGTTTCAGTGGGTGGGGAAGGTGTTTCAGTGTGTGCGGAAGGGGTTTCAGTGTGTGGGGAAGGTGTTTCTGTGTGTGGGGAATGGTTTCACTGTGTGGAGAAGGAGTTTCAGTCGGTGGGGAAGCTGTTTCAGTGTCTGGGGAAGGGGTTTCAGTGTTTGGGGAAGGGTTCCAGTGTCTGGGGAAGGTGTTTCAGTGTGTGGGGAAGGGTTCCAGTGTCTGGGGAAGGGGTTTCAGTGTGTGGGAAAGGTGTTTCAGTGTGTGGGGATGGTATTTCAGTGTGTGGGGAAGGGGTTTCAGTGTGTGGGGAAGGTGTTTCAGTTTGTGGGGATGTATTTCAGTGTGTGCGGATGTTGTTTCAGTGTGTGCGAAAGGGGTTTCAGTGTGTGGGGAAGGGTTTCACTGTGTGCAGAAGGTGTTTCAGTGAGTGGGGAAGGGGTTTCAGTGTGTGGGGAAGCTGTTTCAGTATTTGCAGAAGTGGTTTCAGTGTTTGGGGAAGGGGTTTCTGTGTGTGGGGAAGGTGTTTCGGTGTGTGCAGAAGGGGTTTCAGTGCGTTCGGAAGGCGTTTCAGTCTGTGGGGAAGGGGTTTCAGTGTGTGGGAAGGGGTTTCAGCGTGTGGGGAATGTTTTTCAGTGTGTGGGGAAGGGTTTCAGTGTGTGGGGAATGTGTTTCAGTGTATGGTGAATTGGTTTCAGTGTATGGGGAAGGGTTTCAGTCTGTGGGGAAGGGGTTTCAGTATGTGGGGAATGTGTTTCAGTGTGTGGGGATGTGTATCAGTGGGTGGGGATGGGGTTTCAGTGTGTGGGGAAGGTGTTTCAGTGTGTGGGGAAGTGGTTTCAGTGTGTGGGGAAGGGGTTTCAGTGTGTGGGGAAGGTGTTTCAGTCTGTGGGGATGTGTTTCAGTGTGTGAGGAAGGTGTTTCAGTGTGTGGGGAAGGTGTTTCAGTGTGTGGGGAAGGGGTTTCAGAGAGTGGGGAAGTGTATCAGTGTGTGGGAAAGGAGTTTCAGTGTGTGCGGAAGGGGTTTCAGTGTGTGGGGAAGGTGTTTCAGTGTGTGGGGAAGGTGTTTCAGTGTGTGGGGAAGGGGTTTCAGTGTGTGTGAGGAAGTTGTTTCAGTCTGTGGGGAAGGTGTTTCAGTATGTGGGGAAGGTGTTTCAGTATGTGGGGAAGGGGTTTCAGTGTGTGGGAAGGGGTTTCAGTGTGTGGGGAAGGTGTTTCAGTGTGTTTGGAAGGTGTTTCAGTGTATGTGGAAGGGGTTTCAGTGTGTGGGGAAGCTGTTTCAGTGTGTGAGGAAGGGGTTTCAGAGTTTGGTGAAGGTGTTTCAGTGTGTGGGGAAGGGTTCCAGTGTCTATGGAAGGGGGTTCAGTGTGTGGGAAAGGTGTTTCAGTGTGTGGGGATGGTATTTCAGTGTGTGGGGAAGGTATTTCAGTGTGTGGGGAAGGTGTTTCAGTGTGTGTGGGGAAGGGGTTTCAGTTTGTGGGGAAGGTGTTTCAGTGTGTGTGGGGATGTGTTTCAGTGTGTGTGGAAGGTGTTTCAGTGTGTGGGAAAGGTGTTTCAGTATGTGCGGAAGGGGTTTCAGTGTGTGGGGAAGGGGTTTCAGTGTGTGGGGAAGGTGTTTCAGTGTGTGCGGAAGGGGTTTCAGTGTGTGCGGAAGGTGTTTCAGTGTGTGGGGAAGGGGTTTCAGTGTTTGGGAAGGGGTTTCAGTGTTTGGGAAGGGGTTTCAGTGTGTGGGGAATGTGTTCCAGTGTGTGGGGAAGGGTTTCAGTGTCTGGGGAATGTGTTTCAGTGTGTGGTGAATGGGTTTCAGTGTATGGGGAAGGGTTTCATTCTGTGGGGAAGGGGTTTCAGTGTGTGGGGAATATGTTTCAGTGTGTGGGGATGTGTTTCAGTGTGTGGGGATGGGGTTTCAGTGTGTGGGGAAGGTGTTTCAGTGTGTGGGGAAGTGGATTCAGTGTATGGGGAAGGGGTTTCAGTGTGTGCGGAAGTTGTTACAGTGTGTGGGGAAGGATTTCAGTGTGTGGAGAAGGTGTTTCAGTGTGTGCGGAAGGGGTTTCAGTGTGGGTGGAATGTGTTTCTGTGTGTGGGAAAGGGTTTCAGTGTGTGGGAAAGGTGTTTCAATGTGTGCGAAAGGGGTTTCAGTGTGTGGGGAAGGGTTCCAGTGTCTGGGGAAGGGGTTTCAGTGTGTGGGAATGGTGTTGCAGTGTGCGTGGATGGTATTTCACTGTGTGGGGAAGGTGTTTCAGTGTGTGAGGAAGGTGTTTCAGTGTGTGTGGGGAAGGGGTTTCAGTTTGTGTGGAAGGTGATTCAGTGTGTGTGGTGATGTGTTTCAGTGTGTGCGGAAGGTGTTTCAGTGTGTGGGAAAGGGGTTTCAGTGTGTGGGGAAGGTGTTTCAGTGTATGGGGAAGGTGTTTCAGTGTGTGGGGAAGGTGTTTCAGTATGTGGGGAATCGGTTTCAGTGTGTGTGAGGAAGGTGTTTCATTGTGTGGGGAAGGGTTTCAGCGTGTGGGGAAGGGGTTTCAGTGTGTGGGGAATGGTTTCAGTGTGTGGAGAAGGAGTTTCAGTCTGTGGGGAAGCTGTTTCAGTGTGTGGGGAAGGGGTTTCAGGGTTTGGGGAAGGTGTTTCAGTGTGTGGGGGAGGTTTCCAGTGTCTGGGGAAGAGGTTTCAGTGTGTGAGAAAGGTGTTTCAGTGTGTGGGGATTGTATTTCAGTGTGTGGGGAAGGTGTCTCAGTGTGTGGGGAAGTTGTTTCAGTGTGTGGGGAAGGTGTTTCAGTTTGTGGGGATGTGTTTCAGTGTATGCGGAAGTGATTTCAGTGTTTGGTGAGGGGTTTCAGTGTTTGGGGAAGGGTTTCACTGTGTGCGGAAGGTGTTTCAGTGTGTGGGGAAGGGTTTCAGTGTGTGGGGCATGTGTTTCAGTGTGTGGTGAATGGGTTTCAGTGTATGGGGAACGGTTTCATTCTTTGGGGAAGGGGTTTCAGTGTGTGGGGAATATGTTTCAGTGTGTGGGGATGTGTTTCAGTGTGCGGGGATGGGGTTTCAGTGTGTGGGGAAGGTGTTTCAGTGTGTGGGGAAGTGGTTTCAGTGTGTGGGGAAGGGGTTTCAGTGTGTGGGGAAGGTGTTTCAGTGTGTGGGGAAGTTGTTTCAGTGTGTGGGGAAGGTGTTTCAGTCTGTGGGGAAGGGTTTCAGTGTGTGGGAAAGGTGTTTCAATGTGTGCGAAAGGGGTTTCAGTGTGTGGGGAATGGTTCCAGTGTCTGGGGAAGGGGTTTCAGTGTGTGGGAAAGGTGTTTCAGTGTGTGGGGATGGTCTTTCTGTGTGTGGGGAAGGTGTTTCAGTGTGTGGGGAAGGTGTTTCAGTGTGTGTGGGGAAGGGGTTTCAGTTTGTGGGGAAGGTCTTTCAGTGTGTGTGGGGATGTGTTTCAGTGTGTGCGGAAGTTGTTTAAGTGTGTGGGGAAGGGGTTTCAGTGTGTGGGGAAGGGGTTTCAGTGTATGGGGAAGGTGTTTCAGTGTGTGGGGAAGGTGTTTCAGTGTGTGGGAATTGGTTTCAGTGTGTGTGAGGAAGGTGTTTCATTGTGTGGGGTAGGGTTTCAGTGTGTGGGGAAGGGGTTTCAGTGTGTGGGGAATGGTTTCAGTATGTGGAGAAGGAGTTTCAGTCTGTGGGGAAGCTGTTTCAGTGTGTGGGGAAGGGGTTTCAGTGTTTGGGGAAGGTGTTTCAGTGCGTGGGGAAGGATTCCAGTGTCTGGGGAAGGGGTTTCAGTGTGTTGGAAAGGTGTTTGAGTGTGTGGAGATTGTATTTCAGTGTGTGGGGAAGGGGTTTCAGTGTGTGGGGAAGGTGTTTCAGTTTGTGGGGATGTGTTTCAGTGTGTGCGGAAGTGGTTTCAGTGTGTGGGGAGGTGTTTCAGTGTGTGGGGAAGGGGTTTCACTGTGTGCAGAAGGTGTTTCAGTGTGTGGGGAAGGGTTTCAGGGTGTGGGGAATGTGTTTCAGTGTGTGGTGAATGGGTTTAAGTGTATGGGGAAGGGTTTCATTGTGTGGGGAAGGGGTTTTAGTGTGTGGGGAATATGTTTCAGTGTTTGGGGATGTATTTCAGTGTGTGGGGATGGGGTTTCAGTGTGTGGGGAAGGTGTTTCAGTGTGTGGGGAAGTGGTTTCAGTGTGTGGGGAAGGGGTTTCAGTGTGTGCGGAAGGTGTTTCAGTGTGTGGGTAAGTTGTTTCAGTTTGTGGGGAAGGTGTTTCAGTGTGTGGGGAAGGGTTTCAGTGGGTGGGGAAGTTGTTTCAGTGTGTGCAAAAGAGGTTTCAGTGTGTAGGGAAGGTGTTTCAGTGTGTGGGGAAGGGGTTTCAGTGTGTGGGGAAGGGGTTTCAGTGTGTGGTTAATGGTTTCAGTGCGTGGGGAAGGGGTTTCAGAGAGTGGGGAAGTGTATCAGTGAGTGGGGAAGTGGTTTCAGTGTGTGGTGAAGGTGTTTCAGTGTGTGGGGAAGGATATCAGTGTGTGGGGAAGGTGTTTCAGTGTGTGCAGAAGGGGTTTCAGTGTGTGGGGAAGGTGTTTCAGTGTGTGGGGAAGGGTTTCAGTGTGTGGGAAAGGTGTTTCAATGTGTGCGAAAGGGGTTTCAGTGTGTGGGGAAGGGTTCCAGTGTCTGGGGAAGGGGTTTCAGTGCGTGGGAAAGGTGTTTCAGTGTTTGGGGATGGTATTTCAGTGTGTGGGGAAGGTGTTTCAGCGTGTGGGGATGGTGTTTCAGTGTGTGTGGGGAAGGGGTTTCAGTTTGTGGGGAGGGTGTTTCACTGTGTGTGGGGATGTGTTTCAGTGTGTGCGTAAGGTGTTTTAGTGTGTGGGGAAGGGGTTTCAGTGTGTGGGGAAGGTGTTTCAGTGTATGGGGAAGGGGTTTCAGTGTGAGGGGAAGGTGTTTCTGTGTGTTGGGAATGGGTTTCATTGTGTGTGAGGAAGGTGTTTTTGTATGTGGGGTAGGGTTTCAGTGTGTGGGGAAGGGGTTTCAGTGTGTGGGGAATGGTTTCAGTGTGTGGAGGAGGAGTTTCAGTCTGTGGGGAAGCTGTTTCAGTGTGTGGGGAAGGTGTTTCAGTGTTTGGGGAAGGTGTTTCAGTGTGTGGGGAAGGGTTTCAGTGTCTGGGGAAGGGGTTTCAGTTTGTGGAAAAGGTGTTTCAGTGTGTGGGGATGGTATTTCAGTGTGTGGGGAAGGCGTTTCAGTGTGTGGGGAAGGTGTTTCAGTTTGTGGGGATGTGTTTCAGTGTGTGCGGAAGTGGTTTCAGTGTGTGGGGAGGGGTTTCAGAGTGTGGGGAAGTTTTTCACTGTGTGCGGAAGGTGTTTCAGTGTGTGGGAAAGGGGTTTCAGTGTGTGGGAAGGGGTTTCAGTGTGTGGGGAAGGTGTTTCAGTGTGTGGGGAAGGTGTTTCAGTGTGTGTGGGGAAGGGGTTTCAGTTTGTGGGGAAGGTGCTTCAGTGTGTGTGGGGATGTGTTTCAGTGTGTGTGGAAGGTTTTTCAGTGTGTGGGAAAGGTGTTTCAGTATGTGTGGAAGGGGTTTCAGTGTGTGGGGAAGGGGTTTCAGTGTGTGGGGAAGGTGTTTCAGTGTGTGCGGAAGGGGTTTCAGTGAGTGCGGAAGGTGTTTCAGTGTGTGGGGAAGGGGTTTCAGTGTGTGGGAAGGGGTTTCAGTGTGTGGGAAATGTGTTTCAGTTTGTGGGGAAGGGTTTCAGTGTGTGGGGAATGTGTTTCTGTGTGTGGTGAATGGGTTTCAGTGTATGGGGAAGGGTTTCATTCTGTGGGGAAGGGGTTTCAGTGTGTGGGGAATATGTTTCAGTGTGTGGGGATGTTTTTCAGTGTGTGGGGATGGGGTTTCAGTGTGTGGGGAAGGTGTTTCAGTGTGTGGGGAAGTGGTTTCAGTGTATGGGGAAGGGGTTTCAGTGTGTGCGGAAGGTGTTACAGTGTGTGGGGAAGGTTTTCAGTGTGTGGAGAAGGTGTTTCAGTGTGTGCGGAAGGGGTTTCAGTGTGTGTGGAATGTGTTTCTGTGTGTGGGGAAGGGTTTCAGTGTGTGGGAAAGGTGTTTCAATGTGTGCGAAAGGGGTTTCAGTGTGTGGGGAAGGGTTCCAGTGTCTGGGGAAGGGGTTTCAGTGTGTGGGAATGGTGTTGCAGTGTGCGGGGATGGTATTTCAATGTGTGGGGAAGGTGTTTCAGTGTGTGAGGAAGGTGTTTCAGTGTGTGTGGGGAAGGGGTTTCAGTTTGTGGGGAAGGTGCTTCAGTGTGTGTGGGGATGTGTTTCAGTGTGTGTGGAAGGTTTTTCAGTGTGTGGGAAAGGTGTTTCAGTATGTGTGGAAGGGGTTTCAGTGTGTGGGGAAGGGGTTTCAGTGTGTGGGGAAGGTGTTTCAGTGTGTGCGGAAGGGGTTTCAGTGAGTGCGGAAGGTGTTTCAGTGTGTGGGGAAGGGGTTTCAGTGTGTGGGAAGGGGTTTCAGTGTGTGGGGAATGTGTTTCAGTGTGTGGGGAAGGGTTTCAGTGTGTGGGGAATGTGTTTCTGTGTGTGGTGAATGGGTTTCAGTGTATGGGGAAGGGTTTCATTCTGTGGGGAAGGGGTTTCAGTGTGTGGGGAATATGTTTCAGTGTGTGGGGATGTGTTTCAGTGAGTGGGGATGGGGTTTCAGTGTGTGGGGAAGGTGTTTCAGTGTGTGGGGAAGTGGTTTCAGTGTATGGGGAAGGGGTTTCAGTGTGTGCGGAAGGTGTTACAGTGTGTGGGGAAGGTTTTCAGTGTGTGGAGAAGGTGTTTCAGTGTGTGCGGAAGGGGTTTCAGTGTGTGTGGAACGTGTTTCTGTGTGTGGGGAAGGGTTTCAGTGTGTGGGAAAGGTGTTTCAATGTGTGCGAAAGGGGTTTCAGTGTGTGGGGAAGGGTTCCAGTGTCTGGGGAAGGGGTTTCAGTGTGTGGGAATGGTGTTGCAGTGTGCGGGGATGGTATTTCAATGTGTGGGGAAGGTGTTTCAGTGTGTGAGGAAGGTGTTTCAGTGTGTGTGGGGAAGGGGTTTCAGTTTGTGGGGAAGGTGCTTCAGTGTGTGTGGGGATGTGTTTCAGTGTGTGTGGAAGGTTTTTCAGTGTGTGGGAAAGGTGTTTCAGTATGTGTGGAAGGGGTTTCAGTGTGTGGGGAAGGGGTTTCAGTGTGTGGGGAAGGTGTTTCAGTGTGTGCGGAAGGGGTTTCAGTGAGTGCGGAAGGTGTTTCAGTGTGTGGGGAAGGGGTTTCAGTGTGTGGGAAGGGGTTTCAGTGTGTGGGGAATGTGTTTCAGTGTGTGGGGAAGGGTTTCAGTGTGTGGGGAATGTGTTTCTGTGTGTGGTGAATGGGTTTCAGTGTATGGGGAAGGGTTTCATTCTGTGGGGAAGGGGTTTCAGTGTGTGGGGAATATGTTTCAGTGTGTGGGGATGTGTTTCAGTGAGTGGGGATGGGGTTTCAGTGTGTGGGGAAGGTGTTTCAGTGTGTGGGGAAGTGGTTTCAGTGTATGGGGAAGGGGTTTCAGTGTGTGCGGAAGGTGTTACAGTGTGTGGGGAAGGTTTTCAGTGTGTGGAGAAGGTGTTTCAGTGTGTGCGGAAGGGGTTTCAGTGTGTGTGGAACGTGTTTCTGTGTGTGGGGAAGGGTTTCAGTGTGTGGGAAAGGTGTTTCAATGTGTGCGAAAGGGGTTTCAGTGTGTGGGGAAGGGTTCCAGTGTCTGGGGAAGGGGTTTCAGTGTGTGGGAATGGTGTTGCAGTGTGCGGGGATGGTATTTCAATGTGTGGGGAAGGTGTTTCAGTGTGTGAGGAAGGTGTTTCAGTGTGTGTTGGGAAGGGGTTTCAGTTTGTGGGGAAGGTGATTCAGTGTGTGTGGTGATGTGTGTCAGTGTGTGCGGAAGGTGTTTCAGTGTGTGGGAAAGGGGTTTCAGTGTGTGGGGAAGGTGTTTCAGTGTATGGGGAAGGTGTTTCAGTGTGTGGGGAAGGTGTTTCAGTGTGTGGGGAAGGTGTTTCAGTGTGTGGGGAATCGGTTTCAGTGTGTGTGAGGAAGGTGTTTCATTGTGTGGGGAAGGGTTTCAGTGTGTGGGGAAGGGGTTTCAGTGTGTGGGGAATGGTTTCAGTGTGTGGAGAAGGAGTTTCAGTCTGTGGGGAAGCTGTTTCAGTGTGTGGGGAAGGGGTTTCAGTGATTGGGGAAGGTGTTTCAGTGTGTGGGGAAGGTTTCCAGTGTCTGGGGAAGGGGTTTCAGTGTGTGGGAAAGGTGTTTCAGTGTGTGGGGATTGTATTTCAGTGTGTGGGGAAGGTGTCTCAGTGTGTGGGGAAGGTGTTTCAGTGTGTGGGGAAGGTGTTTCAGTTTGTGGGGATGTGTTTCAGTGTGTGCGGAAGTGATTTCAGTGTTTGGGGAGGGGTTTCAGTGTGTGCGGAAGGTGTTTCAGTGTGTGTGGAAGGTGTTTCAGTGTGTGGGGATGGGTTTCAGTGTGTGGGGAAGTGTTTCAATGTGTGCGAAAGGGGTTGCAGTGTGTGATGAAGGTGTTTCTGTGTGTGGGGAAGGTGTTTCAGTGTGTGGGGAAGGTGTTTCAGTGTGTGTGGAAGGGGTTTCAGTGTGTGGGGAAGCTGTTTCAGTGTGTGAGGAAGGGGTTTCAGTGTTTGGTGTAGGTGTTTCAGTGTGTGGGGAAGGGTTCCAGTTTCTATGGAAGGGGTTTCAGTGTGTTGGAAAGGTGTTTCAGTGTGTGGGGAAGGTGTTTCAGTTTGTGCGGAATGCGTTTCAGTGTGTGGGGAAGGGGTTTCAGTGTGTGGGCAATGTGTTTCAGTGTGTGGGGAAGTGTTTTCCGTGTGTGCGGAAGGGGTTTCAGTGTGTGGGGATCTGTTTCAGTGTGTGGGGATGGGGTTTCAGTGTGTGGGGATGGTGTTTCAGTGTGTGGGGAAGTGGTTTCAGTGTGTGGGGATGGGGTTTCAGTGTGTGGGGGTGGTGTTTCAGTGTGTGGGGAAGTGGTTTCAGTGGGTTGGGAAGGGGTTTCAGTGTGTGGGGAAGGTGTGTCAGTGTGTGGGGATGGTGTTTCAGTGTGTGGGGAATTGTTTCAGTGTGCGGGGAAGATGTTTCAGTGTGTGCGGAAGGGTTTTCAGTGTGTGGGGATGGTGTTTCAGTTTGTGGGGAAGGTGTTTCAGTGTGTGGGGAAGGGGTTTCAGTGTGTGTGAGGAAGGTCTTTCAGTGTGTGGGGAAGGTGTTTCAGTGTGTGGGGAAGGTGTTTCAGTGTGTGGGGAAGGGGTTTCAGTGTGTGGTGAAGGGTTTCAGTGTGTGGGGAAGGGGTTTCAGAGAGTGGGGAAGTGTATCAGTGTGTGGGGAAGGGGTTTCAGTGTGTGGGGAAGGTGTTTCAGTGTGTGGGGAAGGGTTTCAGTGTGCGGGGAAGATGTTTCAGTGTGTGCGGAAGGGTTTTCAGTGTGTGGGGAAGGGGTTTCAGTGTGTGGGGAAGTTGTTTCAGTATTTGCGGAAGGTGTTTCTGTGTTTGGGGAAGGGGTTTCTGTGTGTGGGGAAGGTGTTTCAGTGTGTGCGGAAGGGGTTTCAGTGTGTGCGGAAGGTGTTTCAGTGTGTGGGGAAGGGGTTTCAGTGTGTGGGAAGGGGTTTCAGTGTGTGGGGAATGTGTTTCAGTGTGTGGGGAAGGGTTTCTGTGTGTGGGGAATGTGTTTCTGTCTGTGGTGAATGGGTTTCAGTGTATGGGGAAGGGTTTCATTCTGTGGGGAAGGGGTTTCAGTGTGTGGGGAATATGTTTCAGTGTGTGGGGATGTGTTTCAGTGTGTGGGGAAGGTGTTTCAGTGTGTGGGGAAGTGGTTTCAGTGTATGGGGAAGGGGTTTCAGTGTGTGCGGAAGGTGTTACAGTGTGTGGGGAAGGTTTTCACTGTGTGGAGAAGGTGTTTCAGTGTGTGCGGAAGGGGTTTCAGTGTGTGTGGAATGTGTTTCTGTGTGTGGGGAAGGGTTTCAGTGTGTGGGAAAGGTGTTTCAATGTGTGCGAAAGGGGTTTCAGTGTGTGGGGAAGGGTTCCAGTGTCTGGGGAAGGGGTTTCAGTGTGTGGGAATGGTGTTGCAGTGTGCGGGGATGGTATTTCAATGTGTGGGGAAGGTGTTTCAGTGTGTGAGGAAGGTGTTTCAGTGTGTGTGGGGAAGGGGTTTAAGTTTGTGGGGAAGGTGATTCAGTGTGTGTGGTGATGTGTTTCAGTGTGTGCGGAAGGTGTTTCAGTGTGTGGGAAAGGGGTTTCAGTGTGTGGGGAAGGTGTTTCAGTGTATGGGGAAGGTGTTTCAGTGTGTGGGGAAGCTGTTTCAGTGTGTGGGGAAGCTGTTTCAGTGTGTGGGGAATCGGTTTCCGTGTGTGTGAGGAAGGTGTTTCATTGTGTGGGGAAGGGTTTCAGTGTGTGGGGAAGGGGTTTCAGTGTGTGGGGAATGGTTTCAGTGTGTGGAGAAGGAGTTTCAGTCTGTGGGGAAGCTGTTTCAGTGTGTGGGGAAGGGGTTTCAGTGTTTGGGGAAGGTGTTTCAGTGTGTGGGGAAGGTTTCCAGTGTCTGGGGAAGGGGTTTCAGTGTGTGGGGAAGGTGTCTCAGTGTGTGGGGAAGGTGTTTCAGTGTGTGGGGTAGGTGTTTCAGTTTGTGGGGATGTGTTTCAGTGTGTGCGGAAGTGATTTCAGTGTTTGGGGAGGGGTTTCAGTGTCTGCGGAAGGGGTTTCAGTGTGTGTGGAAGGTGTTTCAAAGTGTCTGGATGGGTTTCAGTGTGTGGGGAAGTGTTTCAATGTGTGCGAAAGGGGTTGCAGTGTGTGATGAAGGTGTTTCTGTGTGTGGGGAAGGTGTTTCAGTGTGTGGGGAAGGTGTTTCAGTGTGTGTGGAAGGGGTTTCAGTGTGTGGGGAAGCTGTTTCAGTGTGTGAGGAAGGGGTTTCAGTGTTTGGTGTAGCTGTTTCAGTGTGTGGGGAAGGGTTCCATTGTCTATGGAAGGGGTTTCAGTGTGTGGGAAAGGTGTTTCAGTGTGTGGGAAGGGGTTTCAGTTTGTGCGGAATGCGTTTCTGTGTGTGGGGAAGGGGTTTCAGTGTGTGTGAAGGGGTTTCAGTGTGTGGGCAATGTGTTTCAGTGTGTGGGGAAGGGTTTCAGTGTGTGGGGAAGGGGTTTCAGTGTGTGGGGAATGGTTTCAGTGTGTGGAGAAGGAGTTTCAGTCTGTGGGGAAGCTGTTTCAGTGTGTGGGGAAGGGGTTTCAGTGTTTGGGGAAGGTGTTTCAGTGTGTGGGGAAGGTTTCCAGTGTCTGGGGAAGGGGTTTCAGTGTGTGGGGAAGGTGTCTCAGTGTGTGGGGAAGGTGTTTCAGTGTGTGGGGAAGGTGTTTCAGTTTGTGGGGATGTGTTTCAGTGTGTGCGGAAGTGATTTCAGTATTTGGGGAGGGGTTTCAGTGTCTGCGGAAGGGGTTTCAGTGTGTGTGGAAGGTGTTTCAAAGTGTCTGGATGGGTTTCAGTGTGTGGGGAAGTGTTTCAATGTGTGCGAAAGGGGTTGCAGTGTGTGATGAAGGTGTTTCTGTGTGTGGGGAAGGTGTTTCAGTGTGTGGGGAAGGTGTTTCAGTGTGTGTGGAAGGGGTTTCAGTGTGTGGGGAAGCTGTTTCAGTGTGTGAGGAAGGGGTTTCAGTGTTTGGTGTAGCTGTTTCAGTGTGTGGGGAAGGGTTCCATTGTCTATGGAAGGGGTTTCAGTGTGTGGGAAAGGTGTTTCAGTGTTTGGGAAGGGGTTTCAGTTTGTGCGGAATGCGTTTCTGTGTGTGGGGAAGGGGTTTCAGTGTGTGTGAAGGGGTTTCAGTGTGTGGGCAATGTGTTTCAGTGTGTGGGGAAGGGTTTTCCGTGTGTGCGGAAGGGGTTTCAGTGTGTGGGGATCTGTTTCAGTGTGTGAGGATGGGGTTTCAGTGTGTGGGGAAGGTATGTCAGTGTGTGGGGATGGTGTTTCAGTGTGTGGGGAAGGGTTTCAGTGTGCGGGGAAGATGTTTCAGTGTGTGCGGAAGGGTTTTCAGTGTGTGGAGAAGGTGTTTCAGTGTGTGGGGAAGGGGTTTCAGTGTGTGGTGAAGGGTTTCAGTGTGTGGGGAAGGGGTTTCAGAGAGTGGGGAAGTGTATCAGTGTGTGGGGAAGGGGTTTCAGTGTGTGGGGAAGGTGTTTCAGTGTGTGGGGAAGGGTTTCAGTGTGTGGGGAACGTGTTTCAGTCTGTGTGGAAGGGGTTTCAGTGTGTGGGGAAGGTGTTTCAGTGTGTGGGGAAGGGTTTCAGTGTGTGGGAAAGGTGTTTCAAACTGTGCGAAAGGGGTTGCAGTGTGTGGTGAAGTTATTTCACTGTGTGGGGAAGGTGTTTCAGTGTGTGGGGAAGGTGTTGCAGTGTGTGGGGAAGGGGTTTCAGTGTGTGGGGAAGCTGTTTCAGTTTGTGAGGAAGGGGTTTCAGTGTTTGGTGAATGTGTTTCAGTGTGTGTGGAAGGGTTCCAGTGTCTATGCAAGGGGTTTCAGTGTGTGGGAAAGGTGTTTCAGTGTGTGGGGATGGTATTTCAGTGTGTGGGGAAGGTATTTCAGTGTGTGGGGAAGGTGTTTCAGTGTGTGTGGGGAAGGGGTTTCAGTTTGTCGGGTAGGTGTTTCAGTGTGTGTGGGGATGTGTTTCAGTGTGTGCTGAAGGTATTTCAGTGTGTGGGGAAGGGGTTTCAGTGTGTGCGGTAGGGGTTTCAGTGTGTGCGGAAGGCGTTCCACTGTGTGGGGAGGGGGTTTCAGTGTGTGGGAAGGGGTTTCAGTGTGTGGGGAAGTGGTTTCAGTGTGTGGGGAAGGGGTTCAGTGTGTGGGGAAGGTGTTTCAGTGTGTGGGGAAGGGGTTTCAGTGTGTGGGGAAGCTGTTTCAGTGTGTGAGGAAGGGGTTTCAGTGTTTGGTGAAGGTGTTTCAGTGTGTGGGGAAGGGTTCCAGTGTCTATGGAAGGGGTTTCAGTGTGTTGGAAAGGTGTTTCAGTGTGTGGGGATGGTATTTCAGTGTGTGGGGAAGGTGTTTCAGTGTGTGGGGAAGGTGTTTCAGTGTGTGTGGGGAAGGGGTTTCAGTTTGTCGGGTAGGTGTTTCAGTGTGTGTGGGGATGTGTTTCAGTGTGTGCGGAAGGTGTTTCAGTGTGTGCGGAAGGGGTTTCAGTGTGTGTGGAATGTGTTTCTGTGTGTGGGGAAGGGTTTCAGTGTGTGGGAAAGGTGTTTCAATGTGTGCGAAAGGGGTTTCAGTGTGTGGGGAAGGGTTCCAGTGTCTGGGGAAGGGGTTTCAGTGTGTGGGAATGGTGTTGCAGTGTGCGGGGATGGTATTTCAATGTGTGGGGAAGGTGTTTCAGTGTGTGAGGAAGGTGTTTCAGTGTGTGTGGGGAAGGGGTTTCAGGTTGTGGGGAAGGTGATTCAGTGTGTGTGGTGATGTGTGTCAGTGTGTGCGGAAGGTGTTTCAGTGTGTGGGAAAGGGGTTTCAGTGTGTGGGGAAGGTGTTTCAGTGTATGGGGAAGGTGATTCAGTGTGCGGGGAAGGTGTTTCAGTGTGTGGGGAAGGTGTTTCAGTGTGTGGGGAATCGGTTTCAGTGTGTGTGAGGAAGGTGTTTCATTGCGTGGGGAAGGGTTTCAGTGTGTGGGGAAGGGGTTTCAGTGTGTGGGGAATGGTTTCAGTGTGTGGAGAAGGAGTTTCAGTCTGTGGGGAAGCTGTTTCAGTGTGTGGGGAAGGGGTTTCAGTGATTGGGGAAGGTGTTTCAGTGTGTGGGGAAGGGTTTCAGTGTGTGGGAAAGGTGTTTCAAACTGTGCGAAAGGGGTTGCAGTGTGTGGTGAAGTTATTTCACTGTGTGGGGAAGGTGTTTCAGTGTGTGGGGAAGGTGTTGCAGTGTGTGGGGAAGGGGTTTCAGTGTGTGGGGAAGCTGTTTCAGTTTGTGAGGAAGGGGTTTCAGTGTTTGGTGAATGTGTTTCAGTGTGTGTGGAAGGGTTCCAGTGTCTATGGAAGGGGTTTCAGTGTGTGGGAAAGGTGTTTCAGTGTGTGGGGATGGTATTTCAGTGTGTGGGGAAGGTATTTCAGTGTGTGGGGAAGGTGTTTCAGTGTGTGTGGGGAAGGGGTTTCAGTTTGTCGGGTAGGTGTTTCAGTGTGTGTGGGGATGTGTTTCAGTGTGTGCTGAAGGTATTTCAGTGTGTGGGGAAGGGGTTTCAGTGTGTGCGGTAGGGGTTTCAGTGTGTGCGGAAGGCGTTCCACTGTGTGGGGAGGGGGTTTCAGTGTGTGGGAAGGGGTTTCAGTGTGTGGGGAAGTGGTTTCAGTGTGTGGGGAAGGGGTTCAGTGTGTGGGGAAGGTGTTTCAGTGTGTGGGGAAGGGGTTTCAGTGTGTGGGGAAGCTGTTTCAGTGTGTGAGGAAGGGGTTTCAGTGTTTGGTGAAGGTGTTTCAGTGTGTGGGGAAGGGTTCCAGTGTCTATGGAAGGGGTTTCAGTGTGTTGGAAAGGTGTTTCAGTGTGTGGGGATGGTATTTCAGTGTGTGGGGAAGGTGTTTCAGTGTGTGGGGAAGGTGTTTCAGTGTGTGTGGGGAAGGGGTTTCAGTTTGTCGGGTAGGTGTTTCAGTGTGTGTGGGGATGTGTTTCAGTGTGTGCGGAAGGTGTTTCAGTGTGTGCGGAAGGGGTTTCAGTGTGTGTGGAATGTGTTTCTGTGTGTGGGGAAGGGTTTCAGTGTGTGGGAAAGGTGTTTCAATGTGTGCGAAAGGGGTTTCAGTGTGTGGGGAAGGGTTCCAGTGTCTGGGGAAGGGGTTTCAGTGTGTGGGAATGGTGTTGCAGTGTGCGGGGATGGTATTTCAATGTGTGGGGAAGGTGTTTCAGTGTGTGAGGAAGGTGTTTCAGTGTGTGTGGGGAAGGGGTTTCAGGTTGTGGGGAAGGTGATTCAGTGTGTGTGGTGATGTGTGTCAGTGTGTGCGGAAGGTGTTTCAGTCTGTGGGAAAGGGGTTTCAGTGTGTGGGGAAGGTGTTTCAGTGTATGGGGAAGGTGTTTCAGTGTGCGGGGAAGGTGTTTCAGTGTGTGGGGAAGGTGTTTCAGTGTGTGGGGAATCGGTTTCAGTGTGTGTGAGGAAGGTGTTTCATTGTGTGGGGAAGGGTTTCAGTGTGTGGGGAAGGGGTTTCAGTGTGTGGGGAATGGTTTCAGTGTGTGGAGAAGGAGTTTCAGTCTGTGGGGAAGCTGTTTCAGTGTGTGGGGAAGGGGTTTCAGTGATTGGGGAAGGTGTTTCAGTGTGTGGGGAAGGTTTCCAGTGTCTGGGGAAGGGGTTTCAGTGTGTGGGAAAGGTGTTTCAGTGTGTGGGGATTGTATTTCAGTGTGTGGGGAAGGTGTCTCAGTGTGTGGGGAAGGTGTTTCAGTGTGTGGGGAAGGTGTTTCAGTTTGTGGGGATGTGTTTCAGTGTGTGCGGAAGTGATTTCAGTGTTTGGGGAGGGGTTTCAGTGTGTGCGGAAGGTGTTTCAGTGTGTGTGGAAGGTGTTTCAGTGTGTGGGGATGGGTTTCAGTGTGTGGGGAAGTGTTTCAATGTGTGCGAAAGGGGTTGCAGTGTGTGATGAAGGTGTTTCTGTGTGTGGGGAAGGTGTTTCAGTGTGTGGGGAAGGTGTTTCAGTGTGTGTGGAAGGGGTTTCAGTGTGTGGGGAAGCTGTTTCAGTGTGTGAGGAAGGGGTTTCAGTGTTTGGTGTAGGTGTTTCAGTGTGTGGGGAAGGGTTCCAGTGTCTATGGAAGGGGTTTCAGTGTGTGGGAAAGGTGTTTCAGTGTGTGGGGAAGGTGTTTCAGTTTGTGCGGAATGCGTTTCAGTGTGTGGGGAAGGGGTTTCAGTGTGTGGGCAATGTGTTTCAGTGTGTTGGGAAGTGTTTTCCGTGTGTGCGGAAGGGGTTTCAGTGTGTGGGGATCTGTTTCAGTGTGTGGGGATGGGGTTTCAGTGTGTGGGGATGGTGTTTCAGTGTGTGGGGAAGTGGTTTCAGTGTGTGGGGATGGGGTTTCAGTGTGTGGGGATGGTGTTTCAGTGTGTGGGGAAGTGGTTTCAGTGGGTGGGGAAGGGGTTTCAGTGTGTGGGGAAGGTGTGTCAGTGTGTGGGGATGGTGTTTCAGTGTGTGGGGAATTGTTTCAGTGTGCGGGGAAGATGTTTCAGTGTGTGCGGAAGGGTTTTCAGTGTGTGGGGATGGTGTTTCAGTTTGTGGGGAAGGTGTTTCAGTGTGTGGGGAAGGGGTTTCAGTGTGTGTGAGGAAGGTCTTTCAGTGTGTGGGGAAGGTGTTTCAGTGTGTGGGGAAGGTGTTTCAGTGTGTGGGGAAGGGGTTTCAGTGTGTGGTGAAGGGTTTCAGTGTGTGGGGAAGGGGTTTCAGAGAGTGGGGAAGTGTATCAGTGTGTGGGAAAGGGGTTTCAGTGTGTGGGGAAGGTGTTTCAGTGTGTGCGGAAGGGTTTTCAGTGTGTGGGGAAGGGGTATCAGTGTGTGGGGAAGTTGTTTCAGTATTTGCGGAAGGTGTTTCTGTGTTTGGGGAAGGGGTTTCTGTGTGTGGGGAAGGTGTTTCAGTGTGTGCGGAAGGGGTTTCAGTGTGTGCGGAAGGTGTTTCAGTGTGTGGGGAAGGGGTTTCAGTGTGTGGGAAGGGGTTTCAGTGTGTGGGGAATGTGTTTCAGTGTGTGGGGAAGGGTTTCAGTGTGTGGGGAATGTGTTTCTGTCTGTGGTGAATGGGTTTCAGTGTATGGGGAAGGGTTTCATTCTGTGGGGAAGGCGTTTCAGTGTGTGGGGAATATGTTTCAGTGTGTGGGGATGTGTTTCAGTGTGTGGGGAAGGTGTTTCAGTGTGTGGGGAAGTGGTTTCAATGTATGGGGAAGGGGTTTCAGTGTGTGCGGAAGGTGTTACAGTGTGTGGGGAAGGTTTTCAGTGTGTGGAGAAGGTGTTTCAGTGTGTGCGGAAGGGGTTTCAGTGTGTGTGGAATGTGTTTCTGTGTGTGGGGAAGGGTTTGAGTGTGTGGGAAAGGTGTTTCAATGTGTGCGAAAGGGGTTTCAGTGTGTGGGGAAGGGTTCCAGTGTCTGGGGAAGGGGTTTCAGTGTGTGGGAATGGTGTTGCAGTGTGCGGGGATGGTATTTCAATGTGTGGGGAAGGTGTTTCAGTGTGTGAGGAAGGTGTTTCAGTGTGTGTGGGGAAGGGGTTTAAGTTTGTGGGGAAGGTGATTCAGTGTGTGTGGTGATGTGTTTCAGTGTGTGCGGAAGGTGTTTCAGTGTGTGGGAAAGGGGTTTCAGTGTGTGGGGAAGGTGTTTCAGTGTATGGGGAAGGTGTTTCAGTGTGTGGGGAATCTGTTTCAGTGTGTGGGGAAGGTGTTTCAGTGTGTGGGGAATCGGTTTCAGTGTGTGTGAGGAAGGTGTTTCATTATGTGGGGAAGGGTTTCAGTGTGTGGGGAAGGGGTTTCAGTGTGTGGGGAATGGTTTCAGTGTGTGGAGAAGGAGTTTCAGTCTGTGGGGAAGCTGTTTCAGTGTGTGGGGAAGGGGTTTCAGTGTGTGGGGAATGGTTTCAGTGTGTGGGGAAGGTTTCCAGTGTCTGGGGAAGGGGTTTCAGTGTGTGGGGAAGGTGTCTCAGTGTGTGGGGAAGGTGTTTCAGTGTGTGGGGAAGGTGTTTCAGTTTGTGGGGATGTGTTTCAGTGTGTGCGGAAGTGATTTCAGTGTTTGGGGAGGGGTTTCAGTGTCTGCGGAAGGGGTTTCAGTGTGTGTGGAAGGTGTTTCAGTGTGTCTGGATGGGTTTCAGTGTGTGGGGAAGTGTTTCAATGTGTGCGAAAGGGGTTGCAGTGTGTGATGAAGGTGTTTCTGTGTGTGGGGAAGGTGTTTCAGTGTGTGGGGAAGGTGTTTCAGTGTGTGTGGAAGGGGTTTCAGTGTGTGGGGAAGCTGTTTCAGTGTGTGAGGAAGGGGTTTCAGTGTTTGGTGTAGCTGTTTCAGTGTGTGGGGAAGGGTTCCAGTGTCTATGGAAGGGGTTTCAGTGTGTGGGAAAGGTGTTTCAGTGTGTGGGGAAGGGGTTTCAGTTTGTGCGGAATGCGTTTCAGTGTGTGGGGAAGGGGTTTCAGTGTGTGTGAAGGGGTTTCAGTGTGTGGGCAATGTGTTTCAGTGTGTGGGGAAGGGTTTTCCGTGTGTGCGGAAGGGGTTTCAGTGTGTGGGGATCTGTTTCAGTGTGTGAGGATGGGGTTTCAGTGTGTGGGGAAGGTGTTTCAGTTTGTGGGGAAGTGGTTTCAGTGGGTGGGGAAGGGGTTTCAGTGTGTGGGGAAGGTATGTCAGTGTGCGGGGAAGATGTTTCAGTGTGTGCGGAAGGGTTTTCAGTGTGTGGGGAAGGTGTTTCAGTTTGTGGGGAAGGTGTTTCAGTGTGTGGGGAAGGGGTTTCAGTGTGTGTGAGGAAGGTCTTTCAGTGTGTGGGGAAGGTGTTTCAGTGTGTGGGGAAGGTGTTTCAGTGTGTGGGGAAGGGGTTTCAGTGTGTGGTGAAGGGTTTCAGTGTGTGGGGAAGGGGTTTCAGAGAGTGGGGAAGTGTATCAGTGTGTGGGGAAGGGGTTTCAGTGTGTGGGGAAGGTGTTTCAGTGTGTGGGGAAGGGTTTCAGTGTGTGGGGAAGGTGTTTCAGTCTGTGTGGAAGGGGTTTCAGTGTGTGGGGAAGGTGTTTCAGTGTGTGGGGAAGGGTTTCAGTGTGTGGGAAAGGTGTTTCAAACTGTGCGAAAGGGGTTGCAGTGTGTGGTGAAGTTATTTCACTGTGTGGGGAAGGTGTTTCAGTGTGTGGGGAAGGTGTTGCAGTGTGTGGGGAAGGGGTTTCAGTGTGTGGGGAAGCTGTTTCAGTTTGTGAGGAAGGGGTTTCAGTGTTTGGTGAAGGTGTTTCAGTGTGTGTGGAAGGGTTCCAGTGTCTATGGAAGGGGTTTCAGTGTGTGGGAAAGGTGTTTCAGTGTGTGGGGATGGTATTTCAGTGTGTGGGGAAGGTATTTCAGTGTGTGGGGAAGGTGTTTCAGTGTGTGTGGGGAAGGGGTTTCAGTTTGTCGGGTAGGTGTTTCAGTGTGTGTGGGGATGTGTTTCAGTGTGTGCTGAAGGTATTTCAGTGTGTGGGGAAGGGGTTTCAGTGTGTGCGGTAGGGGTTTCAGTGTGTGCGGAAGGCGTTCCACTGTGTGGGGAGGGGGTTTCAGTGTGTGGGAAGGGGTTTCAGTGTGTGGGGAAGTGGTTTCAGTGTGTGGGGAAGGGGTTCAGTGTGTGGGGAAGGTGTTTCAGTGTGTGGGGAAGGGGTTTCAGTGTGTGGGGAAGCTGTTTCAGTGTGTGAGGAAGGGGTTTCAGTGTTTGGTGAAGGTGTTTCAGTGTGTGGGGAAGGGTTCCAGTGTCTATGGAAGGGGTTTCAGTGTGTTGGAAAGGTGTTTCAGTGTGTGGGGATGGTATTTCAGTGTGTGGGGAAGGTGTTTCAGTGTGTGGGGAAGGTGTTTCAGTTTGTGTGGGGAAGGGGTTTCAGTTTGTCGGGTAGGTGTTTCAGTGTGTGTGGGGATGTGTTTCAGTGTGTGCGGAAGGTGTTTCAGTGTGTGGGGAAGGGGTTTCAGTGTGTGGGGAAGGTGTTTCAGTATGTGCGGAAGGGGTTTCAGTGTTTGGGGAAGGGGTCTCAGTGTGTGGGGAAGGTGTTTCAATGAGTGCTGTAGGGGTTTCAGTGTGTGCGGAAGGCGTACCACGGTGTGGGGAAGGGGTTTCAGTGTGTGGGAAGGGGTTTCAGTCTGTGGGGAAGGGGTTTCAGTGTGTGGGGAAGGGGTTTCAGTGTGTGGGGAAGGTGTTTCAGTTTGTGGGGAAGGTGTTTCAGTGTGTGGGGAAGGGGTTTCAGTGTGTGTGAGGAAGGTGTTTCAGTGTGTGGGGAAGGTGTTTCAGTGTGTGGGGAAGGTGTTTCAGTGTATGGGGAAGGTGTTTCAGTGTGTGGGGAAGGTGTTTCTGTGTGTGGGGAAGGTGTTTCAGTGTGTGGGGAAGGGTTTCAGTGTGTGGGGAAGGTGTTTCAGTCTGTGTGGAAGGGGTTTCAGTGTGTGGGGAAGGTGTTTCAGTGTGTGGGGAAGGTGTTTCTGTGTGTGGGGAAGGGGTTTCAGTGTGTGGTGAAGGGTTTCAGTGTGTGGGGAAGGGGTTTCAGAGAGTGGGGAAGTGTATCAGTGTGTGGGGAAGGGGTTTCAGTGTGTGGGGAAGGTGTTTCAGTGTGTGGGGAAGGGTTTCAGTGTGTGGGGAAGGTGTTTCAGTCTGTGTGGAAGGGGTTTCAGTGTGTGGGGAAGGTGTTTCAGTGTGTGGGGAAGGGTTTCAGTGTGTGGGAAAGGTGTTTCAAACTGTGCGAAAGGGGTTGCAGTGTGTGGTGAAGTTATTTCACTGTGTGGGGAAGGTGTTTCAGTGTGTGGGGAAGGTGTTGCAGTGTGTGGGGAAGGGGTTTCAGTGTGTGGGGAAGCTGTTTCAGTTTGTGAGGAAGGGGTTTCAGTGTTTGGTGAAGGTGTTTCAGTGTGTGTGGAAGGGTTCCAGTGTCTATGGAAGGGGTTTCAGTGTGTGGGAAAGGTGTTTCAGTGTGTGGGGATGGTATTTCAGTGTGTGGGGAAGGTATTTCAGTGTGTGGGGAAGGTGTTTCAGTGTGTGTGGGGAAGGGGTTTCAGTTTGTCGGGTAGGTGTTTCAGTGTGTGTGGGGATGTGTTTCAGTGTGTGCTGAAGGTATTTCAGTGTGTGGGGAAGGGGTTTCAGTGTGTGCGGTAGGGGTTTCAGTGTGTGTGGAAGGCGTTCCACTGTGTGGGGAGGGGGTTTCAGTGTGTGGGAAGGGGTTTCAGTGTGTGGGGAAGTGGTTTCAGTGTGTGGGGAAGGGGTTCAGTGTGTGGGGAAGGTGTTTCAGTGTGTGGGGAAGGGGTTTCAGTGTGTGGGGAAGCTGCTTCAGTGTGTGAGGAAGGGGTTTCAGTGTTTGGTGAAGGTGTTTCAGTGTGTGGGGAAGGGTTCCAGTGTCTATGGAAGGGGTTTCAGTGTGTTGGAAAGGTGTTTCAGTGTGTGGGGATGGTATTTCAGTGTGTGGGGAAGGTGTTTCAGTGTGTGGGGAAGGTGTTTCAGTTTGTGTGGGGAAGGGGTTTCAGTTTGTCGGGTAGGTGTTTCAGTGTGTGTGGGGATGTGTTTCAGTGTGTGCGGAAGGTGTTTCAGTGTGTGGGGAAGGGGTTTCAGTGTGTGGGGAAGGTGTTTCAGTATGTGCGGAAGGGGTTTCAGTGTTTGGGGAAGGGGTCTCAGTGTGTGGGGAAGGTGTTTCAATGAGTGCGGTAGGGGTTTCAGTGTGTGCGGAAGGCGTACCACGGTGTGGGGAAGGGGTTTCAGTGTGTGGGAAGGGGTTTCAGTCTGTGGGTAAGGGGTTTCAGTGTGTGGGGAAGGGGTTTCAGTGTGTGGGGAAGGTGTTTCAGTTTGTGGGGAAGGTGTTTCAGTGTGTGGGGAAGGGGTTTCAGTGTGTGTGAGGAAGGTGTTTCAGTGTGTGGGGAAGGTGTTTCAGTGTGTGGGGAAGGTGTTTCAGTGTATGGGGAAGGTGTTTCAGTGTGTGGGGAAGGTGTTTCTGTGTGTGGGGAAGGTGTTTCAGTGTGTGGGGAAGGGTTTCAGTGTGTGGGGAAGGTGTTTCAGTCTGTGTGGAAGGGGTTTCAGTGTGTGGGGAAGGTGTTTCAGTGTGTGGGGAAGGGTTTCAGTGTGTGGGAAAGGTGTTTCAAACTGTGCGAAAGGGGTTGCAGTGTGTGGTGAAGTTATTTCACTGTGTGGGGAAGGTGTTTCAGTGTGTGGGGAAGGTGTTGCAGTGTGTGGGGAAGGGGTTTCAGTGTGTGGGGAAGCTGTTTCAGTTTGTGAGGAAGGGGTTTCAGTGTTTGGTGAATGTGTTTCAGTGTGTGTGGAAGGGTTCCAGTGTCTATGGAAGGCGTTTCAGTGTGTGGGAAAGGTGTTTCAGTGTGTGGGGATGGTATTTCAGTGTGTGGGGAAGGTATTTCAGTGTGTGGGGAAGGTGTTTCAGTGTGTGTGGGGAAGGGGTTTCAGTTTGTCGGGTAGGTGTTTCAGTGTGTGTGGGGATGTGTTTCAGTGTGTGCTGAAGGTATTTCAGTGTGTGGGGAAGGGGTTTCAGTGTGTGCGGTAGGGGTTTCAGTGTGTGCGGAAGGCGTTCCACTGTGTGGGGAGGGGGTTTCAGTGTGTGGGAAGGGGTTTCAGTGTGTGGGGAAGTGGTTTCAGTGTGTGGGGAAGGGGTTTCAGTGTGTGGGGAAGGTGTTTCAGTGTGTGGGGAAGGGGTTTCAGTGTGTGGGGAAGCTGTTTCAGTGTGTGAGGAAGGGGTTTCAGTGTTTGGTGAAGGTGTTTCAGTGTGTGTGGGGAAGGGGTTTCAGTTTGTCGGGTAGGTGTTTCAGTGTGTGTGGGGATGTGTTTCAGTGTGTGCGGAAGGTGTTTCAGTGTGTGGGGAAGGGGTTTCAGTGTGTGGGGAAGGTGTTTCAGTATGTGCGGAAGGGGTTTCAGTGTTTGGGGAAGGGGTTTCAGTGTGTGGGGAAGGTGTTTCAATGAGTGCGGTAGGGGTTTCAGTGTGTGCGGAAGGCGTACCACGGTGTGGGGAAGGGGTTTCAGTGTGTGGGAAGGGGTTTCAGTCTGTGGGGAAGGGGTTTCAGTGTGTGGGGAAGGGGTTTCAGTGTGTGGGGAAGGTGTTTCAGTTTGTGGGGAAGGTGTTTCAGTTTGTGGGGAAGGTGTTTCAGTGTGTGGGGAAGGGGTTTCAGTGTGTGTGAGGAAGGTGTTTCAGTGTGTGGGGAAGGTGTTTCAGTGTGTGGGGAAGGTGTTTCAGTGTATGGGGAAGGTGTTTCAGTGTGTGGGGAAGGTGTTTCTGTGTGTGGGGAATGTGTTTCAGTGTGTGTGAGGAAGGTGTTTTTGTGTGTGGGGTAGTGTTTCAGTGTGTGGGGAAGGTGTTTCAGTGTGTGGGGAATAGTTTCAGTGTGTGGAGAAGGAGTTTCAGTCTGTGGGGAAGCTGTTTCAGTGTGTGGGGAAGGGGTTTCAGTGATTGGGGAAGATGTTTCAGTGTGTGGGGAAGGGTTCCAGTGTCTGGGGAAGGGGTTTCAGTGTGTGGGAAAGGTGTTTCAGTGTGTGGGGATGGTATTTCAGTGTGTGGGGAAGGGGTTTCAGTGTGTGGGGTAGGTGTTTCAGTTTGTGGGGATGTGTTTCAGTGTGTGCGGAAGTGGTTTCAGTGTGTGGGGAGGGGTTTCAGAGTGTGGGGAAGGTTTTCACTCTGTGTGGAAGGGGTTTCAGTGTGTGGGGAAGGGGTTTCAGTGTGTGGGGAAGTTGTTTCAGTATTTGCGGATGGGGTTTCAGTGTTTGGGGAAGGGGTTTCTGTGTGTGGGGAAGGTGTTTCAGTGTGTGCGGAAGGGGTTTCAGTGTGTGCAGAAGGCGTTTCAGTATGTGGGGAAGGGGTTTCAGTGTGTGGGAAGGGGTTTCAGTGTGTGGGGAATGTGTTTCAGTGTGTGGGGATGTGTTTCAGTGTGTGGGGATGGGGTTTCAGTGTGTGGGGAAGGTGTTTCAGTGTGTGGGGATGTGGTTTCAGTGTGTGGGGAAGGGGTTTCAGTGTGTGGGGAAGGTGTTTCTGTGTGTGGGGAAGTGTTTCAGTGTGTGGGGAAGGTGTTTCAGTGTGTGGGGAAAGGTTTCAGTGTGTGGGGAAGGTGTTTCAGTGTGTGCGGAAGGGGTTTCAGTGTGTGGGGAAGTTGTTTCAGTGTGTGGGGAAGGTGTTTCAGTGTGTGGGGAAGGGGTTTCTGTGTGTGTGAGGAAGCTGTTTCAGTGTGTGGGGAAGGTGTTTCAGTCTGTGGGGAAGGGGTTTCAGTGTGTGGTGAAGGGTTTCTGTGTGTGGGGAAGGGGTTTCATTGAGTGGGGAAGTGTATCAGTGTGTGGGGAAGGGGTTTCAGTGTGTGGGGAAGGTGTTTCAGTGTGTGGGGAAGGGTTTCAGTGTGTGGGGATTGGTTTCAGTGTGTGGGGATGTGTTTCACTGTGTGCGGAAGGGGTTTCAGTGTGTGCGGAATGTGTTTCAGTGTGTGGGGAAGGTGTTTCAGTGTGTGGGGAAGGTGTTTCAGTGTGTGGGGATGTGTTTCAGTGTGTGGGGAAGTGTTTCAGTGTGTGGGGAAGTGTTTCAGTGTGTGGGGAAGGGGTTTCAGTGTGTGGGGTATGGTTTCAGTGTTTGGAGAAGGAGTTTCAGTCTGTGGGGAAGCTGTTTCAGTGTGTGGGGAAGGGGTTTCAGTGTTTGGGGAAGGTGTTTCAGTGTGTGGGGAAGGTTTCCAGTGTCTGGGGAAGGGGTTTCAGTTTATGGGAAAGGTGTTTCAGTGTGTGGGGATTGTATTTCAGTGTGTGGGGAAGGTGTTTCAGTGTGTGGGGATTGTATTTCAGTGTGTGGTGAAGGTGTTTCTGTGTGTGGGGAATGGGTTTCAGTGTGTGTGAGGAAGGTGTTTTTGTGTGTGTGGTAGGGTTTCAGTGTGTGGGGAAGGGGTTTCAGTGTGTGGGGAATAGTTTCAGTGTGTGGAGAAGGAGTTTCAGTCTGTGGGGAAGCTGTTTCAGTGTGTGGGGAAGGGGTTTCAGTGATTGGGGAAGATGTTTCAGTGTGTGGGGAAGGGTTCCAGTGTCTGGGGAAGGGGTTTCAGTGTGTGGGAAAGGTGTTTCAGTTTGTGGGGATGGTATTTCAGTGTGTGGGGAAGGGGTTTCAGTGTGTGGGGTAGGTGTTTCAGTTTGTGGGGATGTGTTTCAGTGTGTGCGGAAGTGGTTTCAGTGTGTGGGGAGGGGTTTCAGAGTGTGGGGAAGGTTTTCACTCTGTGCGGAAGGGGTTTCAGTGTGTGGGGAAGGGGTTTCAGTGTGTGGGGAAGTTGTTTCAGTATTTGCGGAAGGGGTTTCAGTTTTTGGGGAGGTGGTTTCAGTGTGTGGGGAAGGTGTTTCAGTGTTTGCGGAAGGGGTTTCAGTGTGTGCGGAAGGCGTTTCAGTATGTGGGGAAGGGGTTTCAGTGTGTGGGAAGGGGTTTCAGTGTGTGGGGAATGTGTTTCAGTGTGTGGGGATGTGTTTCAGTGTGTGGGGATGGGGTTTCAGTGTGTGGGGAAGGTGTTTCAGTGTGTGGGGATGTGGTTTCAGTGTGTGGGGAAGGGGTTTCAGTGTGTGGGGAAGGTGTTTCTGTGTGTGGGGAAGTGTTTCAGAGTGTGGGGAAGGTGTTTCAGTGTGTGGGGAAAGGTTTCAGTGTGTGGGGAAGGTGTTTCAGTGTGTGCGGAAGGGGTTTCAGTGTGTGCGGAAGGGGTTTCAGTGTGTGCAGAATGTGTTTCAGTGTGTGGGGAAGGTGTTTCAGTGTGTGGGGAAGGTGTTTCAGTGTGTGGGGATGTGTTTCAGTGTGTGGGGAAGTGTTTCAGTGTGTGGAGAAGGAGTTTCAGTCTGTGGGGAAGCTGTTTCAGTGTGTGGGGAAGGGGTTTCAGTGATTGGGGAAGATGTTTCAGTGTGTGGGGAAGGGTTCCAGTGTCTGGGGAAGGGGTTTCAGTGTGTGGGAAAGGTGTTTCAGTGTGTGGGGATGGTATTTCAGTGTGTGGGGAAGGGGTTTCAGTGTGTGGGGTAGGTGTTTCAGTTTGTGGGGATGTGTTTCAGTGTGTGCGGAAGTGGTTTCAGTGTGTGGGGAGGGGTTTCAGAGTGTGGGGAAGGTTTTCACTCTGTGTGGAAGGGGTTTCAGTGTGTGGGGAAGGTGTTTCAGTGTGTGGGGATGTGTTTCAGTGTGTGGGGAAGTGTTTCAGTGTGTGGGGAAGTGTTTCAGTGCGTGGGGAAGGGGTTTCAGTGTGTGGGGAAGGTGTTTCAGTGTGTGGAGAAGGAGTTTCAGTCTGTGGGGAAGCTGTTTCAGTGTGTGGGGAAGGGGTTTCAGTGTTTGGGGAAGGTGTTTCAGTGTGTGGGGAAGGTTTCCAGTGTCTGGGGAAGGGGTTTCAGTTTATGGGAAAGGTGTTTCAGTGTGTGGGGATTGTATTTCAGTGTGTGGGGAAGGTGTTTCAGTGTGTGGGGATTGTATTTCAGTGTGTGGTGAAGGTGTTTCTGTGTGTGGGGAATGGGTTTCAGTGTGTGTGAGGAAGGTGTTTTTGTGTGTGTGGTAGGGTTTCAGTGTGTGGGGAAGGGGTTTCAGTGTGTGGGGAATAGTTTCAGTGTGTGGAGAAGGAGTTTCAATCTGTGGGGAAGCTGTTTCAGTGTGTGGGGAAGGGGTTTCAGTGATTGGGGAAGATGTTTCAGTGTGTGGGGAAGGGTTCCAGTGTCTGGGGAAGGGGTTTCAGTGTGTGGGAAAGGTGTTTCAGTTTGTGGGGATGGTATTTCAGTGTGTGGGGAAGGGGTTTCAGTGTGTGGGGTAGGTGTTTCAGTTTGTGGGGATGTGTTTCAGTGTGTGCGGAAGAGGTTTCAGTGTGTGGGGAGGGGTTTCAGAGTGTGGGGAAGGGGTTTCAGTGTGTGGGAAGGGGTTTCAGTGTGTGGGGAATGTGTTTCAGTGTGTGGGGATGTGTTTCAGTGTGTGGGGATGGGGTTTCAGTGTGTGGGGAAGGTGTTTCAGTGTGTGGGGATGTGGTTTCAGTGTGTGGGGAAGGGGTTTCAGTGTGTGGGGAAGGTGTTTCTGTGTGTGGGGAAGTGTTTCAGAGTGTGGGGAAGGTGTTTCAGTGTGTGGGGAAAGGTTTCAGTGTGTGGGGAAGGTGTTTCAGTGTGTGCGGAAGGGGTTTCAGTGTGTGCGGAAGGGGTTTCAGTGTGTGCGGAATGTGTTTCAGTGTGTGGGGAAGGTGTTTCAGTGTGTGGGGAAGGTGTTTCAGTGTGTGGGGATGTGTTTCAGTGTGTGGGGAAGTGTTTCAGTGTGTGGAGAAGGAGTTTCAGTCTGTGGGGAAGCTGTTTCAGTGTGTGGGGAAGGGGTTTCAGTGATTGGGGAAGATGTTTCAGTGTGTGGGGAAGGGTTCCAGTGTCTGGGGAAGGGGTTTCAGTGTGTGGGAAAGGTGTTTCAGTGTGTGGGGATGGTATTTCAGTGTGTGGGGAAGGGGTTTCAGTGTGTGGGGTAGGTGTTTCAGTTTGTGGGGATGTGTTTCAGTGTGTGCGGAAGTGGTTTCAGTGTGTGGGGAGGGGTTTCAGAGTGTGGGGAAGGTTTTCACTCTGTGTGGAAGGGGTTTCAGTGTGTGGGGAAGGTGTTTCAGTGTGTGGGGATGTGTTTCAGTGTGTGGGGAAGTGTTTCAGTGTGTGGGGAAGTGTTTCAGTGCGTGGGGAAGGGGTTTCAGTGTGTGGGGAAGGTGTTTCAGTGTGTGGAGAAGGAGTTTCAGTCTGTGGGGAAGCTGTTTCAGTGTGTGGGGAAGGGGTTTCAGTGTTTGGGGAAGGTGTTTCAGTGTGTGGGGAAGGTTTCCAGTGTCTGGGGAAGGGGTTTCAGTTTATGGGAAAGGTGTTTCAGTGTGTGGGGATTGTATTTCAGTGTGTGGGGAAGGTGTTTCAGTGTGTGGGGATTGTATTTCAGTGTGTGGTGAAGGTGTTTCTGTGTGTGGGGAATGGGTTTCAGTGTGTGTGAGGAAGGTGTTTTTGTGTGTGTGGTAGGGTTTCAGTGTGTGGGGAAGGGGTTTCAGTGTGTGGGGAATAGTTTCAGTGTGTGGAGAAGGAGTTTCAGTCTGTGGGGAAGCTGTTTCAGTGTGTGGGGAAGGGGTTTCAGTGATTGGGGAAGATGTTTCAGTGTGTGGGGAAGGGTTCCAGTGTCTGGGGAAGGGGTTTCAGTGTGTGGGAAAGGTGTTTCAGTTTGTGGGGATGGTATTTCAGTGTGTGGGGAAGGGGTTTCAGTGTGTGGGGTAGGTGTTTCAGTTTGTGGGGATGTGTTTCAGTGTGTGCGGAAGAGGTTTCAGTGTGTGGGGAGGGGTTTCAGAGTGTGGGGAAGGTTTTCACTCTGTGCGGAAAGGGTTTCAGTGTGTGGGGAAGGGGTTTCAGTGTGTGGGGAAGTTGTTTCAGTATTTGCGGAAGGGGTTTCAGTTTTTGGGGAAGTGGTTTCAGTGTGTGGGGAAGGTGTTTCAGTGTGTGCGGAAGGGGTTTCAGTGTGTGCGGAAGGCGTTTCAGTATGTGGGGAAGGGGTTTCAGTGTGTGGGAAGGGGTTTCAGTGTGTGGGGAATGTGTTTCAGTGTGTGGGGATGTGTTTCAGTGTGTGGGGATGGGGTTTCAGTGTGTGGGGAAGGTGTTTCAGTGTGTGGGGATGTGGTTTCAGTGTGTGGGGAAGGGGTTTCAGTGTGTGGGGAAGGTGTTTCTGTGTGTGGGGAAGTGTTTCAGAGTGTGGGGAAGGTGTTTCAGTGTGTGGGGAAAGGTTGCAGTGTGTGGGGAAGGTGTTTCAGTGTGTGCGGAAGGGGTTTCAGTGTGTGGGGAAGTTGTTTCAGTGTGTGCGGAATGTGTTTCAGTGTGTGCGGAATGTGTTTCAGTGTGTGGGGAAGGGGTTGCAGTGTGTGGGGAAGGTGTTTCAGTGTGTGGGGATGTGTTTCAGTGCGTGGGGAAGTGTTTCAGTGTGTGGGGAAGGGGTTTCAGTGTGTGGGGAATGGTTTCAGTGTGTGGAGAAGGAGTTTCAGTCTGTGGGGAAGCTGTTTCAGTGTGTGGAGAAGGGGTTTCAGTGTTTGGGGAAGGTGTTTCAGTGTGTGGGGAAGGTTTCCAGTGTCTGGGGAAGGGGTTTCAGTGTGTGGGAAAGGTGTTTCAGTGTGTGGGGATTGTATTTCAGTGTGTGGGGAAGGTGTCTCAGTGTGTGGGGAAGGTGTTTCAGTGTGTGGGGAAGGTGTTTCAGTTTGTGGGGATGTGTTTCAGTGTGTGCGGAAGTGATTTCAGTGTTTGGGGAGGGGTTTCAGTGTGTGCGGAAGGGGTTTCAGTGTGCGTGGAAGGTGTTTCAGTGTGTGGGGATGGGTTTCAGTGTGTGGGGAAGTGTTTCAATGTGTGTGAAAGGGGTTGCAGTGTGTGATGAAGGTGTTTCTGTGTGTGGGGAAGGTGTTTCAGTGTGTGGGGAAGGTGTTTCAGTGTGTGTGGAAGGGGTTTCAGTGTGTGGGGAAGCTGTTTCAGTGTGTGAGGAAGGGGTTTCAGTGTTTGGTGTAGCTGTTTCAGTGTGTGGGGAAGGGTTCCAGTGTCTATGGAAGGGGTTTCAGTGTGTGTGAAAGGTGTTTCAGTGTGTGTGGAAGGGGTTTCAGTTTGTGCGGAATGCGTTTCAGTGTGTGGGGAAGGGGTTTCAGTGTGTGGGAAGGGGTTTCAGTGTGTGGGCAATGTGTTTCAGTGTGTGGGGAAGGGTTTTCCGTGTGTGCGGAAGGGGTTTCAGTGTGTGGGGATCTGTTTCAGTGTGTGGGGATGGGGTTTCAGTGTGTGGGGAAGGTGTTTCAGTGTGTGGGGAAGTGGTTTCAGTGGGTGGGGAAGGGGTTTCAGTGTGTGGGGAAGGTATGTCAGTGTGTGGGGATGGTGTTTCAGTTTGTGGGGAAGGGTTTCAGTGTGCGGGGAAGATGTTTCAGTGTGTGCGGAAGGGTTTTCAGTGTGTGGGGAAGGTGTTTCAGTTTGTGGGGAAGGTGTTTCAGTGTGTGGGGAAGGGGTTTCAGTGTGTGCGAGGAAGGTCTTTCAGTGTGTGGGGAAGGTGTTTCAGTCTGTGGGGAAGGTGTTTCAGTGTGTGGGGAAGGGGTTTCAGTGTGTGGTGAAGGGTTTCAGTGTGTGGGGAAGGGGTTTCAGAGAGTGGGGAAGTGTATCAGTGTGTGGGGAAGGGGTTTCAGTGTGTGGGGAAGGTGTTTCAGTGTGTGGGGAAGGGTTTCAGTGTGTGGGGAAGGTGTTTCAGTCTGTGCGGAAGGGGTTTCAGTGTGTGGGGAATGTGTTTCAGTGTGTGGGGAAGGGTTTCAGTGTGTGGGAAAGGTGTTTCAATCTGTGCGAAAGGGGTTGCAGTGTGTGGTGAAGTTATTTCACTGTGTGGGGAAGGTGTTTCAGTGTGTGGGGAAGGTGTTGCAGTGTGTGGGGAAGGGGTTTCAGTGTGTGGGGAAGCTGTTTCAGTTTGTGAGGAAGGGGTTTCAGTGTTTGGTGAAGGTGTTTCAGTGTGTGTGGAAGGGTTCCAGTGTCTATGGAAGGGGTTTCAGTGTGTGGGAAAGGAGTTTCAGTGTGTGGGGATGGTATTTCAGTGTGTGTGGAAGGTATTTCAGTGTGTGGGGAAGGTGTTTCAGTGTGTGTGGGGAAGGGGTTTCAGTTTGTCGGGTAGGTGTTTCAGTGTGTGTGGGGATGTGTTTCAGTGTGTGCTGAAGGTATTTCAGTGTGTGGGGAAGGGGTTTCAGTGTGTGCGGTAGGGGTTTCAGTGTGTGCGGAAGGCGTTCCACTGTGTGGGGAGGGGGTTTCAGTGTGTGGGAAGGGGTTTCAGTGTGTGGGGAAGTGGTTTCAGTGTGTGAGGAAGGGGTTTCAGTGTGTGGGGAAGGTGTTTCAGTTTGTGGGGAAGGGGTTTCAGTGTGTGGGGAAGCTGTTTCAGTGTGTGAGGAAGGGGTTTCAGTGTTTGGTGAAGGTGTTTCAGTGTGTGGGGAAGGGTTCCAGTGTCTATGGAAGGGGTTTCAGTGTGTTGGAAAGGTGTTTCAGTGTGTGGGGATGGTATTTCAGTGTGTGGGGAAGGTGTTTCAGTGTGTGGGGAAGGTGTTTCAGTGTGTGTGGGGAAGGGGTTTCAGTTTGTCGGGTAGGTGTTTCAGTGTGTGTGGGGATGTGTTTCAGTGTGTGCGGAAGGTGTTTCAGTGTGTGGGGAAGGGGTTTCAGTGTGTGGGGAAGGTGTTTCAGTATGTGCGGAAGGGGTTTCAGTGTTTGGGGAAGGGGTTTCAGTGTGTGGGGAAGGTGTTTCAATGAGTGCGGTAGGGGTTTCAGTGTGTGCGGAAGGCGTACCACGGTGTGGGGAAGGGGTTTCAGTGTGTGGGAAGGGGTTTCAGACTGTGGGGAAGGGGTTTCAGTGTGTGGGGAAGGGGTTTCAGTGTGTGGGGAAGGTGTTTCAGTTTGTGGGGAAGGTGTTTCAGTGTGTGGGGAAGGGGTTTCAGTGTGTGTGAGGAAGGTGTTTCAGTGTGTGGGGAAGGTGTTTCAGTGTGTGGGGAAGGTGTTTCAGTGTATGGGGAAGGTGTTTCAGTGTGTGCGGAAGGTGTTTCTGTGTGTGGGGAATGGGTTTCAGTGTGTGTGAGGAAGGTGTTTTTGTGTGTGGGGTAGTGTTTCAGTGTGTGGGGAAGGGGTTTCAGTGTGTGGGGAATAGTTTCAGTGTGTGGAGAAGGAGTTTCAGTCTGTGGGGAAGCTGTTTCAGTGTGTGGGGAAGGGGTTTCAGTGATTGGGGAAGATGTTTCAGTGTGTGGGGAACGGTTCCAGTGTCTGGGGAAGGGGTTGCAGTGTGTGGGAAAGGTGTTTCAGTGTGTGGGGATGGTATTTCAGTGTGTGGGGAAGGGGTTTCAGTGTGTGGGGTAGGTGTTTCAGTTTGTGGGGATGTGTTTCAGTGTGTGCGGAAGTGGTTTCAGTGTGTGGGGAGGGGTTTCAGAGTGTGGGGAAGATTTCCACTCTGTGCGGAAGGGGTTTCAGTGTGTGGGGAAGGGGTTTCAGTGTGTGGGGTAGTTGTTTCAGTATTTGCGGAAGGGGTTTCAGTGTTTGGGGAAGGGGTTTCTGTGTGTGGGGAAGGTGTTTCAGTGTGTGCGGAAGGGGTTTCAGTGTGTGCAGAAGGCGTTTCAGTATGTGGGGAAGGGGTTTCAGTGTGTGGGAAGGGGTTTCAGTGTGTGGGGAATGTGTTTCAGTGTGTGGGGATGTGTTTCAGTGTGTGAGGATGGGGTTTCAGTGTGTGGGGAAGGTGTTTCAGTGTGTGGGGATGTGGTTTCAGTGTGTGGGGAAGGGGTATCAGTGTGTGGGGAAGGTGTTTCTGTGTGTGGGGAAGTATTTCAGTGTGTGGGGAAGGTGTTTCAGTGTGTGGGGAAAGGTTTCAGTGTGTGGGGAAGGTGTTTCAGTGTGTGCGGAAGGGGTTTCAGTGTGTGGGGAAGTTGTTTCAGTGTGTGGGGAAGGTGTTTCAGTGTGTGGGGAAGGTGTTTCAGTCTGTGGGGAAGGGGTTTCAGTGTGTGGTGAAGGGTTTCTGTGTGTGGGGAAGGGGTTTCAGAGAGTGGGGATGTTTATCAGTGAGTGGGGAAGGGGTTTCAGTGTGTGGGGAAGGTGTTTCAGTGTGTGGGGAAGGGGTTTCAGTGTGTGGGGATTGGTTTCAGTGTGTGGGGATGGGTTTCACTGTGTGCGGAAGGGGTTTCAGTGTGTGCGGAATGTGTTTCAGTGTGTGCGGAATGTGTTTCAGTGTGTGGGGAAGGTGTTTCAGTGTGTGGGGAAGGTGTTTCAGTGTGTGGGGAAGGTGTTTCAGTCTGTGGGGAAGGGGTTTCAGTGTGTGGTGAAGGGTTTCTGTGTGTGGGGAAGGGGTTTCAGAGAGTGGGGATGTTTATCAGTGTATGGGGAAGGGGTTTCAGTGTGTGGGGAAGGTGTTTCAGTGTGTGGGGAAGGGTTTCAGTGTGTGGGGATTGGTTTCAGTGTGTGGGGATGGGTTTCACTGTGTGCGGAAGGGGTTTCAGTGTGTGCGGAATGTGTTTCAGTGTGTGCGGAATGTGTTTCAGTGTGTGGGGAAGGGGTTTCAGTGTGTGGGGAAGGTGTTTCAGTGTGTGGGGAAGGTGTTTCAGTGTGTGGGGATGTGTTTCAGTGTGTGGGGGTTGGTTTCAGTGTGTGGGGATGGGTTTCAGTGTGTGCGGAAGGGGTTTCAGTGTGTGTGGAAGGTGTTTCAGCGTGTGGGGAAGGGATTTCAGTTTGTGCGGAAGGGGTTTCAGTGTGTGCGTAAGGGGTTTCAGTGTGTGGGGAAGGTGTTTCAGTGAGTGGGGATGGGTTTCAATGTGTGCGGAAGGGTTTCAGTGTGTGGGGAAGGTGTTTCAGTGTGTGGGGATATGTTTCAGTGTGTGGGGAATGGGTTTCAGTTTGTGGGGATGGGTTTCAGTGTGTGCGGAAGGGCATTTAGTGTGTGGGGAAGGGTTTTCAGTGTGTCGGGAATGGGTTTCAGTGCGTGTGGAAGGTGTTTCGGTGTGTGGGGAAAGGGTTTCAGAGTGTGGGGAATGGTTTCAGTGTGTGGGGAAGGGGCTTCAGTGTGTGGGGAAGGTGTTTCAGTGTGTGGGGAAGTGTTTGCAGTGTGTGGGGTAGGTGTTTCAGTGTGTGGGGATGTGTTTCAGTGTGTGGGGAAGGGTTTCAGTGTGTGGGGAAGTGTTTCAATGTGTGCGAAAGGGGTTGCAGTGTGTGATGAAGGTGTTTCAGTGTGTGGGGAAGGTGTTTCAGTGTGTGGGGAAGGTGTTTCAGTGTGTGTGGAAGGTGTTTCAGTGTGTGTGGAATGGATCTCAGTGTGTGGGGAAGCTGTTTCAGTGTGTGAGGAAGGGGTTTCAGTGTTTGGTGAAGGTGTTTCAGTGTGTGGGGATGGTATTTCAGTGTGAGGGGGAAGGTGTTTCAGTGTGTGGGGAAGGTGTTTCAGTGTGTGTGGGGGAGGGGTTTCAGTTTGTGGGGAAGGGGTTTCAGTTTGTGGGGAACGGGTTTCAGTGTGTGGGGAAAATGTTTCAGTATGTGCGGAAGGGGTTTCAGTGTTTGGGGAAGGGGTTTCAGTGTGTGGGGAAGGTGTTTCAGTGTGTGCGGAAGGGGTTTCAGTTTGTGCGGAAGGCCTTTCAGTGTGTGGGAAAGGGGTTTCAGTGTGTGGGGAAGGGGTTTCAGTGTGTGGGGATGGGTTTCAGTGTGTGCGGAAGGTTTTTCAGTGTGTGGGGAAGGTGTTTCAGTGTGTGGGAAAGGGATTTCAGTGTGTGCGGAAGGGGTTTCAGTGTGTGCGGAAGGGGTTTCAGTGTGTGGGGAAGGTGTTTCAGTATGTGGGGATGGGTTTCAATGTGTGCGGAAGGGGATTCAGTGTGTGGGGAAGGTGTTTCAGTGTGTGGGGATGTGTTTCAGTGTGCGGGGAAGGGGTTTCAGTGTGTGGGGAAGGGGTTTCAGTGTGTGGGGTTGGGCTTTCAGTGTGTGTGGATGGGTTTCAGTGTGTGCGGAAGGGGGTTCAGTGTGTGGGGAAGGGGTTTCTGTGCGTGTGGAAGGTGTTTCCGTGTGTGGGGAAGGGGTTTCAGAGTGTGGGGAAGGGTTTCAGAGAGTGGGGAAGGGTTTCAGTGTGTGGGGAAGGGACTTCAGTGTGTGGGGAATGTGTTTCAGTGTGTGTGGAAGGGGTTTCAATGTGTGGGGAAGGTGTTTCAGTGTGTGGGGATGTTTCTCAATGTGTGGGGATGTGTTTCAGTGTGTGGGGAAGGGTTTCAGTGTGTGGGGAAGGTGTTTTAGTGTGCGGGGATGGGTTTCAGTGTGTGGGGATTGGTTTCAGTCTGTGGGGATGGGTTTCACTGTGTGCCGAAGTGGTTTCAGTGTGTGCAGAAGGTGTTTCAATGTGTGGGGAAGGGCGTTCAGTGTGTGGGGATGGGTTATAGTGTGTGCGATTGGGTTTCAGTGTGTGGGGAAGGTGTTTCAGTGTGTGGGGATGTGTTTCAGTGTGTGGGGATGGGTTTCACTTTGTGGGGATGGGCTTCAGTGTGTGGGGATGTGTTTCAATGTGTGGGGATTTGTTTCAGTGTGTGGGGAAGGGTTGCAGTGTGTGGGGAAGGTGTTTCAGTGTGTGGGGATGGGTTTCAGTGTGTGGGGATTGGTTTCAGTGTGTGGGGATGGGTTTCACTGTGTGCGGAATGTGTTTCAGTGCGTGGGGAAGGTGTTTCAGTGTGTGGGGATGGGTTTCAGTGTGTGCGGATGTGTTTCAGTGTGTGGGGATGTGTTTCAGTGTGAGGGGATGGGTTTCAGTGTGTGCGGAAGGGGTTTCAGTGTGTGGGGAAGGGGTTTCAGAGTGTGGGGAAGGGGTTTCAGTGTGTGTGGAAGGTGTTTCAGTGTGTGCGGAAGTGGTTTCAGTGTGTGCATTAGGTGTTTCAGTGTGTGGGGAAGGTGTTGCAGTGTGTGGGGAAGGTATTTTATTTTGTGCAGAAGCGGTTTCAGTGTGTGGGGACGGGGATTCAGTGTATGGGGAAGGTGTTTCATTGTGTGGGGAAGGTGTTTCATTGTGTGCGGAAGGGGATTCAGTGTGGGGGGAAGGGGTTTCAGTGTGTGGGGAAGCGTTTAACTGTGTGTGGAAGGGGTTTCAATGTGTGGGGAAGGGCGTTCAGTGTGTGGGGATGGGTTATAGTGTGTGCGATTGGGTTTCAGTGTGTGGGGAAGGTGTTTCAGTGTGTGGGGATGTGTTTCAGTGTGTGGGGATGGGTTTCACTTTGTGGGGATGGGCTTCAGTGTGTGGGGATGTGATTCAATGTGTGGGGATTTGTTTCAGTGTGTGGGGAAGGGTTGCAGTGAGTGGGGAAGGTGTTTCAGTGTGTGGGGATGGGTTTCAGTGTGTGGGGATTGGTTTCAGTGTGTGGGGATGGGTTTCACTGTGTGCGGAATGTGTTTCAGTGCGTGGGGAAGGTGTTTCAGTGTGTGGGGATGGGTTTCAGTGTGTGCGGATGTGTTTCAGTGTGTGGGGATGTGTTTCAGTGTGAGGGGATGGGTTTCAGTGTGTGCGGAAGGGGTTTCAGTGTGTGGGGAAGGGGTTTCAGAGTGTGGGGAAGGGGTTTCAGTGTGTTGGGAAGGTGTTTCAGTGTGTGCGGAAGTGGTTTCAGTGTGTGCATTAGGTGTTTCAGTGTGTGGGGAAGGTGTTTCAGTGTGTGGGGAAGGTATTTTATTTTGTGCAGAAGCGGTTTCAGTGTGTGGGGACGGGGATTCAGTGTATGGGGAACGTGTTTCATTGTGTGGGGAAGGTGTTTCATTGTGTGCGGAAGGGGATTCAGTGTGGGGGGAAGGGGTTTCAGTGTGTGGGGAAGCGTTTAACTGTGTGTGGAAGGGGTTTCAGTGTGTGGGGAATGTGTTTCAGTGTGTGAGGAAGGGGTTTCAGTTATGGGGAAGGGGTTTCAGTGTGTGGGGAAGGGTTTCAGTGTGTGGGGAATGGGTTTCAGTTTGTGGGGAAAGGGTTTCAGTGTGTGGGGAAGGTGTTTCATTGTGTGCGGAAGGGGATTCAGTGTGTGGGGAAGGGGTTTCAGTGTGTGGGGAAGCGTTTAACTGTGTGTGGAAGGGGTTTCAGTGTGTGGGGAATGTGTTTCAGTGTGTGAGGAAGGGGTTTCAGTTATGGGGAAGGGGTTTCAGTGTGTGGGGAAGGCTTTCAGTGTGTGGGGAATGGGTTTCAGTTTGTGGGGAAGGGGTTTCAGTGTGTGGGGAAGTGTTTCAGTGTGTGGGGAAGGGTTTCAGTGTGTGGGGACGGGGTTTCAGTGTGTGCGAACGGGTTTTCAGTGTTTGGGGAAGGGGTTTCACTGGGTGCGGAAGTTGTTTCAGTGTGTGGGGAAGGGGTTTCAGTGTGTGGGGAAAGGGTGTCAGTGTATGTGGAAGGTGTTTCAGTGTGTGAGGAAGGTATTTCAATATGTGGGGAAGGTGTTTCAGTGTGTGGGGAAGGTGTTTCAGAGTGTGGGGAAGGGGTTTCAGTGTGTGGGGAAGGTGTTTCAGTGTGTGGGAAAGGGATTTCAGTGTGTGCGGAAGGGGTTTCAGTGTGTGCGGAAGGGGTTTCAGTGTGTGGGGAAAGGGTGTCAGTGTATGTGGAAGGTGTTTCAGTGTGTGAGGAAGGTATTTCAATATGTGGGGAAGGTGTTTCAGTGAGTGGGGAAGGTGTTTCAGAGTGTGGGGAAGGGGTTTCAGTTTGTGGGGAGGTTGTTTCAGAGTGTGGGGAAGTGTTTCAGTATGTGGGGATGTGTTTCAGTGTGTGGGGAAGGGTTTCAGTGTGGGGAAGGTGTTTCAGTGTGGGGAAGGTGTTTCAGTGTGTGGGGATGGGTTTCAGTGTGTGGGGATGGGATTCAGTGTGTGGGGATGGGTTTCAATGTGTGCGGAAGGGGTTTCAGTGTGTGGGGAAGGTGTTTCAGTGTGTGGGGATGGGTTTCAGTGTGTGGGGATTGGTTTCAGTGTGTGGGGATGGGTTTCACTGTGTGTGGAAGGGGTTTCAGTGTGCGCGGAATGTGTTTCAGTGTGTGGGGATGTGTTTCAGTGTGCGGGGAAGGTGTTTCAGTGTGTGGGGAAGGTGTTTCAGTGTGTGGGGTTGGGCTTTCAGTGTGTGTGGATGGGTTTCAGTGTGTGCGGAAGGGGGTTCAGTGTGTGGGGAAGGGATTTCAGTGTGTGGGGAAGGGTTTTCTGTGCGTGTGGAAGGTTTTTCCGTGTGTGGGGAAGGGGTTTCAGAGTGTGGGGAAGGGGTTTCAGTGTGTGGGGAAGTGTTTCAGTGTGTGGGGAAGGGTTTCAGTGTGTGGGGACGGGGTTTCAGTGTGTGCGAACGGGTTTTCAGTGTTTGGGGAAGGGGTTTCACTGGGTGCGGAAGTTGTTTCAGTGTGTGGGGAAGGGGTTTCAGTGTGTGGGGAAAGGGTGTCAGTGTATGTGGAAGGTGTTTCAGTGTGTGAGGAAGGTATTTCAATATGTGGGGAAGGTGTTTCAGTGTGTGGGGAAGGTGTTTCAGAGTGTGGGGAAGGGGTTTCAGTGTGTGGGGAAGGTGTTTCAGTGTGTGGGAAAGGGATTTCAGTGTGTGCGGAAGGGGTTTCAGTGTGTGCGGAAGGGGTTTCAGTGTGTGGGGAAAGGGTGTCAGTGTATGTGGAAGGTGTTTCAGTGTGTGAGGAAGGTATTTCAATATGTGGGGAAGGTGTTTCAGTGTGTGGGGAAGGTGTTTCAGAGTGTGGGGAAGGGGTTTCAGTTTGTGGGGAAGTTGTTTCAGAGTGTGGGGAAGTGTTTCAGTATGTGGGGATGTGTTTCAGTGTGTGGGGAAGGGTTTCAGTGTGGGGAAGGTGTTTCAGTGTGGGGAAGGTGTTTCAGTGTGTGGGGATGGGTTTCAGTGTGTGGGGATGGGATTCAGTGTGTGGGGATGGGTTTCAATGTGTGCGGAAGGGGTTTCAGTGTGTGGGGAAGGTGTTTCAGTGTGTGGGGATGGGTTTCAGTGTGTGGGGATTGGTTTCAGTGTGTGGGGATGGGTTTCACTGTGTGTGGAAGGGGTTTCAGTGTGCGCGGAATGTGTTTCAGTGTGTGGGGATGTGTTTCAGTGTGCGGGGAAGGTGTTTCAGTGTGTGGGGAAGGTGTTTCAGTGTGTGGGGTTGGGCTTTCAGTGTGTGTGGATGGGTTTCAGTGTGTGCGGAAGGGGGTTCAGTGTGTGGGGAAGGGATTTCAGTGTGTGGGGAAGGGGTTTCTGTGCGTGTGGAAGGTTTTTCCGTGTGTGGGGAAGGGGTTTCAGAGTGTGGGGAAGGGTTTCAGAGAGTGGGGAAGGGTTTCAGTGTGTGGGGAAGGGACTTCAGTGTGTGGGGAATGTGTTTCAGTGTGTGTGGAAGGGGTTTCAGTGTGTGGGGAAGGTGTTTCAGTGTGTGGGGATGTTTTTCAATGTGTGGGGATGTGTTTCAGTGTGTGGGGAAGGGTTTCAGTGTGTGGGGAAGGTGTTTTAGTGTGCGGGGATGGGTTTCAGTGTGTGGGGATTGGTTTCAGTCTGTGGGGATGTGTTTCACTGTGTGCCGAAGTGGTTTCAGTGTGTGCAGAAGGTGTTTCAATGTGTGGGGAAGGGCGTTCAGTGTGTGGGGATGGGTTATAGTGTGTGCGATTGGATTTCAGTGTGTGAGGAAGGTGTTTCAGTGTGTGGGGATGTGTTTCAATGTGTGGGGATTTGTTTCAGTGTGTGGGGAAGGGTTGCAGTGTGTGGGGAAGGTGTTTCAGTGTGTGGGGATGGGTTTCAGTGTGTGGGGATTGGTTTCAGTGTGTGGGGATGGGTTTCACTGTGTGCGGAATGTGTTTCAGTGCGTGGGGAAGTTGTTTCAGTGTGTGGGGATCGGTTTCAGTGTGTGCGGATGTGTTTCAGTGTCTGGGGATGTGTTTCAGTGTGAGGGGATGGGTTTCAGTGTGTGCGGAAGGGGTTTCAGTGTGTGGGGAAGGGGTTTCAGAGTGTGGGGAAGGGGTTTCAGTGTGTTAGGAAGGTGTTTCAGTGTGTGCGGAAGGGGTTTCAGTGTGTGCATTAGGTGTTTTATTGTGTGGGGAAGGTGTTTCAGTGTGTGGGGAAGGTATTTCATTTTGTGCGGAAGCGGTTTCAGTGTGCGGGGACGGGGATTCAGTGTATGGGGAAGGTGTTTCATTGTGTGGGGAAGGTGTTTCATTGTGTGCGGAAGGGGATTCAGTGTGTGGGGATTGGTTTCAGTGTGTGGGGATGGGTTTCACTGTGTGTGGAAGGGGTTTCAGTGTGCGCGGAATGTGTTTCAGTGTGTGGGGATGTGTTTCAGTGTGCGGGGAAGGTGTTTCAGTGTGTGGGGAAGGTGTTTCAGTGTGTGGGGTTGGGCTTTCAGTGTGTGTGGATGGGTTTCAGTGTGTGCGGAAGGGGGTTCAGTGTGTGGGGAAGGGATTTCAGTGTGTGGGGAAGGGGTTTCTGTGCGTGTGGAAGGTTTTTCCGTGTGTGGGGAAGGGGTTTCAGAGTGTGGGGAAGGGTTTCAGAGAGTGGGGAAGGGTTTCAGTGTGTGGGGAAGGGACTTCAGTGTGTGGGGAATGTGTTTCAGTGTGTGTGGAAGGGGTTTCAGTGTGTGGGGAAGGTGTTTCAGTGTGTGGGGATGTTTTTCAATGTGTGGGGATGTGTTTCAGTGTGTGGGGAAGGGTTTCAGTGTGTGGGGAAGGTGTTTTAGTGTGCGGGGATGGGTTTCAGTGTGTGGGGATTGGTTTCAGTCTGTGGGGATGGGTTTCACTGTGTGCCGAAGTGGTTTCAGTGTGTGCAGAAGGTGTTTCAATGTGTGGGGAAGGGCGTTCAGTGTGTGGGGATGGGTTATAGTGTGTGCGATTGGGTTTCAGTGTGTGAGGAAGGTGTTTCAGTGTGTGGGGATGTGTTTCAATGTGTGGGGATTTGTTTCAGTGTGTGGGGAAGGGTTGCAGTGTGTGGGGAAGGTGTTTCAGTGTGTGGGGATGGGTTTCAGTGTGTGGGGATTGGTTTCAGTGTGTGGGGATGGGTTTCACTGTGTGCGGAATGTGTTTCAGTGCGTGGGGAAGTTGTTTCAGTGTGTGGGGATCGGTTTCAGTGTGTGCGGATGTGTTTCAGTGTCTGGGGATGTGTTTCAGTGTGAGGGGATGGGTTTCAGTGTGTGGGGAAGGGGTTTCAGTGTGTGGGGAAGGGGTTTCAGTGTGTGCGGAAGGGGTTTCAGTGTGTGCATTAGGTGTTTTATTGTGTGGGGAAGGTGTTTCAGTGTGTGGGGAAGGTATTTCATTTTGTGCGGAAGCGGTTTCAGTGTGCGGGGACGGGGATTCAGTGTATGGGGAAGGTGTTTCATTGTGTGGGGAAGGTGTTTCATTGTGTGCGGAAGGGGATTCAGTGTGTGGGGAAGGGGTTTCAGTGTGTGGGGAAGCGTTTAACTGTGTGTGGAAGAGGTTTCAGTGTGTGGGGAATGTGTTTCAGTGTGTGAGGAAGGGGTTTCAGTTATGGGGAAGGGGTTTCAGTGTGTGGGGAAGGGTTTCAGTGTGTGGGGAATGGGTTTCAGTTTGTGGGGAAGGGGTTTCAGTGTGTGGGGAAGTGTTTCAGTGTGTGGGGAAGGGTTTCAGTGTGTGGGGACGGGGTTTCAGTGTGTGCGAACGGGTTTTCAGTGTTTGGGGAAGGGGTTTCACTGGCTGGGGAAGTTGTTTCAGTGTCTGGGGAAGGGGTTTCAGTGTGTGGGGAAAGGGTGTCAGTGTATGTGGAAGGTGTTTCAGTGTGTGAGGAAGGTATTTCAATATGTGGGGAAGGTGTTTCAGTGTGTGGGTAAGGTGTTTCAGAGTGTGGGGAAGTGGTTTCAGTGTGTGGGGAAGTTGTTTCAGTGTGTGGGGATTTGCTTCAGTGTGTGGGGATGTGTTGCAGTGTGTCGGGAAGGGTTTCAGTGTGGGGAAGGTGTTTCAGTGTGTGGGGATGGGTTTCAGTGTGTGGGGATGGGTTTCAATGTGTGCAGAAGGGGTTTCAGTGTGTGGGGAAGGTGTTTCAGTGTGTGGGGATGGGTTTCAGTGTGTGGGAATTGGTTTCAGTGTGTGGGGATGGGTTTCACTGCGTGCGGAAGGGGTTTCAGTGTGTGCGGAATGTGTTTCAGTGTGTGCGGAATCTGTTTCAGTGTGTGGGGAAGGGGTTTCAGTGTGTGGGGAAGGTGTTTCAGTGTGTGGGGAAGGTGTTTCAGTGTGTGGGGATGTGTTTCAGTGTGTGGGGGTGGGTTTCAGTGTGTGGGGATGGGTTTCAGTGTGTGCGGAAGGGGTTTCAGTGTGTGTGGAAGGTGTTTCAGCTTGTGGGGAAGGGATTTCAGTGTGTGGGGATGGGTTTCAGTGTGTGCGGAAGGGCTTTCAGTGTGTGGCGAAGGTGTTTCAGTGTGTGCGTAAGGGGTTTCAGTGTGTGGGGAAGGTGTGTCAGTGAGTGGGGATGGGTTTCAATGTGTGTGGAAGGGGTTTCAGTGTGTGGGGAAGGTGTTTCAGTGTGTGGGGATGTGTTTCAGTGTGTGGGGAAGGGGTTTCAGTGTGTGGGGATGGGTTTCAGTGTGTGCGGAAGGGCTTTCAGTGTGTGGGGAAGGGGTTTCAGTGTGTGGCGAAGGGGTTTCAGTGCGTGTGGAAGGTGTTTCGGTGTGTGGGGAAAGGGGTTCAGAGTGTGGGGAAGGGTTTCAGTGTGTGGGGATGGGTTTCAGTGTGTGGGGATTGGTTTCAGTCTGTGGGTATGGGTTTCACTGTGTGCGGAAGGGGTTTCAGTGTGTGCGGAAGGTGTTTCTGTGTGTGGGGAAGGGGTTTCAGTGTGTGGGGATGTGTATCAGTGTGTGCGGATGGGGTTACAGTGTGTGGGGAAGGTGTTTCAGTGTGTGGGGATGTGTTTCAGTGTGTGGGGATGGATTTCAGTGTGTGGGGATGGGTTTCAGTGTGTGGGGATGTGTTTCAATGTGTGGGGATGTGTTTCAGTGTGTGGGGAAGGGTTTCAGTGTGTGGGGAATTTGTTTCAGTGTGTGGGGATGGGTTTCAGTGTGTGGGGATTGGTTTCAGTGTGTGGGAAGCGGTTTCACTGTGTGCGGAAGTGGTTTCAGTGTGTGCGGAATGTGTTTCAGTGTGTGGGGAAGGGGTTTCAGTGTGTGGGGATGGGTTTCAGTGTGTGCGGATGGGGTTTCAGTGTGTGGGGAAGGTGTTTCAGAGTGTGGGGATGTGTTTCAGTGTGTGGGGATGTGTTTCAGTGTGTGGGGATGGGTTTGAGTGTGTGGGGATGGGTTTCAGTGTGTGCGGAAGGGGTTTCAGTGTGTGGGGAAGGGATTTCAGTGTGTGCGGAAGGGGTTTCAGTGTGTGCGGAAGGGGTTTCAGTGTGTGGGGAAGGGGTTTCAGTGTGTGGGGAAAGGGTGTCAGTGTATGTGGAAGGTGTTTCAGTGTGTGAGGAAGGTATTTCAATATGTGGGAAAGGTGTTTCAGTGTGTGGGGAAGGTGTTTCAGAGTGTGGGGAAGGAGTTTCAGTTTGTGGGGAAGTTGTTTCAGAGTGTGGGGAAGTTGTTTCAGAGTGTGGGGATGTGTTTCAGTGTGTGGGGAAGGGTTTCAGTGTGGGGAAGGTGTTTCAGTGTGGGGAAGGTGTTTCAGTGTGTGGGGATGTGTTTCAGTGTGTGGGGATGGGTTTCAGTGTGTGGGGATGGGTTTCAATGTGTGCGGAAGGGGTTTCAGTGTGTGGGGAAGGTGTTTCAGTGTGTGGGGATGGGTTTCAGTGTGTGGGGATTGGTTTCAGTGTGTGGGGATGGGTTTCACTGTGTGCGGAAGGGGTTTCAGTGTGCGCGGAATGTGTTTCAGTGTGTGGGGAAGGGGTTTCAGTGTGTGGGGATGGGTTTCAGTGTGTGCGGATGGGGTTTCAGTGTGTGCAGATGGGGTTTCAGTGTGTGGGGAAGGTGTTTCAGTGTGTGGGGATGTGTTTCAGTGTGTGGGGATGGGTTTCAGTGTGTGGGGATGGGTTTCAGTGTGTGCGGAAGGGGTTTCAGTGTGTGTGGAAGGTGTTTCAGTGTGTGTGGAAGGTGTTTCAGTGTGTGCGGAAGGGGTTTCAGTGTGTGCGTAAGGGGTTTCAGTGTGTGGGGAAGGTGTTTCAGTGTGTGGGGATGGGTTTCAATGTGTGCGGAAGGGGTTTCAGTGTGTGGGGATGGTGTTTCAGTGTGTGGGGATGTGTTTCAGTGTGTGCGGAAGGGCTTTCAGTGTGTAGGGAAGGGGTTTCAGTGTGTGGGAAAGGGTTTTCAGTGTGTGGGGAAGGGGTTTCAGTGCGTGTGGAAGGTGTTTCAGTGTGTGGGGAAGGGGTTTCAGAGTGTGGGGAAATGTTTCAGTGTGTGGGGAAGGGACTTCAGTGTGTGGGGAAGGTGTTTCAGTGTGTGGGGAAGTGTTTTCAGTGTGTGGGGTAGGTGTTTCAGTGTGTGGGGATGTGTTTCAATGTGTGGGGAAGGTGTTTCAGTGTGTGGGGAAGGGGTTTCAGTGTGTGGGGATGTGTTTCAATGTGTGGGGATGTGTTTAACTTTGTGGGGAAGGGTTTCAGTGTGTGGGGATGGGTTTCAGTGTGTGGGGATTGGTTTCAGTCTGTGGGTATAGGTTTCACTGTGTGCGGAAGGGGTTTCAGTGCATGCGGAAGGTGTTTCAGTGTGTGGGGAAGGGGTTTCAGTGTGTGGGGAAGGGGGTTCAGTGTGTGGGGATGTGTTTCAGTGTGTGCGGATGGGGTTCCAGTGTGTGGGGAAGGTGTTTCAGTGTGTGGGGATGTGTTTCAGTGTGTGGGGATGGATTTCAGTGTGTGGGGATGGGTTTCAGAGTGTGGGGATGTGTTTCAATGTGTGGGGATGTGTTTGAGTGTGTGGGGAAGGGTTTCAGTGTGTGGGGAAGGTGTTTCAGTGTGTGGGGATGGGTTTCAGTGTGTGGGGATGGGTTTCACTGTGTGGGGATTGGTTTCAGTGTGTGGGGAAGCGGTTTCACTGTGTGCGGAAGGGGTTTCAGTGTGTGCAGAATGTGTTTCAGTGTGTGGGGAAGGGGTTTCAGTGTGTGGGGACGGGTTTCAGTGTGTGTGGATGGGGTTTCAGTGTGTGGGGAAGGTGTTTCAGTGTGTGGGGATGTGTTTCAGTGTGTGGGGATGTGTTTCAGTGTGTGGGGATGGGTTTCAGTGTGCGCGGAATGTGTTTCAGTGTGTGGGGAAGTGGTTTCAGTGTGTGGGGATGGGTTTCAGTGTGTGCGGATGGGGTTTCAGTGAGTGGGGAAGGTGTTTCAGTGTGTGGGGATTGGTTTCAGTATGTGGGGATGGGTTTCAGTGTGTGGGAATGGGTTTCAGTGTGTGCGGAAGGGGTTTCAGTGTGTGTGGAAGGTGTTTCAGTGTGGGGGAAGGGATTTCAGTGTGTGCGGAAGGGGTTTCAGTGTGTGCGTAAGGGGTTTCAGTGTGTGGGGAAGGTGTTTCAGTGTGTGGGGATGTGTTTCAGTGTGTGAGGAAGGGGTTTCAGTGTGTGGGGATGGGTTTCAGTGTGTGCGGAAGGGCTTTCAGTGTGTAGGGAAGGGGTATCAGTGTGTGGGGAAGGGGTGTCAGTGTGTGGGGAAGGGGTTTCAGTGCGTGTGGAAGGTGTTTCAGTGTGTGGGGAAGGGGTTTCAGAGTGTGGGGAAGGGGTTTCAGAGTGTGGGGAAGGGTTTCAGTGTGTGGGCAAGGGACTTCAGTGTGTGGGGAAGGTGTTTCAGTGTGTGGGGAAGTGTTTTCAGTGTGTGGGGTAGGTGTTTCAGTGGGTGGGGATGTGTTTCAATGTGTGGGGAAGGTGTTTCAGTGTGTGGGGAAGGGGCTTCAGTGTGTGAGGAAGGTGTTTCAGTGTGTGGGGATGTGTTTCAATGTGTGGGGATGTGTTTAACTGTGTGGGGAAGGGTTTCAGTGTGTGGGGATTGGTTTCAGAGTGTGGGGATTGATTTCAGTCTGTGGGTATGGGTTTCACTGTGTGCGGAAGGGGTTTCAGGGTGTGCGGAAAGTGTTTCAGTGTGTGGGGAAGGGGTTTCAGTGTGTGGGGAAGGGGTTTCAGTGTGTGGGGATGTGTTTCAGTGTGTGCGGATGGGGTTCCAGTGTGTGGGGAAGGTGTTTCAGTGTGTGGGGATGTGTTTCAGTGTGTGGGGATGGATTTCAGTGTGTGGGGATGGGTTTCAGTGTGTGGGGATGTGTTTCAATGTGTGGGGATGTGTTTCAGTGTGTGGGGAAGGGTTTCAGTGTGTGGGGAAGGTGTTTCAGTGTGTGGGGATGGGTTTCAGTGTGTGGGGATGGGTTTCACTGTGAGGGGATTGGTTTCAGTGTGTGGGGAAGCGGTTTCACTGTGTGCGGAAGGGGTTTCAGTGTGTGCGGAATGTGTTTCAGTGCGTGGGGAAGGGGTTTCAGTGTGTGGGGATGGGTTTCAGTGTGTGCGGATGGGGTTTCAGTTTTTTGGGGAAGGTGTTTCAGTGTGTGGGGATGTGTTTCAGTGTGTGGGGATGTGTTTCAGTGTGTGGGGATGGGTTTCAGTGTGTGCGGAAGGGGTTTCAATGTGTGGGGAAGGGGTTTCAGTGTGTGGGGAAGGGATTTCACTGTGTGCGGAAGGGGTTTCAGTGTGCGCGGAATGTGTTTCAGTGTGTGGGGAAGGGGTTTCAGTGTGTGGGGATGGGTTTCAGTGTGTGCGGATGGGGTTTCAGTGTGTGGGGAAGGTGTTTCAGTGTGTGGGGATGTCTCAGTGTGTGGGGATGGGTTTCAGTGTGTGGGGATGGGTTTCAGTGTGTGCGGAAGGGGTTTCAGTGTGTGTGGAAGGGGTTTCAGTGTGTGCGTAAGGGGTTTCAGTGTGTGGGGAAGGTGTTTCAGTGTGTGCGGAAGGGGTTTCAGTGTGTGCGTAAGGGGTTTCAGTGTGTGGGGAAGGTGTTTCAGTGTGTGGGGATGGGTTTCAGTGTGTGCGGAAGGGGTTTCAGTGTGTGGGGATGGTGTTTCAGAGTGTGGGGATGTGTTTCAGTGTGTGCGGAAGGGCTTTCAGTGTGTAGGGAAGGGGTTTCAGTGTGTGGGGAAGGGTTTTCAGTGTGTGGGGAAGGGGTTTCAGTGCGTGTGGAAGGTGTTTCAGTGTGTGGGGAAGGGGTTTCAGAGTGTGGGGAAGGGTTTCAGTGTGTGGGGATGTGTTTCAATGTGTGGGGATGTGTTTAACTTTGTGGGGAAGGGTTTCAGTGTGTGGGGAATGTGTTTCAGTGTGTGGGGATGTGTTTCAATGTGTGGGGAAGGTGTTTCAGTGTGTGGGGAAGGGGTTTCAGTGTGTGGGGATGTGTTTCAATGTGTGGGGATGTGTTTAACTTTGTGGGGAAGGGTTTCAGTGTGTGGGGATGGGTTTCAGTGTGTGGGGATTGGTTTCAGTCTGTGGGTATGGGTTTCACTGTGTGCGGAAGGGGTTTCAGTGCATGCGGAAGGTGTTTCAGTGTGTGGGGAAGGGGTTTCAGTGTGTGGGGAAGGGGTTTCAGTGTGTGGGGATGTGGTTCAGTGTGTGCTGCAGGGGTTCCAGTGTGTGGGGAAGGTGTTTCAGTGTGTGGCGAAGGTGTTTCAGTGTGTGGGGATGGATTTCAGTGTGTGGGGATGGGTTTCAGAGTGTGGGGATGTGTTTCAATGTGTGGGGATGTGTTTGAGTGTGTGGGGAAGGGTTTCAGTGTGTGGGGAAGGTGTTTCAGTGTGTGGGGATGGGTTTCAGTGTGTGGGGATGGGTTTCACTGTGTGGGGATTGGTTTCAGTGTGTGGGGAAGCGGTTTCACTGTGTGCGGAAGGGGTTTCAGTGTGTGCGGAATGTGTTTCAGTGTGTGGGGAAGGGGTTTCAGTGTGTGGGGATGGGTTTCAGTGTGTGCGGATGGGCTTTCAGTGTGTGGGGAAGGTGTTTCAGTGTGTGGGGGTTTGTTTCAGTGTGTGGGGATGTGTTTCAGTGTGTGGGGATGGGTTTCAGTGTGCGCAGAATGTGTTTCAGTGTGTGGGGAAGGGGTTTCAGTGTGTGGGGATGGGTTTCAGTGTGTGCGGATGGGGTTTCAGTGTGTGGGGAAGGTGTTTCAGTGTGTGGGGATTGGTTTCAGTCTGTGGGGATGGGTTTCAGTGTGTGGGAATGGGTTTCAGTGTGTGCGGAAGGGGTTTCAGTGTGTGTGGAAGGTGTTTCAGTGTGTGGGGAAGGGATTTCAGTGTGTGCGGAAGGGGTTTCAGTGTGTGCGTAAGGGGTTTCAGTGTGTGGGTAAGTTGTTTCAGTGTGTGGGGATGGGTTTCAATGTGTGCGGAAGGGGTTTCAGTGTGTGCGTAAGGGGTTTCAGTGTGTGGGGAAGGTGTTTCAGTGTGTGGGGATGGGTTTCAGTGTGTGCGGAAGGGGTTTCAGTGTGTGGGGATGGTGTTTCAGTGTGTGGGCATGTGTTTCAGTGTGTGCGGAAGGGCTTTCAGTGTGTAGGGAAGGGGATTCAGTGTGTGGGGAAGGATTTTCAGTATGTGGGGAAGGGGTTTCAGTGCGTGTGGAAGGTGTTTCAGTGTGTGGGGAAGGGTTTCAGTGTGTGGGGAAGGGACTTCAGTGTGTGGGGAAGGTGTTTCAGTGTGTGGGGAAGTGTTTTCAGTGTGTGGGGTAGGTGTTTCAGTGTGTGGGGATGTGTTTCAATGTGTGGGGAAGGTGTTTCAGTGTGTGGCGAAGGGGTTTCAGTGTGTAGGGATGTGTTTCAATGTGTGGGGATGTGTTTAACTTTGTGGGGAAGGGTTTCAGTGTGTGGGGATGGGTTTCAGTGTGTGGGGATTGGTTTCAGTCTGTGGGTATGGGTTTCACTGTGTGCGGAAGGGGTTTCAGTGCATGCGGAAGGTGTTTCAGTGTGTGGGGAAGGGGTTTCAGTGTGTGGGGAAGGGGTTTCAGTGTGTGGGGATGTGTTTCAGTGTGTGCGGATGGGGTTCCAGTGTGTGGGGAAGGTGTTTCAGTGTGTGGCGATGTGTTTCAGTGTGTGGGGATGGATTTCAGTGTGTGGGGATGGGTTTCAGAGTGTGGGGATGTGTTTCAATGTGTGGGGATGTGTTTGAGTGTGTGGGGAAGGGTTTCAGTGTGTGGGGAAGGTGTTTCAGATTGTGGGGATGGGTTTCAGTGTGTGGGGATTGGTTTCACTGTGTGGGGATTGGTTTCAGTGTGTGGGGAAGCGGTTTCACTGTATGCGGAAGGGGTTTCAGTGTGTGCGGAATGTGTTTCAGTGTGTGGGGAAGGGGTTTCAGTGTGTGGGGATGGGTTTCAGTGTGTGCGGATGGTTTTCAGTGTGTGGGGAAGGTGTTTCAGTGTGTGGGGAAGGGATTTCAGTGTGTGCGGAAGGGGTTTCAGTGTGTGGGTAAGTTGTTTCAGTGTGTGGGGATGGGTTTCGATGTGTGCGGAAGGGGTTTCAGTGTGTGGGGAAGGTGTTTCAGTGTGTGGGGATGTGTTTCAGTGTGTGGGGAAGGGGTTTCAGTGTGTGGGGATGGGTTTCAGTGTGTGCGGAAGGGCTTTCAGTGTGTAGGGAAGGGGTATCAGTGTGTGGGGAAGGGGTGTCAGTGTGTGGGGAAGGGGTTTCAGTGCTTGTGGAAGGTGTTTCAGTGTGTGGGGAAGGGGTTTCAGAGTGTGGGGAAGGGGTTTCAGAGTGTGGGGAAGGGTTTCAGTGTGTGGGGAAGGGACTTCAGTGTGTGGGGAAGGTGTTTCAGTGTGTGGGGAAGTGTTTTCAGTGTGTGGGGTAGGTGTTTCAGAGTGTGGGGATGTGTTTCAATGTGTGGGGAAGGTGTTTCAGTGTGTGGGGAAGGGGTTTCAGTGTGTGAGGAAGGTGTTTCAGTGTGTGGGGATGTGTTTCAATGTGTGGGGATGTGTTTAACTGTGTGGGGAAGGGTTTCAGTGTGTGGGGATGGGTTTCAGTGTGTGGGGATTGGTTTCAGTCTGTGGGTATGGGTTTCACTGTGTGCAGAAGTGGTTTCAGTGTGTGCGGAAGGTGTTTCAGTGTGTGGGGAAGGGGTTTCAGTGTGTGGGGAAGGGGTTTCAGTGTGTGGGGATGTGTTTCAGTGTGTGCGGATGGGGTTCCAGTGTGTGGGGAAGGTGTTTCAGTGTGTGGGGATGTGTTTCAGTGTGTGGGGATGGATTTCAGTGGGTGGGGAAGGGTTTCAGTGTGTGGGGATGGGTTTCAGTGTTTGGGGATGGGTTTCACTGTGTGGGGATTGGTTTCAGTGTGTGGGGAAGCGGTTTCACTGTGTGCGGAAGGGGTTTCAGTGTGTGCAGAATGTGTTTCAGTGTGTGGGGAAGGGGTTTCAGTGTGTGGGGATGGGTTTCAGTGGGTGTGGATGGGGTTTCAGTGTGTGGGGAAGGTGTTTCAGTGTGTGGGGATGTGTTTCAGTGTGTGGGGATGTGTTTCAGTGTGTGGGGATGGGTTTCAGTGTGCGCGGAATGTGTTTCAGTGTGTGGGGAAGTGGTTTCAGTGTGTGGGGATGGGTTTCAGTGTGTGCGGATGGGGTTTCAGTGAGTGGGGAAGGTGTTTCAGTGTGTGGGGATTGGTTTCAGTATGTGGGGATGGGTTTCAGTGTGTGGGAATGGGTTTCAGTGTGTGCGGAAGGGGTTTCAGTGTGTGTGGCAGGTGTTTCAGTGTGTGGGGAAGGGATTTCAGTGTGTGCGGAAGGGGTTTCAGTGTGTGCGTAAGGGGTTTCAGTGTGTGGGGAAGGTGTTTCAGTGTGTGGGGATGTGTTTCAGTGTGTGAGGAAGGTGTTTCAGTGAGTGGGGAAGGGGTTTCAGAGTGTGGGGAAGGGGTTTCAGAGTGTGGGGAAGGGTTTCAGTGTGTGGGCAAGGGACTTCAGTGTGTGGGGAAGGTGTTTCAGTGTGTGGGGAAGTGTTTTCAGTGTGTGGGGTAGGTGTTTCAGTGGGTGGGGATGTGTTTCAAAGTGTGGGGAAGGTGTTTCAGTGTGTGGGGAAGGGGTTTCAGTGTGTGAGGAAGGTGTTTCAGTGTGTGGGGATGTGTTTCAATGTGTGGGGATGTGTTTAACTGTGTGGGGAAGGGTTTCAGTGTGTGGGGATGGGTTTCAGTGTGTGGGGATTGATTTCAGTCTGTGGGTATGGGTTTCACTGTGTGCGGAAGGGGTTTCAGGGTGTGCGGAAAGTGTTTCAGTGTGTGGGGAAGGGGTTTCAGTGTGTGGGGAAGGGGTTTCAGTGTGTGGGGATGTGTTTCAGTGTGTGCGGATGGGGTTCCAGTGTGTGGGGAAGGTGTTTCAGTGTGTGGGGATGTGTTTCAGTGTGTGGGGATGGATTTCAGTGTGTGGGGATGGGTTTCAGTGTGTGGGGATGTGTTTCAATGTGTGGGGATGTGTTTCAGTGTGTGGGGAAGTGTTTCAGTGTGTGGGGAAGGTGTTTCAGTGTGTGGGGATGGGTTTCAGTGTGTGGGGATGGGTTTCACTGTGAGGGGATTGGTTTCAGTGTGTGGGGAAGCGGTTTCACTGTGTGCGGAAGGGGTTTCAGTGTGTGCGGAATGTGTTTCAGTGCGTGGGGAAGGGGTTTCAGTGTGTGGGGATGGGTTTCAGTGTGTGCGGATGGGGTTTCAGTTTTTTGGGGAAGGTGTTTCAGTGTGTGGGGATGTGTTTCAGTGTGTGGGGATGTGTTTCAGTGTGTGGGGATGGGTTTCAGTGTGTGCGGAAGGGGTTTCAATGTGTGGGGAAGGGGTTTCAGTGTGTGGGGAAGGGATTTCACTGTGTGCGGAAGGGGTTTCAGTGTGCGCGGAATGTGTTTCAGTGTGTGGGGAAGGGTTTCAGTGTGTGGGGATGGGTTTCAGTGTGTGTGGAAGGGGTTTCAGTGTGTGTGGAAGGGGTTTCAGTGTGTGCGTAAGGGGTTTCAGTGTGTGGGGAAGGTGTTTCAGTGTGTGCGGAAGGGGTTTCAGTGTGTGCGTAAGGGGTTTCAGTGTGTGGGGAAGGTGTTTCAGTGTGTGGGGATGTGTTTCAGTGTGTGCGGAAGGGGTTTCAGTGTGTGGGGATGGTGTTTCAGTGTGTGGGGATCTGTTTCAGTGTGTGCGGAAGGGCTTTCAGTGTGTAGGGAAGGGGTTTCAGTGTGTGGGGAAGGGTTTTCAGTGTGTGGGGAAGGGGTTTCAGTGCGTGTGGAAGGTGTTTCAGTGAGTGGGGAAGGAGTTTCCGAGTGTGGGGAAGGGTTTCAGTGTGTGGGGAAGGGACTTCAGTGTGTGGGGAATGTGTTTCAGTGTGTGGGGAAGTGTTTTCAGTGTGTGGGGTAGGTGTTTCAGTGTGTGGGGATGTGTTTCAATGTGTGGGGAAGGTGTTTCAGTGTGTGGGGAAGGGGTTTCAGTGTGTGGGGATGTGTTTCAATGTGTGGGGATGTGTTTAACTTTGTGGGGAAGGGTTTCAGTGTGTGGGGATGGGTTTCAGTGTGTGGGGATTGGTTTCAGTCTGTGGGTATGGGTTTCACTGTGTGCGGAAGGGGTTTCAGTGCATGCGGAATGTGTTTCAGTGTGTGGGGAAGGGTTTTCAGTGTGTGGGGAAGGGGTTTCAGTGTGTGGGGATGTGGTTCAGTGTGTGCGGATGGGGTTCCAGTGTGTGGGGAAGGTGTTTCAGTGTGTGGGGATGTGTTTCAGTGTGTGGGGATGGATTTCAGTGTGTGGGGATGGGTTTCAGAGTGTGGGGATGTGTTTCAATGTGTGGGGATGTGTTTGAGTGTGTGGGGAAGGGTTTCAGTGTGTGGGGAAGGTGTTTCAGTGTGTGGGGATGGGTTTCAGTGTGTGGGGATGGGTTTCACTGTGTGGGGATTGGTTTCAGTGTGTGGGGAAGCGGTTTCACTGTGTGCGGAAGGGGTTTCAGTGTGTGCGGAATGCGTTTCAGTGTGTGGGGAAGGGGTTTCAGTGTGTGGGGATGGGTTTCAGTGTGTGCGGATGGGCTTTCAGTGTGTGGGGAAGGTGTTTCAGTGTGTGGGGGTTTGTTTCAGTGTGTGGGGATATGTTTCAGTGAGTGGGGATGGGTTTCAGTGTGCGCGGAATGTGTTTCAGTGTGTGGGGAAGGGGTTTCAGTGTGTGGGGATGGGTTTCAGTGTGTGCGGATGGGGTTTCAGTGTGTGGGGAAGGTGTTTCAGTGTGTGGGGATTGGTTTCAGTCTGTGGGGATGGGTTTCAGTGTGTGGGAATGGGTTTCAGTGTGTGCGGAAGGGGTTTCAGTGTGTGTGGAAGGTGTTTCAGTGTGTGGGGAAGGGATTTCAGTGTGTGCGGAAGGGGTTTCAGTGTGTGCGTAAGGGGTTTCAGTGTGTGGGTAAGTTGTTTCAGTGTGTGGGGATGGGTTTCAATGTGTGCGGAAGGGGTTTCAGTGTGTGCGTAAGGGGTTTCAGTGTGTGGGGAAGGTGTTTCAGTGTGTGGGGATGGGTTTCAGTGTGTGCGGAAGGGGTTTCAGTGTGTGGGGATGGTGTTTCAGTGTGTGGGCATGTGTTTCAGTGTGTGCGGAAGGGCTTTCAGTGTGTAGGGAAGGGGATTCAGTGTGTGGGGAAGGATTTTCAGTGTGTGGGGAAGGGGTTTCAGTGCGTGTGGAAGGTGTTTCAGTGTGTGGGGAAGGGTTTCAGTGTGTGGGGAAGGGACTTCAGTGTGTGGGGAAGGTGTTTCAGTGTGTGGGGAAGTGTTTTCAGTGTGTGGGGTAGGTGTTTCAGTGTGTGGGGATGTGTTTCAATGTGTGGGGAAGGTGTTTCAGTGTGTGGGGAAGGGGTTTCAGTGTGTGGGGATGTGTTTCAATGTGTGGGGATGTGTTTAACTTTGTGGGGAAGGGTTTCAGTGTGTGGGGATGGGTTTCAGTGTGTGGGGATTGGTTTCAGTCTGTGGGTATGGGTTTCACTGTGTGCGGAAGGGGTTTCAGTGCATGCGGAAGGTGTTTCAGTGTGTGGGGAAGGGGTTTCAGTGTGTGGGGAAGGGGTTTCAGTGCGTGGGGATGTGTTTCAGTGTGTGCGGATGGGGTTCCAGTGTGTGGGGAAGGTGTTTCAGTGTGTGGCATGTGTTTCAGTGTGTGGGGATGGATTTCAGTGTGTGGGGATGGGTTTCAGAGTGTGGGGATGTGTTTCAATGTGTGGGGATGTGTTTGAGTGTGTGGGGAAGGGTTTCAGTGTGTGGGGAAGGTGTTTCAGATTGTGGGGATGTGTTTCAGTGTGTGGGGATTGGTTTCACTGTGTGGGGATTGGTTTCAGTGTGTGGGGAAGCGGTTTCACTGTATGCGGAAGGGGTTTCAGTGTGTGCGGAATGTGTTTCAGTGTGTGGGGAAGGGGTTTCAGTGTGTGGGGATGGGTTTCAGTGTGTGCGGATGGGTTTCAGTGTGTGGGGAAGGTGTTTCAGTGTGTGGGGGTTTGTTTCAGTGTGTGGGGATGTGTTTCAGTGTGTGGGGATGGGTTTCAGTGTGCGCGGAATGTGTTTCAGTGTGTGGGGAAGGGGTTTCAGTGTGTGGGGATGGGTTTCAGTGTGTGCGGATGGGGTTTCAGTGTGTGGGGAAGGTGTTTCAGTGTGTGGGGATTGGTTTCAGTCTGTGGGGATGGATTTCAGTGTGTGGGAATGGGTTTCAGTGTGTGCAGAAGGGGTTTCAGTGTGTGGGGAAGGGATTTCAGTGTGTGCGGAAGGGGTTTCAATGTGTGCGTAAGGGGTTTCAGTGTGTGGGTAAGTTGTTTCAGTGTGTGGGGATGGGTTTCGATGTGTGCGGAAGGGGTTTCAGTGTGTGGGGAAGGTGTTTCAGTGTGTGGGGATGTGTTTCAGTGTGTGGGGAAGGGGATTCAGTGTGTGGGGATGGGTTTCAGTGTGTGCGGAAGGGCTTTCAGTGTGTAGGGAAGGGGTATCAGTGTGTGGGGAAGGGGTGTCAGTGTATGGGGAAGGGGTTTCAGTGCTTGTGGAAGGTGTTTCAGTGTGTGAGGAAGGGGTTTCAGAGTGTGGGGAAGGGGTTTCAGAGTGTGGGGAAGGGTTTCAGTGTGTGGGGAAGGGACTTCAGTGTGTGGGGAAGGTGTTTCAGTGTGTGGGGAAGTGTTTTCAGTGTGTGGGGTAGGTGTTTCAGAGTGTGGGGATGTGTTTCAATGTGTGGGGAAGGGGTTTCAGTGTGTGGGGAAGGTGTTTCAGTGTGTGAGGAAGGTGTTTCAGTGTGTGGGGATGTGTTTCAATGTGTGGGGATGTGTTTAACTGTGTGGGGAAGGGTTTCAGTGTGTGGAGATGGGTTTCAGTGTGTGGGGATTGGTTTCAGTCTGTGGGTATGGGTTTCACTGTGTGCAGAAGTGGTTTCAGTGTGTGCGGAAGGTGTTTCAGTGTGTGGGGAAGGGGTTTCAGTGTGTGGGGAAGGGGTTTCAGTGTGTGGGGATGTGTTTCAGTGTGTGCGGATGGGGTTCCAGTGTGTGGGGAAGGTGTTTCAGTGTGTGGGGATGTGTTTCAGTGTGTGGGGATGGATTTCAGTGGGTGGGGAAGGGTTTCAGTGTGTGGGGATGTGTTTCAATGTGTGGGGATGTGTTTGTGTGTGGGGAAGTGTTTCAGTGTGTGGGGAAGGTGTTTCAGTGTGTGGGGATGGGTTTCAGTGTGTGGGGATGGGTTTTACTGTGTGGGGATTGGTTTCAGTGTGTTGGGAAGCGGTTTCACTGTGTGCGGAAGGGGTTTCAGTGTGTGCGGAATGTGTTTCAGTGCGTGGGGAAGGGGTTTCAGTGTGTGGGGACGGGTTTCAGTGTGTGCGGATGGGGTTTCAGTTTTTTGGGGAAGGTGTTTCAGTGTGTGGGGATGTGTTTCAGTGTGTGGGGATTTGTTTCAGTGTGTGGGGATGGGTTTCAGTGTGTGCGGAAGGCGTTTCAATGTGTGGGGAAGGGGTTTCAGTGTGTGGGGAAGGGATTTCAGTGTGCGCGGAAGGGGTTTCAGTGTGTGCGGAAGGGGTTTCAGTGTGCGGGGTGATGTTTCAGTATGTGGGGATGGGTTTCAATGTGAGCGGAAGGGGTTTCAGTGTGTGGGGAAGGTGTTTCAGTGTGTGGGGATGTGTTTCAGTGTGTGAGGTAGGGGTTTCAGTGTGTGGGGAAGGGGTTTCAGTGTGTGGGGGTGTGGTTTCAGTGTGTGGGGATGGGTTTCAGTGTGTTCGGAAGGGGATTCAGTGTGTGGGGAAGGGTTTTCAGTGTGTGGGGAAGGGGTTTCAGTGCGATTGGAAGGTGTTTCAGTGTGTGGGGAAGGGGTTTCAGAGTGTGGGGAAGTGTTTCAGTGTGTGTGGAAGGGAGTTCAGCGTGTGGGGAAGGTGTTTCAGTGTGTGTGGAAGGGGTTTCAGTGTGTGGGGAAGGGGTTTCAGTGTGTGGGGATGTTTTTCAATGTATGGGGATGGATTTCAGTGTGTGGGGATGGGTTTCAGTGTGTGGGGATGTGTTCCAATGTGTGGGGATGTGTTTCAGTGTGTGGGGAAGGGTTTCAGTGTGTGGGGAAGTTGTTTCAGTGTGTGGGGATGGGTTTCAGTGTGTGGGGATTGGTTTCAGTGTGTGGGGAAGCGGTTTCACTGTGTGCGGAAGGAGTTTCAGTGTATGCGGAATGTGTTTCAGTGTGTGGGGAAGGGGTTTCAGTGTGTGGGGATGGGTTTCAGTGTGTGCGGATGGGGTTACAGTGTGTGGGGAAGGTGTTTCTGTGTGTGGGGATGTGTTTCAGTGTGTGGGGATGTGTTTCAGTGTGTGGGGATGGGTTTCAGTGTGTGGGGATGGGTTTCAGTGTGTGCGGAAGGGGTTTCAGTGTGTGGGGAAGGGGTTTCAGTTTGTGGGGAAGGTGTTTCAGTGTGTGGGGATGGGATTTCAATGTGTGCGGAAGGGGTTTCAGTGTGTGCGGAAGGGGTTTCAGTGTGTGGGGAAGGGGTTTCAGTGTGTGGGGAAGGTGTTTCAGAGTGTGGGGAAGGGGTTTCAGTTTGTGGGGAAGTTGTTTCAGAGTGTGGGGATGTGTTTCAGTGTGTGGGGATGTGTTTCAGTGTGTGGGGAAGGGTTTCAGTGCAGGGAAGGTGTTTCAGTGTGGGGAAGGTGTTTCAGTGTGTGGGGATGGGTTTCAGTGTGTGGGGATGGGTTTCAGTGTGTGGGGATGGGTTTCAATGTGTGCGGAAGGGGTTTCAGTGTGTGGGGAAGGTGTTTCAGTGTGTGTGGATGGGTTTCAGTGTGTGGGGATTGGTTTCAGTATGTGGGATGGGTTTCACTGTGTGGGGAAGGTGTTTCAGTGTGCGCGGAATGTGTTTCAGTGTGTGGGGAAGTGGTTTCAGTGTGTGGGGATGGGATTCAGTGTGTGCGGATGGGGTTTCAGTGTGTGGGGAAGGTGTTTCAGTGTGTGGGGATGTGTTTCAGTGTGTGGGGATGGGTTTCAGTGTGTGGGGATGGGTTTCAGTGTGTGCAGAAGGGGTTTCAGTGTGTGTGGAAGGTGTTTCAGTGTGTGGGGAAGGTGTTTCAGTGTGTGCGGAAGGGGTTTCAGTGTGTGCGTAAGGGGTTTCAGTGTGTGGGGAAGGTGTTTCAGTGTGTGGGGATGGGTTTCAATGTGTGCGGAAGGGGTTTCAGTGTGTGGGGATGGTGTTTCAGTGTGTGGGGATGTGTTTCAGTGTGTGAGGAAGGGCTTTCAGTGTGTAGGGAAGGGGTTTCAGTGTGTGGGGAAGGGTTTTCAGTGTGTGGGGAAGGGGTTTCAGTGCGTGTGGAAGGTGTTTCAGTGTGTGGGGAAGGGGTTTTAGAGTGTGGGGAAGGGTTTCAGTGTGTGGGGAAGGGACTTCAGTGTGTGGGGAAGGTGTTTCAGTGTGTGGGGAAGTGTTTTCAGTGTGTGGGGTAGGAGTTTCAGTGTGTGGGGATGTGTTTCAATGTGTGGGGAAGGTGTTTCAGTGTGTGGGGAATGGGTTTCAGTGTGTGGGGAAGGTGTTTCAGTGTGTGGGGATGTGTTTCAATGTGTGGGGATGTGTTTAACTTTGTGGGGAAGGGTTTCAGTGTGTGGGGATGGGTTTCAGTGTGTGGGGATTGGTTTCAGTCTTTGGGTATGGGTTTCACTGTGTGCGGAAGGGGTTTCAGTGCATGCGGAACGTGTTTCAGTGTGTGGGGAAGGGGTTTCAGTGTGTGGGGAAGGGGTTTCAGTTTGTGGGGATGTGTTTCAGTGTGCGCGGATGGGGTTCCAGTGTGTGGGGAAGGTGTTGCAGTGTGTGGGGATGTGTTTCAGTGTGTGGGGATGGATTTCAGTGTGTGGGGATGGGTTTCAGAGTGTGGGGATGTGTTTCAATGTGTGGGGATGTGTTTGAGTGTGTGGGGAAGGGTTTCAGTGTGTGGGGAAGGTGTTTCAGTGTGTGTGGATGTGTTTCAGTGTGTGGGGATGGGTTTCACTGTGTGGGGATTGGTTTCAGTGTGTGGGGAAGCGGTTTCACTGTGTGCGGAAGGGGTTTCAGTGTGTGCGGAATGTGTTTCAGTGTGTGGGGTAGGGGTTTCAGTGTGTGGGGATGGGTTTCAGTGTGTGCGGATGGGGTTTCAGTGTGTGGGGAAGGTGTTTCAGTGTGTGGGGATGTGTTTCAGTGTGTGGGGATGTGTTTCAGTGTGTGGGGATGGGTTTCAGTGTGTGGGGAAGGGGTTTCAGTGTGTGCGGATGGCGTTTCAGTGTGTGGGGAAGGTGTTTCAGTATGTGGGGATGTGTTTCAGTGTGTGCGGATGTGTTTCAGTGTGTGGGAATGGATTTCGGTGTGTGCGGAAGGGGTTTCAGTGTGTGTGGAAGGTGTTTCAGTGAGTGGGGAAGGGATTTCAGTGTGTGCGGAAGGGGTTTCAGTGTGTGCGTAAGGGGTTTCAGTGTGTGGGTAAGTTGTTTCAGTGTGTGGGGATGGGTTTCAATGTGTGCGGAAGGTGTTTCAGTGTGTGGGGAAGGTGTTTCAGTGTGTGGGGACGTGTTTAAGTGTGTGGGGAAGGGGTTTCAGTGTGTGGGGATGGGTTTCAGTGTGTGCGGAAGGGCTTTCAGTGTGTCGGGAAGGGGTATCAGTGTGTGGGGAAGGGGCGTCAGTGTGTGGGGAAGGGGTTTCAGTGCGTGTGGAAGGTGTTTCAGTGTGTGGGGAAGGGGTTTCAGAGTGTGGGGAAGGGGTTTCAGAGTGTGGGGAAGGGTTTCAGTGTGTGGGGAAGGGACGTCAGTGTGTGGGGAAGGTGTTTCAGTGTGTGGGGAAGTGTTTTCAGTGTGTGGGGTAGGTGTTTCAGTGTGTGGGGATGTGTTTCAATGTGTGGGGAAGGTGTTTCAGTGTGTGGGGAAGGGGTTTCAGTGTGTGGGGAAGGTGTTTCAGTGTGTGGGGATGTGTTTCAATGTGTGGTGATGTGTTTAACTGTGTGGGGAAGGGTTTCAGTGTGTGGGGATGGGTTTCAGTGTGTGGGGATTGGTTTCAATCTGTGGGTATGGGTTTCACTGTGTGCGGAAGGGGTTTCAGTGTGTGCGGAAGGTGTTTCAGTGTGTGGGGAAGGTGTTTCAGTGTGTGTGGAAGGGGTTTCAGTGTGTGGGGATGTGTTTCATTGTGTGCGGATTGGGTTCCAGTGTGTGGGGAAGGTGTTTCAGTGTGTGGGGATGTGTTTCAGTGTGTGGGGATGGATTTCAGTGTGTGGGGATGGGTTTCAGTGTGTGGGGATGTGTTTCAATGTGTGGGGATGTGTTTCAGTGTGTGGGGAAGGTGTTTCTGTGTGTGGGGAAGGTGTTTCAGTGTGTGGGGATGGGTTTCAGTGTGTGGGGATGGGTTTCACTGTGTGGGGATTGGTTTCAGTGTGTGGGGAAGCGGTTTCACTGTGTACGGAAGGGGTTTCAGTGTGTGCGGAATGTGTTTCAGTGCGTGGGGAATGGGTTTCAGTGTGTGGGTTCGGTTTCAGTGTGTGCTGATGAGGTTTCAGTTTTTGGGGGAAGGTGTTTCAGTGTGTGGGGATGTGTTTTAGTTTGTGGGGATGTGTTTCAGTGTGTGGGGATGGGTTTCAGTGTGTGTGGAATGGGTTTCAATGTGTGGGGAAGGGGTTTCAGTGTGTGGGGAAGGGATTTCAGTGCGCGCGGAAGGGGTTTCAGTGTGTGCGGAAGGGGTTTCAGTGTGCGGGGAAGGTGTTTCAGTTTGTGGGGATGGGTTTCAATCTGAGCGGAAGTGGTTTCAGTGTGTGGGGAAGTTGTTTCAGTGTGTGGGGATGTGTTTCAGTGTGTGAGGTAGGGGTTTCAGTGTGTGGGGAAGGGGTTTCAGTGTGTAGGGGTGTGGTTTCAGTGTGTGGGGATGGGTTTCAGTGTGTTCGGAAGGGGTTTCAGTGTGTGGGGAAGGGTTTTCAGTGTGTGGGGAAGGGGTTTCAGTGCGATTGGAAGGTGTTTCAGTGTGTGGGATGTTTTTCAATGTGTGGGGATGTGTTTCAGTGTGTGGGGAATGGTTTCAATGTGTGGGAAGGTGTTTCAGTGTGTGGGGATGGGTTTCAGTGTGTGGGGATTGGTTTCAGTCTGTGGGGATGGGTTTCATTGTGTGCGGAAGTGGTTTCAGTGTGTGCCGAAAGGGTTTCAGTGTGTGGGAAAGGGCGTTCAGTGTGTGGAGATGGGTTTCAGTGTGTGCCATTGGGTTTCAGTGTGTGGGGAAGGTGTTTCAGTGTGTGGGGATGGGTTTCAGTTTGTGGGGATTTGTTTCAGTCTGTGGGTATGGGTTTCACTGTGTGCGGAAGGGGTTTCAGTGTGTGCGGAAGGTGTTTCAGTGTGTGGGGAAGCGGTTTCAAGGGTGTGGGGATGTGTTTCAGTGTGTTCGGTTGGGGTTCCAGTTTGTGGGGAAGGTGTTTCAGTGTGTGGGGAAGTGTTTCAGTGTGTGGGGGTGGCTTTCAGTGTGTGGGGATGGGTTTCAGTGTGTGGGGATGTGTTTCAATGTGTGGGGATGTGTTTCAGTGTGTGGGGAATGGTTTCAGTGTGTGGGGAAGGTGTTTCAGTGTGTGGGGATGGGTTTCAGTGTGTGGGGATTGGTTTCAGTGTGTGGGGAAGCGGTTTCACTGTGTGCGGAAGGTGTTTCAGTGTGTGCGGAATGTGTTTCAGTGTGTGGGGAAGGGGTTTCAGTGTGTGGGGATGGGTTTCAGAGTGTGCAGAAGGGGTTTCAGTGAGTGGGGAAGGTGTTTCAGTGTGTGGGGATGTGTTTCAGTGTGTGGGGATGTGTTTCAGTGTTTGGGGATGGGTTTCAGTGTGTGCGGAAGGGGTTTCAGTGTGTGGATGAAGGTGTTTCAGTGTGTGGGGAAGGGATTTCAGTGTGTGAGGAAGGGGTTTCAGTGTGTGTGGAAGGGGTTTCAGTGTGTGGGGAAGGTGTTTCAGTGTGTGGGGATGTGTTTCAGTGTGTGGGGAAGGGGTTTCACTGTGTGGGGAAGGGGTTTCAGTGTGTGGGGGTGTGGTTTCAGTGTGTGGGGATGGGCTTCAGTGTGTTCGGAAGGGGTTTCAGTGTGTGGGGATGGGTTTCAGTGTGTGGGGAAGGTGTTTCAGTGTGTGGGGATGTGTTTCAGTGTGTGGGGATGTGTTTCAGTGTTTGGGGATGGGTTTCAGTGTGTGCGGAAGGGGTTTCAGTGTGTGGATGAAGGTGTTTCAGTGTGTGGGGAAGGGATTTCAGTGTGTGCGGAAGGGGTTTCAGTGTGTGTGGAAGGGGTTTCAGTATGTGGGGAAGGTGTTTCAGTGTGTGGGGATGTGTTTCAGTGTGTGGGGAAGGGGTTTCACTGTGTGGGGAAGGGGTTTCAGTGTGTGGGGGTGTGGTTTCAGTGTGTGGGGATGGGCTTCAGTGTGTTCGGAAGGGGTTTCAGTGTGTGGGGAAGGGGTTTCAGTGTGTGGGGAAGGAGTTTCAGTGCGATTGGAAGGTGTTTCAGTGTGTGGGGAAGGGGTTTCAGAGTGTGGGGTAGGGTTTCAGTGTGTGGGGAAGGGACTTCAGCGTGTGGGGAAGGTGTTTCAGTTTGTGTGGAAGGGGTTTCAGTGTGTGGGGAAGGGTTTCAGTATGTGGGGAAGGTGTTTCAGTGTGTGGGGATGGGTTTCAGTGTGTGGGGATTGGTTTCAGTCTGTGGGGATGGGCTTCAGTGTGTTCGGAAGGGGTTTCAGTGTGTGGGGAAGGGGTTTCAGTGTGTGGGGAAGGAGTTTCAGTGCGATTGGAAGGTGTTTCAGTGTGTGGGGAAGGGGTTTCAGTGTGTGGGGAAGGGACTTCAGCGTGTGGGGAAGGTGTTTCAGTGTGTGTGGAAGTGGTTTCAGTGTGTGGGGAAGGGTTTCAGTATGTGGGGAAGGTGTTTCAGTGTGTGGGGATGTGTTTCAGTGTGTGGGGAAGGGGTTTCACTGTGTGGGGAAGGGGTTTCAGTGTGTGGGGGTGTGGTTTCAGTGTGTGGGGATGGGCTTCAGTGTGTTCGGAAGGGGTTTCAGTGTGTGGGGATGGGTTTCAGTGTGTGCAGATGGGGTTTCAGTGTGTGGGGAAGGTGTTTCAGTGTGTGGGGATGTGTTTCAGTGTGTGGGGATGTGTTTCAGTCTTTGGGGATGGGTTTCAGTGTGTGCGGAAGGGGTTTCAGTTTGTGGATGAAGGTGTTTCACTGTGTGGGGAAGGGATTTCAGTGTGTGTGGAAGGGGTTTCAGTGTGTGTGGAAGGAGTTTCAGTGTGTGGGGAAGGTGTTTCAGTGTGTGGGGATGTGTTTCAGTGTGTGGGGAAGGGGTTTCACTGTGTGGGGAAGGGGTTTCAGTGTGTGGGGGTGTGGTTTCAGTGTGTGGGGATGGGCTTCAGTGTGTTCGGAAGGGGTTTCAGTGTGTGGGGATGGGTTTCAGTGTGTGGGGAAGGTGTTTCAGTGTGTGGGGATGTGTTTCAGTGTGTGCGGATGTGTTTCAGTGTGTGGGAATGGATTTCGGTGTGTGCGGAAGGGGTTTCAGTGTGTGTGGAAGGTGTTTCAGTGAGTGGGGAAGGGATTTCAGTGTGTGCGGAAGGGGTTTCAGTGTGTGGGTAAGTTGTTTCAGTGTGTGGGGTTGGGTTTCAATGTGTGCGGAAGGTGTTTCAGTGTGTGGGGAAGGTGTTTCAGTGTGTGGGGATGTGTTTCAGTGTGTGGGGAAGGGGTTTCACTGTGTGGGGAAGGGGTTTCAGTGTGTGGGGGTGTGGTTTCAGTGTGTGGGGATGGGCTTCAGTGTGTTCGGAAGGGGTTTCAGTGTGTGGGGATGGGTTTCAGTGTGTGCAGATGGGGTTTCAGTGTGTGGGGAAGGTGTTTCAGTGTGTGGGGATGTGTTTCAGTGTGTGGGGATGTGTTTCAGTGTTTGGGGATGGGTTTCAGTGTGTGCGGAAGGGGTTTCAGTGTGTGGATGAAGGTGTTTCAGTGTGTGGGGAAGGGATTTCAGTGTGTGCGGAAGGGGTTTCAGTGTGTGTGGAAGGGGTTTCAGTATGTGGGGAAGGTGTTTCAGTGTGTGGGGATGTGTTTCAGTGTGTGGGGAAGGGGTTTCACTGTGTGGGGAAGGGGTTTCAGTGTGTGGGGGTGTGGTTTCAGTGTGTGGGGATGGGCTTCAGTGTGTTCGGAAGGGGTTTCAGTGTGTGGGGAAGGGGTTTCAGTGTGTGGGGAAGGAGTTTCAGTGCGATTGGAAGGTGTTTCAGTGTGTGGGGAAGGGGTTTCAGAGTGTGGGGTAGGGTTTCAGTGTGTGGGGAAGGGACTTCAGCGTGTGGGGAAGGTGTTTCAGTGTTTGTGGAAGGGGTTTCAGTGTGTGGGGAAGGGTTTCAGTATGTGGGGAAGGTGTTTCAGTGTGTGGGGATGGGTTTCAGTGTGTGGGGATTGGTTTCAGTCTGTGGGGATGGGCTTCAGTGTGTTCGGAAGGGGTTTCAGTGTGTGGGGAAGGGGTTTCAGTGTGTGGGGAAGGAGTTTCAGTGCGATTGGAAGGTGTTTCAGTGTGTGGGGAAGGGGTTTCAGTGTGTGGGGAAGGGACTTCAGCGTGTGGGGAAGGTGTTTCAGTGTGTGTGGAAGTGGTTTCAGTGTGTGGGGAAGGGTTTCAGTATGTGGGGAAGGTGTTTCAGTGTGTGGGGATGTGTTTCAGTGTGTGGGGAAGGGGTTTCACTGTGTGGGGAAGGGGTTTCAGTGTGTGGGGGTGTGGTTTCAGTGTGTGGGGATGGGCTTCAGTGTGTTCGGAAGGGGTTTCAGTGTGTGGGGATGGGTTTCAGTGTGTGCAGATGGGGTTTCAGTGTGTGGGGAAGGTGTTTCAGTGTGTGGGGATGTGTTTCAGTGTGTGGGGATGTGTTTCAGTCTTTGGGGATGGGTTTCAGTGTGTGCGGAAGGGGTTTCAGTTTGTGGATGAAGGTGTTTCACTGTGTGGGGAAGGGATTTCAGTGTGTGTGGAAGGGGTTTCAGTGTGTGTGGAAGGAGTTTCAGTGTGTGGGGAAGGTGTTTCAGTGTGTGGGGATGTGTTTCAGTGTGTGGGGAAGGGGTTTCACTGTGTGGGGAAGGGGTTTCAGTGTGTGGGGGTGTGGTTTCAGTGTGTGGGGATGGGCTTCAGTGTGTTCGGAAGGGGTTTCAGTGTGTGGGGAAGGGGTTTCAGTGTGTGGGGAAGGAGTTTCAGTGCGATTGGAAGGTGTTTCAGTGTGTGGGGAAGGGGTTTCAGAGTGTGGGGTAGGGTTTCAGTGTGTGGGGAAGGGACTTCAGCGTGTGGGGAAGGTGTTTCAGTGTGTGTGGAAGGGGTTCCAGTGTGTGGGGAAGGGTTTCAGTATGTGGGGAAGGTGTTTCAGTGTGTGGGGATGGGTTTCAGTGTGTGGGGATTGGTTTCAGTCTGTGGGGATGGGTTTCACTGTGTGCGGAAGTGGTTTCAGTGTGTGCGGAAGGGGTTTCAGTGTGTGGGGAAGGGCTTTCAGTATGTGGGGATGGGTTTCAGTGTGTGCCATTGGGTTTCAGTGTGTGGGGAAGGTGTTTCGGATTGCGGGGATGTGTTTCAGTGTGTGGGGATTGGTTTCAGTGAGTGGGGATGGGGTTCAGTGTGTGGGGATGTGTTTCAATGCGTGGGGATGTGTTTCAGTGTGTGGGGAAGGGTTTCAGTATGTGGGGAAGGTGTTTCAGTGTTTGGGGATAGGCTGCAGTGTGTGAGGATTGGTTTCAGTGTGTGGGGATGGGTTTCACTGTGTGCGGAAGGGGTTTCAGTGTTTGCGGAATGTGTTTCAGTGTGTGGGGAAGGTGTTTCAGTGTGTGGGGATGCGTTTCAGTGTGTGCGGATGGGGTTTCAGTGAGTGGGGAAGGTGTTTCTGTGTGTGGGGATGTGTTTCAGTGTGTGGGGATGTGTTTCAGTGTGTGGGGAAGGTGTTTCAGTGTTTGGGGATAGGTTGCAGTGCGTGGGGATTGGTTTCAGTGTGTGGGGATGGGTTTCACTGTGTGCGGAAGGGGTTTCAGTGTTTGCGGAATGTGTTTCAGTGTGTGGGGAAGGTGTTTCAGTGTGTGGGGATGCGTTTCAGTGTGTGCGGATGGGGTTTCAGTGAGTGGGGAAGGTGTTTCTGTGTGTGGGGATGTGTTTCAGTGTGTGGGGATGTGTTTCAGTGTGTGGGGATGGGTTTCAGTGTGTGCAGAAGGGGTTTCATTGTGTGGGGAAGGTGTTTCAGTGTGTGGGGAAGGGATTTCAGTGTGTGCGGAAGGGGTTTCAGTGTGTGGGGAAGGGGTTTCAGAGTGTGGGTAAGGGGTTTCAGTGTTTTGGGAAGGTGTTTCAGTGTGTGCGGAAGTAGTTTCAGTGTGTGTCGAAGGTGTTTCAGTGTTTTGGGTAGGTGTTTCAGTGTGTGGGGAAGTTATTTCATTGTGTGCGGAAGTGGTTTCAGTGTGTGGGGACGGGGATTCAGTGTGTCGGGAAGGTGTTTCATTGTGTGGGGCAGGTGTTTCATTGTGTGCGGAAGGGGATTCAGTGTGTGGGGAATGGTTTAACTGTGTGTGGAAGGGGTTTCAGTGTGTGGGGAAGGTGTTTCAGTGTGTGAGGAAGGGGTTTCAGTTATGGGGAAGGGGTTTCAGTGTGTGGGGAAGGGAAACAGTGTGTGGGGAAGGGTTTCAGTGTGTGGGGAAGGGTTCCAGTGTGTGGGGAAGGTGTTTCAGTGTGTGAGGGAGGGGTTTCTGTTATGGGGAAGGGGTTTCAGTGTGTGTGGAAGGGTTTCAGTGTGTGGGGAAGGTGTTTCAGTGTGTGGGGATGTTTTTCAATGTGTGGGGATGTGTTTCAATGTGTGGGGAAGGGTTTCAGTGTGTGGGGAAGGTGTTTCAGTGTGTGGGGATGGGTTTCACTGAGTGCGGAAGTGGTTTCAGTGTGTGCGGAAGGTGTTTCAGTGTGTGGGGAAGGGCTTTCAGTGTGTGGGGATGGGTATCAGTGTGTGCGATTGTGTTTCAGTGTGTGGGGAAGGTGTTTCAGTGTGTGGGGATGTGTTTCAGTGTGTGGGGATGTGTTTCAGTGTGTGGGGATGTGTTTCACTGTGTGCGGAAGGGGTTTCAGTGTTTGCGGAATGTGTTTCAGTGTGTGGGGAAGGTGTTTCAGTGTGTGGGGAAGGTGTTTCAGTGTGTGGGGATGTGTTTCATTGTGTGGGGATGGGTTTCAGTGTGTGGGAATGGGTTTCAGTGTGTGCGGAAGGGGTTTCAGTGTGTGTGGAAGGTGTTTCAGTGTGTGGGGAAGGGATTTCAGTGTGTGCGGAAGGGGTTTCAGTGTGTGCGTAAGGGGTTTCAGTGTGTGGGTAAGTTGTTTCAGTGTGTTGGTATGGGTTTCAATGTGTGCCGAAGGGGTTTCAGTGTGTGGGGAAGGTGTTTCAGTGTGTGGGGATGTGTTTCAGTGTGTGGGGAAGGGGTTTCAGTGTGTGGGGATGGGTTTCAGTGTGTGCGGAAGGGCTTTCAGTGTGTAGGGAAGGGGTATCAGTGTGTGGGGAAGGGGTGTCAGTCTGTGGGGAAGGGGTTTCAGTGCGTGTGGAAGGTGTTTCAGTGTGTGGGGAAGGGGTTTCAGAGTGTGGGGATGGGGTTTCAGAGTGTGGGGAATCGTTTCAGTGTGTGGGGAAGGGACTTCAGTGTGTGGGGAAGGTGTTTCAGTGTGTGGGGAAGTGTCTTCAGTGTGTGGGGTAGGTGTTTCAGTGAGTGGGGATGTGTTTCAATGTGTGGGGAAGGTGTTTCAGTGTGTGGGGAAGGGGATTCAGTGTGTGAGGAAGGTGTTTCAGTGTGTGGGGATGTGTTTCAATGTGTGGGGAAGTGTTTAACTGTGTGGGGAAGGGTTTCAGTGTGTGGGGATGGGTTTCAGTGTGTGGGGATTGGTTTCAGTCTGTGGGTATGGGTTTCACTGTGTGCGGAAGGGGTTTCAGTGTGTGCGGATGGTGTTTCAGTGTGTGGGGAAGGGGTTACAGTGTGTGGGGAAGGGGTTTCAGTGTGTGGGGATGTGTTTCAGTGTGTGCGGATGGGGTTCCAGTGTGTGGGGATGTGTTTCAGTGTGTGGGGATGGATTTCAGTGTGTGGGGATGGGTTTCAGTGTGTGGGGATGTGTTTCAATGTGTGGGGATGTGTTTCAGTGTGTGGGGAAGTGTTTCAGTGTGTGGGGAAGGTGTTTCAGTGTGTGGGGATGGGTTTCAGTGTGTGGGGATGGGTTTCACTGTGTGGGGATTGGTTTCAGTGTGTGGGGAAGCGGTTTCACTGTGTGCGGAAGGGGTTTCAGTGTGTGCGGAATGTGTTTCAGTGCGTGGGGAAGGGGTTTCAGTGTGTGCGGATGGGGTTTCAGTTTTTTGGGGAAGGTGTTTCAGTGTGTGGGGATGTGTTTCAGTGTGTGGGGATGTGTTTCAGTGTGTGGGGATGGGTTTCATTGTGTGCGGAAGTGGTTTCAATGTCTGGGGAAGGGGTTTCAGTGTGTGGGGAAGGGATTTCAGTGTGCGCAGAAGGGGTTTCAGTGTGCGCGGAAGGGGTTTCAGTGTGTGCGTAAGGGGATTCAGTGTGCGGGGAAGGTGTTTCAGTATGTGGGGATGGGTTTCAATGTGAGCGGAAGGGGTTTCAGTGTGTGGGGAAGGTGTTTCAGTCTGTGGGGATGTGTTTCAGTGTGTGAGGTAGGTGTTTCAGTGTGTGGGGAAGGGGTTTCAGTGTGTGGGGGTGTGGGTTCAGTGTGTGGGGATGGGTTTCAGTGTGTTCGGAAGGGGTTTCAGTGTGTGGGGAAGGGTTTTCAGTGTGTGAGGAAGGGGTTTCAGTGCGATTGGAAGGTGTTTCACTGTGTGGAGAAGGGGATTCAGAGTGTGGGGAAGTGTTTCAGTGTGTGGGGAAGGGACTTCAGCGTGTGGGGAAGTTGTTTCAGTGTGTGTGGAGGGGGTTTCAGTGTGTGGGGAAGGTGTTTCAGTGTGTGGGGATGTTTTTCAATGTGTGGGGATGTGTTTCAGTGTGTGGGGAAGGGTTTCAGTGTGTGGGGAAGGTGTTTCTGTGTGTGGGGATGGGTTTCAGTGTGTGGGGATTGGTTTCAGTCTGTGGGGATGGGTTTCACTGTGTGCAGAAGTGGTTTCAGTGTGTGCCGAAGGGGTTTCAGTGTGTGGGGAAGGGCGTTCAGTGTGTGGGGATGGGTTTCAGTGTGTGCCATTGGGTTTCAGTGTGTGGGGAAGGTGTTTCAGTGTGTGGGGATGGGTTTCAGTGTGTGGGGATTTGTTTCAGTCTGTGGGTATGGGTTTCACTGTGTGCGGAAGGGGTTTCAGTGTGAGCGGAAGGTGTTTCAGTGTGTGGGGAAGGGGTTTCAAGGGTGTGGGGATGTGTTTCAGTGTGTGCGGATGGGGTTCCAGTTTGTGGGGAAGGTGTTTCAGTGTGTGGGGAAGTGTTTCAGTGTGTGGGGATGGCTTTCAGTGTGTGGGGAAGGGTTTCAGTGTGTGGGGAAGGTGTTTCAGTGTGTGGGGATGGGTTTCAGTGTGTGGGGATGGGTTTCACTGTGTGGGGATTGGTTTCAGTGTGTGGGGAAGCGGTTTCACTGTGTGCGGAAGGGGTTTCAGTGTGTGCGGAATGTGTTTCAGTGCGTGGGGAAGGGGTTTCAGTGTGTGCGGATGGGGTTTCAGTTTTTTGGGGAAGTTGTTTCAGTGTGTGGGGATGTGTTTCAGTGTGTGGGGATGTGTTTCAGTGTGTGGGGATGGGTTTCAGTGTGTGCGGAAGGGGTTTCAATGTCTGGGGAAGGGGTTTCAGTGTGTGGGGAAGGGATTTCAGTGTGCGCAGAAGGGGTTTCAGTGTGCGCGGAAGGGGTTTCAGTGTGTGCGGAAGGGGTTTCAGTGTGCGGGGAAGGTGTTTCAGTATGTGGGGATGGGTTTCAATGTGAGCGGAAGGGGTTTCAGTGTGTGGGGAAGGTGTTTCAGTGTGTGGGGATCTGTTTCAGTGTGTGAGGTAGGGGTTTCAGTGTGTGGGGAAGGGGTTTCAGTGTGTGGGGGTGTGGTTTCAGTGTGTGGGGATGGGTTTCAGTGTGTTCGGAAGGGGTTTCAGTGTGTGGGGAAGGGTTTTCAGTGTGAGAGGAAGGGGTTTCAGTGCGATTGGAAGGTGTTTCACTGTGTGGAGAAGGGGTTTCAGAGTGTGGGGAAGTGTTTCAGTGTGTGGGGAAGGGACTTCAGCGTGTGGGGAAGATGTTTCAGTGTGTGGGGATGTTTTTCAATGTGTGGGGATGTGTTTCAGTGTGTGGGGAAGGGTTTCAGTGTGTGGGGAAGGTGTTTCTGTGTGTGGGGATGGGTTTCAGTGTGTGGGGATTGGTTTCAGTCTGTGGGGATGGGTTTCACTGTGTGCGGAAGTGGTTTCAGTGTGTGCCGAAGGGGTTTCAGTGTGTGGGGAAGGGCGTTCAGTGTGTGGGGATGGGTTTCAGTGTGTGCCATTGGGTTTCAGTGTGTGGGGAAGGTGTTTCAGTGTGTGGGGATGGGTTTCAGTGTGTGGGGATTTGTTTCAGTCTGTGGGTATGGGTTTCACTGTATGCGGAAGGGTTTTCAGTGTGTGCGGAAGGTGTTTCAGTGTGTGGGGAAGGGGTTTCAAGGGTGTGGGGATGTGTTTCAGTGTGTGCGGATGGGGTTCCAGTTTGTGGGGAAGGTGTTTCAGTGTGTGGGGAAGTGTTTCAGTGTGTGGGGATGGCTTTCAGTGTGTGGGGATGGGTTTCAGTGTGTGGGGAAGTGTTTCAATGTGTGGGGATGTGTTTCAGTGTGTGGGGAAGGGTTTCAGTGTGTGGGGAAGGTGTTTCAGTGTGTGGGGATGGGTTTCAGTGTGTGGGGATTGGTTTCAGTGTGCGGGGAAGCGGTTTCACTGTGTGCGGAAGGTGTTTCAGTGTGTGCGGAATGTGTTTCAGTGTGTGGGGAAGGGGTTTCAGTGTGTGGGGATGGGGTTTCAGTGTGTGCGGAAGGGGTTTCAGTGTGTGGGGAAGGTGTTTCAGTATGTGGGGATAGGTTTCAATGTGTGCGGAAGGGGTTTCAGTGTGTGGGGAAGGTGTTTCAGTGTGTGGGGATGTGTTTCAGTGTGTGGGGACGGGGTTTCAGTGTGTGGGGAAGGGGTTTCAGTGTGTGGGGGTGTGGTTTCAGTGTGTGGGGATGGGCTTCAGTGTGTTCGGAAGGGGTTTCAGTGTGTGGGGAAGGGACTTCAGTGTGTGGGGAAGGAGTTTCAGTGCGATTGGAAGGTGTTTCAGTGTGTGGGGAAGGGGTTTCAGAGTGTGGGGAAGGGTTTCAGTGTGTGGGGAAAGGACTTCAGCGTGTGGGGAAGGTGTTTCAGTGTGTGTGGAAGGGGTTTCAGTGTGTGGGGAAGGGTTTCAGTGTGTGGGGAAGGTGTTTCAGTGTGTGGGGATGGGCTTCAGTGTGTGGGGATTGGTTTCAGTCTGTGGGGATGGGTTTCACTGTGTGCGGAAGTGGTTTCAGTGTGTGCGGAAGGGGTTTCATTGTGTGGGGAAGGGCGTTCAGTGTGTGGGGATGGGTTTCAGTGTGTGCCATTGGGTTTCAGTGTGTGGGGAAGGTGTTTCAGTGTGTGGGGATGGGTTTCAGTGTGTGGGGATGTGTTTCAATGTGTGGGGATGTGTTTCAGTGTGTGGGGAAGGGTTTCAGTGTGTGGGGAAGATGTTTCAGTGTTTGGGGATAGGTTGCAGTGTGTGGGGATTTGTTTCAGTGTGTGGGGATGGGTTTCACTGTGTGCGGAAGGGGTTTCAGTGTTTGCGGAATGTGTTTCAGTGTGTGTGGAAGGGTTTTCAGTGTGTGGGGAAGGGTTTCAGTGTGTGGGGAAGGTGTTTCAGTGTGTGGGGATGGGTTTCAGTGTGTGGGGATTGGTTTCAGTCTGTGGGGATGGGTTTCACTGTGTGCGGAAGTGGTTTCAGTGTGTGCGGAAGGGGTTTCAGCGTGTGGGGAATTGCTTTCAGTGTGTGGGGATGGGTTTCATTGTGTGGGGATTGGTTTCAGTGAGTGGGGATGGGCTTCAGTGTGTGGGGATGTGTTGCAATGTGTGGGGATGTGTTTCAGTGTGTGGGGAAGGGTTTCAGTGTGTGGGGAAGGTGTTTCAGTGTTTGGGGATAGGTTGCAGTTTGTGGGGATTGGTTTCAGTGTGTGGGGATGGGTTTCACTGTGTGCGGAAGGGGTTTCAGTGTTTGCGGAATGTGTTTCAGTGTGTGGGGAAGGTGTTTCAGTGTGTGGGGATGCGTTTCAGTGTGTGCGGATGGGGTTTCAGTGAGTGGGGAAGGTGTTTCTGTGTGTGGGGATGTGTTTCAGTGTGTGGGGATGTGTTTCAGTGTGTGGGGATGGGTTTCAGTGTGTGCGGAAGGGGTTTCAGTGTGTGGGGAAGGTGTTTCAGTGTGTGGGGAAGGGATTTCAGTGTGTGCGGAAGGGGTTTCAGTGTGTGGGGAAGGGGTTTCAGAGTGTGGGTAAGGGGTTTCAGTGTTTTGGGAAGGTGTTTCAGTGTGTGCGGAAGTAGTTTCAGTGTGTGTGGAAGGTGTTTCAGTGTTTGGGGTAGGTGTTTCAGTGTGTGGGGAAGGTATTTCATTGTGTGCGGAAGCGGTTTCAGTGTGTGGGGACGGGGATTCAGTGTGTCGGGAAGGTGTTTCATTGTGTGGGGAAGGTGTTTCATTGTGTGCGGAAGGGGATTCAGTGTGTGGGGAAGGGGTTTCAGTGTGTGGGGAATGGGTTTCAGTGTGTGGGGAATGGTTTAACTGTGTGTGGAAGGGGTTTCATTGTGTGGGGAAGGTGTTTCAGTGTGTGAGGAAGGGGTTTCAGTTATGGGGAAGAGGTTTCAGTGTGTGGGGAAGGGGATCAGTGTGTGGGGAAGGGTTTCAGTGTGTGGGGAAGGGTTTCAGTGTGTGGGGAAGGTGTTTCAGTGTGTGAGGAAGGGGCTTCTGTTATGGGGAAGGGGTTTCAGTGTGTGTGGAAGGGTTTCAGTGTGTGGGGTAGGTGTTTCAGTTTGTGGGGATGTTTTTCAATGTGTGGGGATGTGTTTCAGTGTGTGGGGAAGGGTTTCAGTGTGTGGGGAAGGTGTTTCAGTGTTTGGGGATGTGTTTCACTGTGTGCGGAAGTGGTTTCAGTGTGTGCGGAATGTGTTTCAGTGTGTGGGGAAGGGCGTTCAGTGTGTGGGGATGGGTTTCAGTGTGTGCGATTGGGTTTCAGTGTGTGGGGAAGGTGTTTCAGTGTGTGGGGATGTGTTTTAGTGTGGGGATATGTTTCAGTGTGTGGGGAAGGGGTTTCAGTGAGTGGGGATGGGCTTCAGTGTGTGGGGATGTGTTTCAATGTGTGGGGATGTGTTTCAGTGTGTGGGGAAGGGTTTCAGTGTGTGGGGAAGGTGTTGCAATGTGTGGGGATGTGTTTCAGTGTGTGGGGATGTGTTTCAGTGTGTGGGGAAGGGTTTCAGTGTGTGGGGAAGGTGTTTCACTGTGTGGGGATGGGTTTCAGTTTGTGGGGATTGGTTTCAGTGTGTGGGGATGGGTTTCAGTGTGTGTGGAAGGTGTTTCAGTGTTTGGGGTAGGTGTTTCCGTGTGTGGGGTAGGTATTTCATTGTGTGCGGAAGCTGTTTCAGTGTGTGGGGACGGGGATTCAGTGTGTGGGGAGGGTGTTTCATTGTGTGGGGAAGGTGTTTCATTGTGTGTGGAAGGGGATTCAGTGTGTGGGGAAGGGGATTCAGTGTGTGGGGAATGGGTTTCTGTGTGTGAGGAAGGGGATTCTGTTATGGGGAAGGGATTTCAGTGTGTGGGGAAGGGTTTCAGTGTGTGGGGAAGGCTTTTCAGTTTATGGGGAAGGGGTTTCAGTGTGTGGGGAAGTGTTTCAGTGTGTGGGGAAGTGTTTCAGTATGTGGGGACGGGGTTTCAGTGTGTGGGGAAGGGGTTTCATTGTGTGGGGAAGTTGTTTCAGTGTGTGGGGAAGGGGTTTCAGTGTGTGGGGAAAGGGTGTCAGTGTGTGTGGAAGGTGTTTCAGTGTGTGGGGAAGGTATTTCAGAATGTGGGGAAGGTGTTTCAGTGTGTGGGGAAGGTGTTTCAGAGTGTGGGGAAGGGGTTTCAGTGTGTAGGGAAGTTGTTTCAGAGTGTGGGGATGTGTTTCAGTGTGTGGGGATGTGTTTGAGAGTGTGGGGATGTGTTTCAGAGTGTGGGGAAGGGTTTCAGTGTGGGGAAGGTGTTTCAGTGTGTGGGGATGGGTTTCAGTGTGTGCAGATGGGTTTCAGTGTGTGGGGATGGGTTTCAATGTGTGCGGAAGGGGTTTCAGTGTGTGGGGAAGGTGTTTCAGTCTGTGGGGATGTGTTTCAGTGTGTGGGGAAGGGGTTTCAGTGTGTGGGGAAGGGGTTTCAGTGTGTGGGGATGGGTTTCAGTGTGTGCGGAAGGGGTTTCAGTTTGTGGGGAAGGGGTTTCAGTGTGTGGGAAAGGAGTTCCAGTGCGTGTGGAAGGTGTTTCAGTGTGTGGGGAAGGGGTTTCAGAGTGTGGGGAAGGGTTTCAGTGTGTGGGGAAGGGACTTCACTGTGCGGGGAAGGTGTTTCAGTGTGTCGGGAAGGGGTTTCAGTGTGTGGGGATGGTGGTTCAGTGTGTCGGGATGTGTTTCAATGTGTGGGGATGTGGTTCAGTGTGTGGGGAAGGGTTTCAGTGTGTGGGGAAGGTGTTTCAGTGTGTGGGGATGGGTTTCAATGTGTGGGGATTGGTTTCAGTCTGTGGGGATGGGTTTCACTGTGTGCGGAAGGGATTTCAGTGAGTGCAGAAGGTGTTTCAGTGTGTGGGGAAGGGGTTTCAGTGTATGGGGATGGGTTTCAGTGTGTGCGGATGGGGTTTCAGTGTGTGCGGAAGGTGTTTCAGTGCGTGGGGAAGGTGCTTCAGTGTTTGGGGAAGGAGTTTCATTGTGTGCGGAAGCGGTTTCAATGTGTGGGGACGGGGATTCAGTGTGTGGGGAATGTGTTTTAGTGTGTGAGGAAGGGGTTTCAGTTATGGGGAAGGTGTTCCAGTGTGTGGGGAAGGGTTTCAGTGTGTGGGGAAGGGGTTTCAGTGTGTGGGGAATGAGTTTCAGTGTGTGGGGAAGGGTTTAACTGTGTGTGGAAGGGGTTTCAGTGTGTGGGGAAGGTGTTTTAGTGTGTGAGGAAGGGGTTTCAGTTATGGGGAAGGTGTTCCAGTGTGTGGGGAAGTGTTTCAGTGTGTGGGGAAGAGTTTCAGTGTGTGGGGAAGGGATTTCAGTGTGTGGGGAAGGGTTTCAGTGTGTGGGGAAGGGGTTTCAGTGCGTGGGGAGGGGTTTTCAGTTCGTGGGGAAGGGGTTTCAGTGTCTGGGGAAGGGTTTTCAGTTCGTGGGGAGGGGCTTTCAGTGTGTGGGGACGCGGTTTCAGTGTGTGGGGAAGGGGTTTCACTGTGTGGGGAAGTTGTTTCAGTATGTGGGGAAGGTGTTTCAGTGTGTGGGGAAGTTGTTTCAGAGTGTGGAGATGTGTTTCAGTGTGTGGGGATGTGTTTCAGTGTGTGGGGAAGGATTTAGGTGTGGGGAAGGTGTTTCAGTGTGTGGGGATGGGTTTCAGTGTGTGGGGATGGGTTTCAGTGCGTGGGGATGTGTTGCAGTGTGTGGGGAAGTTGTTTCAGTCTGTGGGGAAGTTGTTTCAGTCTGTGGGGAAGGGGTTTCAGTGCGTTGTGGTGGGGTGTCAGTGTGTGGGGTTGGGTTTCAGTGTGTGCGGATGGGGTTTCAGTGCGTGTTGAAGGTGTTTCAGTGTGTGGGGAAGTGTTTCAGTATGTGGGGACGGGGTTTCAGTGTGTGGGGAAGGGGTTTCATTGTGTGGGGAAGTTGTTTCAGTGTGTGGGGAAGGGGTTTCAGTGTGTGGGGAAAGGGTGTCAGTGTGTGTGGAAGGTGTTTCAGTGTGTGGGGAAGGTATTTCAGAATGTGGGGAAGGTGTTTCAGTGTGTGGGGAAGGTGTTTCAGAGTGTGGGGAAGGGGTTTCAGTGTGTAGGGAAGTTGTTTCAGAGTGTGGGGATGTGTTTCAGTGTGTGGGGATGTGTTTGAGAGTGTGGGGATGTGTTTCAGAGTGTGGGGAAGGGTTTCAGTGTGGGGAAGGTGTTTCAGTGTGTGGGGATGGGTTTCAGTGTGTGCAGATGGGTTTCAGTGTGTGGGGATGGGTTTCAATGTGTGCGGAAGGGGTTTCAGTGTGTGGGGAAGGTGTTTCAGTCTGTGGGGATGTGTTTCAGTGTGTGGGGAAGGGGTTTCAGTGTGTGGGGAAGGGGTTTCAGTGTGTGGGGATGGGTTTCAGTGTGTGCGGAAGGGGTTTCAGTTTGTGGGGAAGGGGTTTCAGTGTGTGGGAAAGGAGTTCCAGTGCGTGTGGAAGGTGTTTCAGTGTGTGGGGAAGGGGTTTCGGAGTGTGGGGAAGGGTTTCAGTGTGTGGGGAAGGGACTTCACTGTGCGGGGAAGGTGTTTCAGTGTGTCGGGAAGGGGTTTCAGTGTGTGGGGATGGTGGTTCAGTGTGTCGGGATGTGTTTCAATGTGTGGGGATGTGGTTCAGTGTGTGGGGAAGGGTTTCAGTGTGTGGGGAAGGTGTTTCAGTGTGTGGGGATGGGTTTCAATGTGTGGGGATTGGTTTCAGTCTGTGGGGATGGGTTTCACTGTGTGCGGAAGGGATTTCAGTGAGTGCAGAAGGTGTTTCAGTGTGTGGGGAAGGGGTTTCAGTGTATGGGGATGGGTTTCAGTGTGTGCGGATGGGGTTTCAGTGTGTGCGGAAGGTGTTTCAGTGCGTGGGGAAGGTGCTTCAGTGTTTGGGGAAGGAGTTTCATTGTGTGCGGAAGCGGTTTCAATGTGTGGGGACGGGGATTCAGTGTGTGGGGAATGTGTTTTAGTGTGTGAGGAAGGGGTTTCAGTTATGGGGAAGGTGTTCCAGTGTGTGGGGAAGGGTTTCAGTGTGTGGGGAAGGGGTTTCAGTGTGTGGGGAATGAGTTTCAGTGTGTGGGGAAGGGTTTAACTGTGTGTGGAAGGGGTTTCAGTGTGTGGGGAAGGTGTTTTAGTGTGTGAGGAAGGGGTTTCAGTTATGGGGAAGGTGTTCCAGTGTGTGGGGAAGTGTTTCAGTGTGTGGGGAAGAGTTTCAGTGTGTGGGGAAGGGATTTCAGTGTGTGGGGAAGGGTTTCAGTGTGTGGGGAAGGGGTTTCAGTGCGTGGGGAGGGGTTTTCAGTTCGTGGGGAAGGGGTTTCAGTGTCTGGGGAAGGGTTTTCAGTTCGTGGGGAGGGGGTTTCAGTGTGTGGGGACGCGGTTTCAGTGTGTGGGGAAGGGGTTTCACTGTGTGGGGAAGTTGTTTCAGTATGTGGGGAAGGTGTTTCAGTGTGTGGGGAAGTTGTTTCAGAGTGTGGAGATGTGTTTCAGTGTGTGGGGATGTGTTTCAGTGTGTGGGGAAGGATTTAGGTGTGGGGAAGGTGTTTCAGTGTGTGGGGATGGGTTTCAGTGTGTGGGGATGGGTTTCAGTGCGTGGGGATGTGTTGCAGTGTGTGGGGAAGTTGTTTCAGTCTGTGGGGAAGTTGTTTCAGTCTTCTGGGAAGGGGTTTCAGTGCGTTGTGGTGGGGTGTCAGTGTGTGGGGTTGGGTTTCAGTGTGTGCGGATGGGGTTTCAGTGCGTGTTGAAGGTGTTTCAGTGTGTGGGGAAGGTGTTTCAGAGTGTGGGGAAGGGTTTCAGTGTGTGGGGATGGGACTTCAGTGTGTGGGGAAGGTGTTTCAGTGCGTGGGGAAGGGGTTTCAGTGTGTGGGGAAGATGTTTCAGTGTGTGGGGATGTGTTTCAATGTGTGGGGATGAGTTTCAGTGTGTGGGGAAGGGTTTCAGTGTGTGGGGAAGGGGTTTCAGTGCGTGTTGAAGGTGTTTCAGTGTGTGGGGAAGGTGTTTCAGAGTGTGGGGAAGGGTTTCAGTGCGTGGGGAAGGCACTTCAGTGTGTGGGGAAGGTGTTTCAGTGCGTGGGGAAGGGGTTTCAGTGTGTGGGGAAGATGTTTCAGTGTGTGGGCATGTGTTTCAATGTGTGGGGATGAGTTTCAGTGTGTGGGGAAGGGTTTCAGTGTGTGGGGAAGGTGTTTCAGTGTTTGGGGATGGGTTTCAGTCTGTGGGGATGGGTTTCACTGTGTGCGGAAGGAGTTTCGGTGTTTGCGGAATGTGTTTCAGTGTGTGGTGAAGGGGTTTCAGTGTGTGGATGGGTTTCAGTGTGTGCGGATGGGGTTTCAGTGTGTGGGGATATGTTTCAATGTGTGGGGATGTGTTTCAGTGTGTGGGGATGTGTTTCAGTGTGTGGGGAAGGGTTTCAGTGTGTGGGGAAGGTGTTTCAGTGTGTGGGGATGGGTTTGAGTGTGTGGGGATTGTTTTCAGTGTGTGGGGATGGTTATCACTGTGTGCGGAAGGGGTTTCAGTGTGTGCGGAATGTGTTTCAGTGTCTGGGGAAGGGGTTTCAGTGTGTGGGGATGGGTTTCATTTTGTGCGGATGGAGTTTCAGTGTGTGGGGAAGGTGTTTCAGTGTGTGGGGATGTGTGTCAGTGAGTGAGGATGGGTTTCAGTGTGTGGGGATGTTGTTTCAGTGTGTGCGGAAGGTATTTCAGTGTGTGGGGAAGGGGTTTCAGTGTGTGGGGAATGGGTTTCAGAGTGTGGGGAAGGGGTTTCAGTGTGTTGGGAAGGTGTTTCAGTGTGTGCAGAAGTGGTTTCAGTGTGTGCGGAAGGTGCTTCAGTGTGTGGGGAAGGCGTTTCAGTGTGTGGGGAAGGTGTTTCATTGTGTGCGGAAGCGGTTTCAGTGTGTGGGGACGGGGATTCAGTGTTTGGGGAAGGTGTTTCATTGTGTGGGGAAGGTGTTTCATTGTGTGCGGAAGGGTATTCAGTGTGTGGGGAAGGGGTTTCAGTGTGTGCGGAATGGGATTCAGGGTGTGGGGAAGAGTTTAACTGTGAGTGGAAGGGGTTTCTGTGTGTGGGGAAGGTGTTTCAGTGTGTGAAGAAGGTGTTTCAGTTATGGGGAAGGGGTTTCCGTGGGTGGGGAAGGGGTTTCAGTGTGTGGGGAAAGTATTTCAGTGTGTGGGGAAGGGGTTTCAGTGTGTGGCGATTGGTTTGTGTGTGGAGATGGGTTTCAGTGTGTGGGGATGTGTTCCAATGTGTGCGGAAGGGGTTTCAGTGTGTGGGGAAGGTGTTTCAGTGTGTGGAGATGTGTTTCAGTGTGTGGGGAAGGGGTTTCAGTGTGTGGGGAAGGGGTTTCAATGCGTGGGGAAGGGGTTTCAATGTCTGTGGGTGTGGTTTCAGTGTGTGGGGATGGGTTTCAGTATGTGCGGAAGGTGTTTCAGTGTGTGGGGAAGGGGATTCAGTGTGTGGGGAAGGTGTTGCAGTGTGTGCGGATGTGTTTCAGTGTGTGGGGATGTGTTTCTGTGTGTGGGGAAGGGTTTCATTGTGTGGGGAAGGTGTTTCAGTCTGTGGGGATGGGTTTCAGTGTGTGGGGATGGGTTTCAGTGTGTGGGGATGGGTTTCAATGTTTGCGGAAGGAGTTTCAGTGTGTGGGGAAGGTGTTTCAGTGTGTGGGGATGTGTTTCAGTGTGTGGGGAAGGGGTTTCAGTGCGTGGGGAAGGGGTTTCAGTGTGTGTGGGTGGGGTATCAGTGTGTGGGGATGGGTTTCAGTGTGTGCGGAAGTGGTTTCAGTGTGTGGGGAATGGGTTTCAGTGTGAAGGGAAGGGGTTTCAGTGTGTGGGAAAGGTGTTTCAGTGTTTGGGAAAGGTGTTTCAGTGTGTGGGGAATGGCTTTCACTGTGTGGGGAAGGGGTTTCAGTGTGTGGGGATGGTGTTTCAGTGTGTGGGGAAGGGGTTTTAGAGTGTGGGGAAGGGTTTCAGTGAGGGGGAAGGGGTTTCAGCGTGTGGGGAAGGGGTTTCAGTGTGTGCGGAAGGGGTTTCAATGTGTGGGCAAGGTGTTTCAGTGTGTGGGGATGTGTTTCAGTGTGTGGGGAAGGTGTTTGATTGTGTGGGGATGGGGTTTCAGTGCCTGGGGGTGGGGTTCAGTGTGTGGGGATGGGTTTCAGTGTGTGCGGATGGGGTTTCAGTGTGTGGGGAAGGGGTTTCAGTGTGTGGGGAAGGGGTTTCAGTGTGTGGGGAAGGTGTTTCAGCGTGTGGGGAAGGGTTTCAGTGTGTGGGGAGGGGGTTTCAGAGTGTGGGGAAGGGTTTCAGTGTGGGTGGAAGGGGATTCAGTGTGTGGGGAAGGGGTTTCAGTGTGTGGGGAAGGGGTTTCAGTGTGTGGGGATGTGTTTCAGTGAGTGGGGAAGGGGTTTCAGTGTGTGGGGAAGGGGTTGCAGTGTGTGGGGAAGGTTTTCACTGTGTAGGGATGGGGTTTCAGTGTGTGGGGAAGGGGTTTCAGTGTGTGTGGAAGGGGATCAGTTTGTGGGGAAGGGGTTTCAGTGTGTGGGGAAGGGGTTTCAGTGTGTGGGGATGATGTTTCAGAGTATGCAGAAGGGGTTTCAGTCTGTGGGGAAGTGGTTTCAGTGTGTGGGGAAGGAGTTTCAGTGTGTGGGGATGTGTTTCAGTGTGTGCGGAAGGGGTTTCAGTGTGTGGGGAAGGGGTTTCAGTGTGTGGGGAAGGGGTTTCAGTGTGTGGGGATGGTGTTTCAGTGTGTGGGGATGCGGTTTCAGAGTGAGGGGAAGGGTTTCAGTGAGGGGGAAGGGGTTTCAGCGTGTGGGGAAGGGGTTTCAGTGTGTGCGGAAGGGGTTTCAATGTGTGGGCAAGGTGTTTCAGTGTGTGGGGATGTGTTTCAGTGTGTGGGGAAGGTGTTTCATTGTGTGGGGATGGGGTTTCAGTGCCTGGGGGTGGGGTTCAGTGTGTGGGGATGGGTTTCAGTGTGTGCGGAAGGGGTTTCAGTGTGTGGGGAAGGGGTTTCAGTGTGTGGGGAAGGGAATTCAGTGTGTGGGGAAGGTGTTTCAGCGTGTGGGGAAGGGTTTCAGTGTGTGGGGAGGGGGTTTCAGAGTGTGGGGAAGGGTTTCAGTGTGGGTGGAAGGGGATTCAGTGTGTGGGGAAGGGGTTTCAGTGTGTGGGGAAGGGGTTTCAGTGTTTGGGGATGTGTTTCAGTGAGTGGGGAAGGGGTTTCAGTGTGTGGGGAAGGGGTTGCAGTGTGTGGGGAAGGTTTTCACTGTGTAGGGATGGGGTTTCAGTGTGTGGGGAAGGGGTTTCAGTGTGTGTGGAAGGGGATCAGTTTGTGGGGAAGGGGTTTCAGTGTGTGGGGAAGGGGTTTCAGTGTGTGGGGATGATGTTTCAGAGTATGCAGAAGGGGTTTCAGTCTGTGGGGAAGTGGTTTCAGTGTGTGGGTAAGGAGTTTCAGTGTGTGGGGATGTGTTTCAGTGTGTGAGGAAGGGGTTCCAGTGCGTGTGGAAGGTGTTTCAGTGTGTGGGGAAGGGGTTTCAGAGTGTGGGGAAGGGTTTCTGTGTGTGGGGAAGGGACTTCACTGTGTGGGGAAGGTGTTCCAGTGTGTCGGGAAGGGTTTTCAGTGTGTGGGGAAGGTGTTTCAGTGTGTGGGGATGTGTTTCAATGTGTGGGGATGTGGTTCAGTGTGTGGGGAAGGGTTTCAGTGTGTGGGGAAGGTGTTTCAGTGTGTGGGGATGGGTTTCAATGTGTGGGGATTGGTTTCAGTCTGTGGGGATGGGTTTCACTGTGTGCAGAAGGAATTTCAGTGTGTGCAGAAGGTGTTTCAGTGTGTGGGCAAGGGGTTTCAGTGTGTGGGGATGGGTTTTGGTGTGTGCGGATGGGGTTTCAGTGTGTGCGGAAGGTGTTTCAGTGCGTGGGGAAGGTACTTCAGTGTGTGGGGAAGGAGTTTCATTGTGTGTGGAAGCGGTTTCAAGGTGTGGGGACGGGGATTCAGTGTGTGGGGAAGGTGTTTCATTGCGTGGGGAAGGTGTTTCTTTGTGTGCGGAAGGGGTTTCAGTGTGTGGGGAAGGGGTTTCAGTGTGTGGGGAATGGGTTTCAGTGTGTGGGGAAGGGGTTGCAGTTATGGGGAAGGTATTCCAGTGTGTGGGGAAGGGTTTCAGTGTGTGGGGAAGGGTTTCAGTGTGTGGGGAAGGGATTTCAGTGTGTGGGGAAGGGTTTCAGTGTGTGGGGAAGGGGTTTCAGTGCGTGGGGAGGGGTTTTCAGTTCGTGGGGAAGGGGTTTCAGTGTCTGGGGAAGGGGTTTCAGTTCGTGGGGAGGGGGTTTCAGTGTGTGGGGACGCCGTTTCAGTGTGTGGGGAAGGGGTTTCACTGTGTGGGGAAGTTGTTTCAGTATGTGGGGAAGGTGTTTCAGTGTGTGGGGATGAGTTTCAGTTTATGGGGAAGGGTTTCATTGTGGGGGGAAGGGTTTCAGTGTGGGGGGAAGGTGTTTCAGTGTTTGGGGATGAGTTTCAGTCTGTGGGGATGGCTTTCACTGTGTGCAGAAGGAGTTTTGGTGTTTGCGGAATGTGTTTCAGTGTGTGGTGAAGAGGTTTCAGTGTGTGGATGGGTTTCAGTGTGTGCGGATGGGGTTTCAGTGTGTGGGGAAGGTGTTTCAATGTGTGGGGATGTGTTTCAGTGTGCGGGGATGGGTTTCAGTGTGTGGGGATGAGTTTCAGTGTGTGGGGATATGTTTCAATGTGTGGGGATGTGTTTCAGTGTTTGGGGAAGGGTTTCAGTGTGTGGGGAAGATGTTTCAGTGTGTGGGGATGGGTTTGAGTGTGTGGGGATTGTTTTCAGTGAGTGGGGATGGTTTTCACTGTGTGCGGAAGGGGTTTCAGTGTGTGCGGAATGTGTTTCAGTGTCTGGGGAAGGGGTTTCAGTGTGTGGGGATGGGTTTCCTTTTGTGCGGATCGGGTTTCAGTGTGTGGGGAAGGTGTTTCAGTGTGTGGGGATGTGTGTCAGTGTGTGAGGATGGGTTTCAGTGTGTGGGGATGTTGTTTCAGAGTGTGCGGAAGGTATTTCAGTGTGTGCGGAAGGAGTTTCAGTGTGTGGAGAAGGGGTTTCAGAGTGTGGGGAAGGGGTTTCAGTGTGTTGGGAAGGTGTTTCAGTGTGTGCGGAAGCGGTTTCAGTGTGTGCGGAAGGGGTTTCAGTGTGTGGGGAATGTGTTTCAGTCTGTGGGGATGGGTTTCAGTGTGTGAGAATGTGTTTCAGTGTGTGGAGATGGGTTTCAGTGTGTGGGGATGTGTTTCAATGTGTGCGGAAGGGGTTTCAGTGTGTGGGGAAGGTGTTTCAGTGTGTGGGGATGTGTTTCAGTGTGTGGGGAAGCGGTTTCAGTGTGTGGGGAAGGGGTTTCAATGTGAGGGGGTGGGGTTTCAGTGTGTGGGGATGGGTTTCAGTGTGTGCGGAAGGTGTTTCAGTGTGTGGGGAAGGTGTTTCAGTGTGTGGGGAAGGGGTTTCAGTGTGTGGGGAAGGTTTTGCAGTGTGTGGGGATATGTTTCAGTGTGTGGGGATGCGTTTCTGTGTGTGGGGAAGGGTTTCAGTGTGTGGGGAAGGTGTTTCAGTCTGTGGGGATGGGTTTCAGTGTGTGGGGATGGGTTTCAGCGTGTGGGGATGGGTTTCAATGTTTGCGGAAAGGGTTTCAGTGTGTGGGGAAGGTGTTTCAGTGTGTGGGATGTGTTTCAGTGTGCGGGGAAGGGGTTTCAGTGTGTGGGGAAGGGGTTTCAGTGTGTGGGGGTGGGGTATCAGTGTGTGGGGATGGGTTTCAGTGCGTGCGGAAGGGGTTTCAGTGTGTGGGGAAGGGGTTTCAGTGTGTGGGGAAGGGGTTTCAGTGTGTGGGAAAGGTGTTTCATTGTGTGGGGAAGGGCTTTCACTGTGTGGGGAAGGGGTTTCAGTGTGTGGGGATGGTGTTTCAGTGTGTGGGGAAGGGGTTTCAGAGTGTGGGGAAGGGTTTCAATGTGTGGGGAAGGGGTTTCAGTGAGTGGGGATGGGGTTTCAGAGTGAGGGGAAGGGTTTCAGTGAGGGGGAAGGAGTTTCAGCGTGTGGGGAAGGGGTTTCAGTGTGTGCGAAGGGGTTTCAGTGTGTGCAAATGGGTTTCAGTGTGTGGGAAAGCTGTTTCAGTGTGTGGGGAAGGGCTTTCACTGTGTGGGGAATGGGGTTTCAGTGTGTGGAAATGGTGTGTCTGTGTGTGTGGATGGGGTTTCAGAGTGTGGGGAAGGGTTTCAGTGTTTAGGGAAGGGGTTTCAGTGTGTGAGGATGGGGTTTCAGAGTGAGGGGAAGGGTTTCAGTGAGGGGGGAAGGGGTTTCAGCGTGTGGTGAAGGGGTTTCTGTGTGCGCGGAAGGGGTTTCAGTGTGTGGGCAAGGTGTTTCAGTGTGTGGGGATGTGTTTCACTGTGTGGGGAGGGTGTTTCATTGTGTGGGGAAGGGGTTTCAGTGTCTGGGGTGGGTTTCAGTGTGTGGGGATGTGTTTCAGTGTGTGGGGATGTGTTTCTGTGCGTGGGGAAGGGTTTCAGTGTGTGGGGAAGGTGTTTCAGTCTGTGGGGATGGGTTTCAGTGTGTGGGGATGGGTTTCAGTGTGTGGGGATGGGTTTCAATGTTTGCGGAAGGGGTTTCAGTGTGTGGGGAAGGTGTTTCAGTGTGTGGGGATGTGTTGCAGTGTGTGGGGAAGGGGTTTCAGTGTGTGGGGAAGGGGTTTCAGTGTGTAGGGGTGGGGTAACAGTGTGTGGGGATGGGTTTCAGTGTGTGCGGAAGGGGTTTCAGTGTGTGGGGAAGGGGTTTCAGTGTGTGGGGAAAGGGTTTCAGTGTGTGGGAAAGGTGTTTCAGTGTGTGGGGAAGGGCTTTCACTGTGTGGGGAAGGGTTTCAGTGTGTGGGGTTGATGTTTCAGAGTGTGGGGAAGGGGTTTCAGAGTGTGGGGAAGGGTTTCAATGTGTGGGGAAGGGGTTTCAGTGAGTGGGGATGGGGTTTCAGAGTGAGGGGAAGGGTTTCAGTGAGGGGGAACGTGTTTCAGCGTGTGGGGAAGGGGTTTCAGTGTGTGCGGAAGGTGTTTCATTATGTGGGGAAGGGGTTTCAGTGCCTGCGGGTGGGGATTCAGGGTGTGGGGATGGGTTTCAGTGTGTGCGGAAAGGGTTTCAGTGTGTGGGGAAGGGGTTTCAGTGTGTGAGGAAGGGGTTTCAGTGTGTGGGGAAGGGGTTTCAGTGTGTGGGGAAGGTGTTTCAGCGTGTGGGGAAGGGTTTCAGTGTGTGGGGAAGGGGTTTCTGAGCGTGGGGAAGGGTTTCAGTGTTGGTGGAAGGGGTTTCAGTGTTTGGGGATGTGTTTCAGTGTGTGGGGAAGGGGTTTCAGTGTGTGGGGAAGGGGTTTCAGTGTGTGGGGATGTGTTTCAGTGAGTGGGGAAGGAGTTTCAGTGTGTGGGGAAGGGTTTGCAGTGTGTGGGGAAGGTTTTCACTGTGTAGGGACGGGGTTCAGTGTGTGGGGAAGGGGTTTTAGTGTGTGTGGAAGGGGTTCAGTTTGTGGGGAGGGGGTTTCAGTGTGTGGGGAAGGGGTTTCAGTGTGTGGGGATGATGTTTCAGTGTGTGCAGAAGGGGTTTCAGTGTGTGGGGAAGGTGTTTCAGTGAGTGGGGAAGGGGTTTCAGTGTGTGGGGATGTGTTTCAGTGTGTGAGGAAGGGGTTTCAGTGTGTGGGGAAGGGTTTCCCTGTGTGGGGAAGGGATTTCACTGTGAGTGGAAGGGGTTTCTGTGTGTGGGGAAGGTGTTTCAGTGTGTGGGGATGTGTTTCAGTGTGTGGGGAAGGTGTGTCAGTGTGTGGGGATGTTTTTCACTGTGTGGGGAAGGGGTTTCAGTGTGTGGGGAAGGGGTTTCAGTGTGTGGGGAAGGGGCTTCAGTGTGTGGGGAAGGGTTTCACTGTGTGCGGAAGGGGTTTCAGTGTGTGGGGAAGGGGTTTCAGTGTGTGGGGATGATGTTTCAGTGTGTGCGCAAGAGGTTTCACTGTGTGCGGAAGTGGTTTTTGTGTGTGGGGAAGTGGTTTCAGTGTGTGGGGAAGGAGTTTCAGTGTGTGCGGAAGTGGTTTCAGTGTGTGGGGAAGGGGTTTCAGTGTGTGGGGATGTGTTTCAGTGTATGGGGAAGGGGTTTCAGTGGGTGGGGAAGGTGTTTCAGTGTGTGGGGAAGGGGTTTCAGTGTGTGGGGATGTGTTTCAGTGTGTGGGGAAGGGGTTTCAGTTTGTGGGGAAGGGGATTCATTTTGAGGGGAAGGGGTTTCCGTGTGTTGGGAAGTGTTTCAGTGTGTGGGGAAGAGTTTCATTGTGTGGGGACGGGGTTTCAGTGTGTGGGGAAGGTGTTTCAGTGGTTGGGGAAGGGGTTTCAGTGTGTGGGGAAGGTATTTCAGTGTGTGGGGAAGGTTTTTCAGTGTGTGGGGAAGGTGTTTCAGTGTGTGGGGAAGGGGTTTCAGTGTGTGGGGAAGGTGTTTCATCGTGTGGGGCTCTGTTTCTGTGTGTTGGGAAGGGGTTTCAGTGTGTGGGGAAGGGGTTTCAATGCGTGGGGGTGGGGTTTCAGTGTGTGGGAATGGGTTTCAGTGTGTGCGGAAGGGGTTTCAGTGTGTGCGGAAGGGGTTTCAGTGTGTGGGGTAGGGGTTTCAGTGTGTGGGGAAGGTGTTTCAGTGTGTGGGGTCGTGTTTCAGTGTGTGGGGATGTGTTTCTGTGTGTGGGGAAGGGTTTCAGTGTGTGGGGAATGTGTTTCAGTCTGTGGGGAAGGTGTTTCAGTGTGTGGGGATGGGTTTCAGTGTGTGGGGATGGTTTCAATGTTTGCGGAAGGGGTTTCAGTGTGTTGGCAAGGTGTTTCAGTGTGTGGGGATGTGTTTCAGTGTGTGGGAAAGGGGTTTCAGTGTGTGGGGAAGGGGTTTCAGTGTGTGGGGGTGGGGTATCAGTGTGTGGGGATTGGCTTCAGTGTGTGCGGAAGGGGATTCAGTGTGTGGGGAAGGGGTTTCAGTGTGTGGGGAAGGGGTTTCAGTGTGTGGGAAAGCTGTTTCAGTGTGTGGGGAAGGGCTTTCACTGTGTGGGGAAGGGGTTTCAGTGTGTGGGGATGGTGTGTCAGTGTGTGGGGAAGGGGTTTCAGAGTGTGGGGAAGGGTTTCAGTGTGTAGGAAGGGGTTTCAGTGTGTGAGGATGGAGTTTCAGAGTCAGGGGAAGGGTTTCAGTGAGGGGGGAAGGGGTTTCAGTGTCTGGGGGTGGGGTTTCAGTGTTTGTGGATGGGTTTCAGTGAGTGCGGAAGGTGTTTCAGTGTGTGGGGAATGTGTTTCAGTGTGTGATGAAGGGGTTTCAGTGTGTGGGGAAGGGGTTTTAGTGTGTGGGGAAGGTGTTTCAGCGTGTGGGGAAGGGGTTTCAGAGTGTGGGGAATGGTTTTTGTGTGTGTGGAAGGGGTTTCAGAGTGTGGGGAAGTGTTTCAATGTGGATGGAAGGAGTTTCAGTGTGTGGGGAAGGGGTTTCAGTGTGTGGAAGGGGTTTCAGTGTGTGGGGATGTGTTTCAGTGAGTGGGGAAGCGGTTTCAGTCTGTGGGGAAGGGGTTGCAGTGTGTGGGGAAGATTTTCACTGTGTAGGGACGGTGTTTCAGTGTGTGGGGAAGGGGTTTCAGTGTGTGTGGAAGGGGCTTCAGTTTGTGGGGAAGGGGTTTCAGTGTGTGGGGAAGTGGTTTCAGTGTGTGGGGATGTGTTTCAGTGTGTGGGGAAGGGGTTTCAGTGTGTGGGGAAGGTGTTTCAGTGTGTGGGGTTGGGGTTTCAGTGTGTGGAGATGGGTTTCAGTGTGTGCGGAAGGGGTTTCAGTGTGTGCGGAAGGAGTTTCAGTTTGTGGGGAAGGGTTTTCAGTGTGTGGGGAAGGGGTTTCAGTGTGTGGGGAAGGTGTTTCACTGTGTGGGGTAGGGCTTTCAGTGTGTGGGGAAGGGGTTTCAGTGTGTGGGGATGTGTTTCAATGTGTGCGGAAGGGGTTTCAGTGTGTGGGGAAGTTGTTTCAATGTGTGGGGATGTGTTTCAGTGTGTGGGGAAGGGGTTCAGTGTGTGGGGAAGAGGTTTCAATCTGTGGGGGTGGGGTTTCAGTGTGTGGGGATGTGTTTCTGTGTGTGGGGAAGGGTTTCAGTGTGTGGGGAATGTGTTTCAGTCTGTGAGGATGGGTTTCAGTGTGTGGGAATGTGTTTCAGTGTGTGGAGATGGGTTTCAGTGTGTGGGGATGTGTTTCAAAGTGTGCGGAAGGGGTTTCAGTGTGTGGGGATGTGTTTCAGTGTTTGGGGAAGGTGTTTCAGTGTGTGGGGAAGGGGTTTCATTTTGTGGGGGTGGTGTTTAAGTGTGTGGGGATGGGTTTCAGTGTATGCGGAAGGGGATTTAGTGTGTGGGGAAGGGGTTTCAGTGAGTGGGGAAGGGGTTTCAGTGTGTGGGGAAGTTGTTTCAGTGTGTGGGGTCGTGTTTCTGTGTGTGGGGTCGTGTTTCAGTGTGTGGGGAATGTGTTTCACTCTGTGGGGATGGGTTTCAGTGTGTGGGGATGAGTTTCAGTGTGTGGGGATGGTTTCAATGTTTGCGGAAGGGGTTTCAGTGTGTGGGGAATGTGTTTCAGTGTGTGGGGATGTGTTTCAGTGTGTGGAGAAGGGGTTTCAGTGTGTGGGGAAGGGGTTTCAGTGTTTGGGGAAGAGGTTTCAGTGTGTAATGAAGGTGTTTCAGTGTGTGGGGATGGGTTTCAGTGTGTGCGGAAGGGGTTTCAGTGTGTGGGAAAGGTGTTTCAGTGTGTGGGGAAGGGCTTTCACTGTGTGTGGAAGGGGTTTCAGTGTGTGGGGATGGTGTTTCAGTGTGTGGGGAAGGGGTTTCAGAGTGTGGGGAAGGGCTTTCACTGTGTGTGGAAGGGGTTTCAGTGTGTGGGGATGGTGTTTCAGTGTGTGGGGAAGGGGTTTCAGAGTGTGGGGATGGGGTTTCAGAGTGAGGGAAGGGTTTCAGTGAGGGGGGAAGGGGTTTCAGCGTGTGGGGAAGGGTTTTCTGTGTGCGCGGAAGGGGTTTCAGTGTGTGGGCAAGGTGTTTCAGTGTGTGGGGATGGTGTTTCAGTGTGTGGGGAAGGTGTTTCATTGTGTGGGGAAGGGGTTTCAGTGTCTGGGGGTGGGGTTTCAGTGTGTGGGGATGGGTTTCAGTGAGTGCGGAAGGGGTTTCAGTGTGTGGGGAAGGTGTTACAGTGTTTGAGGAAGGGGTTTCAGTGTGTGGGGAAGGGGTTTCAGTGTGTGGGGAAGGTGTTTCAACGTCTGGGGAAGGGGTTTCAGAGTGTGGGGAAGGGGTTTCAGAGTGTGGGGAAGGGTTTCAGTGTGTGGCGAAAGGGTTTCAGAGTGTGGGGAAGGGTTTCAGTGTGGGTGGAAGGGGATTCAGTGTGTGGGGAAGGGGTTTCAGTCTGTGGGGTAGGGGTTTCAGTGTGTGGGGATGTGTTTCAGTGAGTGGGGAAGGGGTTTCAGTGTGTGGGGAAGGGGTTGCAGTGTGTGGGGAAGATTTTCACTGTGTACGGACGGTGTTTCAGTGTGTGGGGAAGGGGTTTCAGTGTGTGTGGAAGGGGCTTCAGTTTGTGGGGATTTGGTTTCAGTGTGTGGGGAAGGGGTTTGAGTGTGTGGGGTTGGGTTTCAGTGTGTGGGGCAGGGGTTTCAGTGTGTGGGGAAGGGGTTTCAGTGTGTGCCGTTGGGGTTTCAGTGTGTGGGGATGGGTTTCAGTGTGTGCGGAAGGGGTTTCAGTGTGTGGCGAAGGTTTTTCAGTGTGTGGTGAAGGGGTTTCAGTGTGTGGGGAAGGTGTTTCATTGTGTGGGGAAGGGCTTTCAGTGTGTGGGGAAGGGGTTTCAGTGTATGGGAATGGTGTTTCAGTGTGTGGGGAAGGGCTTTCAGAGTGTGGGGAAGTGTTACATTGTGTGGGGAAGGGGTTTCAGTGTGTGGGGAAGGGGTTTCAGAGTGTGGGGAAGGATTTCTGTGTTGGGGGAATGGGTTTCAGCGTGTGGGGAAGTGCTTTCAGTGTTTGCGGATGGGGTTTCAGTGCGTCGGCAAGGTGTTTCAGTGTGTGGGGATGTGTTTCAGTGTGCGTGGAAGGGGTTTCATTGTGTGGGTAAGGGTTGCAGTGTCTGGGGGTGGAGTTTCAGTGTGTGGGGAAGGGGTTTCAGTGTGTGGGGAAGTGTTTCATTGTGTGGGGAAGTGTGTCAGTGTGTGGGGAAGGTGTTTCAGTGTGTGGGAAGGGGTTTCTGTGTGTGGGGAAGGGGTTTCAGTGTGTGGGGAAGGTGTTTCATTGTGTGGGGAAGGGCTTTCAGTGTGTGGGGAAGGGGTTTCAGTGTATGGGAATGGTGTTTCAGTGTGTGGGGAAGGGCTTTCAGAGTGTGGGGAAGTGTTTCAGTGTGTGGGGAAGGGGTTTCAGTGTGTGGGGAAGGGGTTTCAGAGAGTGGGGAAGGATTTCTGTGTTGGGGGAATGGGTTTCAGCGTGTGGGGAAGTGGTTTCAGTGTGTGCGGAAGGGGTTTCAGTGCGTCGGCAAGGTGTTTCAGTGTGTGGGGATGTGTTTCAGTGTGTGGGGAAGGTGTTTCATTGTGTGGGGAAGGGGTTTCAGTGTCTGGAGGTGGGGTTTCAGTGTGTGGGGTAGGGGTTTCAGTGTGTGCGGTTGGGGTTTCAGTGTGTGGGGATGGGTTTCAGTGTGTGCGGAAGGGGTTTCAGTGTGTGGGGAAGGTTTTTCAGTGTGTGGGGAAGGGGTTTCAGTGTGTGGGGAAGGGGTTTCAGTGTGTGCGGTTGGGGTTTCAGTGTGTGGGGATGGGTTTCAGTGTGTGCGGAAGGGGTTTCAGTGTGTGGGGAAGGTTTTTCAGTGTGTGGGGAAGGGGTTTCAGTGTGTGGGGAAGGGGTTTCAGTGTGTAGGGAAGGTGTTTCATTGTGTGGGGAAGGGCTTTCAGTGTGTGGGGAAGGGGTTTCAGTGTATGGGAATGGTGTTTCAGTTTGTGGGGAAGGGCTTTCAGAGTGTGGGGAAGGGTTTCAGTGTGTGGGGAAGGTGTTTCATTGTGTGGGGAAGGGGTTTCAGTGTCTGGGGGTGGGGTTTCAGTGTGTGGGGATGGGTTTCAGTGAGTGCGGAAGGGGTTTCAGTGTGTGGGGAAGGTGTTACAGTGTTTGAGGAAGGGGTTTCAGTGTGTGGGGAAGGGGTTTCAGTGTGTGGGGAAGGTGTTTCAACGTCTGGGGAAGGGGTTTCAGAGTGTGGGGAAGGGGTTTCAGAGTGTGGGGAAGGGTTTCAGTGTGTGGCGAAAGGGTTTCAGAGTGTGGGGAAGGGTTTCAGTGTGGGTGGAAGGGGATTCAGTGTGTGGGGAAGGGGTTTCAGTCTGTGGGGTAGGGGTTTCAGTGTGTGGGGATGTGTTTCAGTGAGTGGGGAAGGGGTTTCAGTGTGTGGGGAAGGGGTTGCAGTGTGTGGGGAAGATTTTCACTGTGTACGGACGGTGTTTCAGTGTGTGGGGAAGGGGTTTCAGTGTGTGTGGAAGGGGCTTCAGTTTGTGGGGATTTGGTTTCAGTGTGTGGGGAAGGGGTTTGAGTGTGTGGGGTTGGGTTTCAGTGTGTGGGGCAGGGGTTTCAGTGTGTGGGGAAGGGGTTTCAGTGTGTGCCGTTGGGGTTTCAGTGTGTGGGGATGGGTTTCAGTGTGTGCGGAAGGGGTTTCAGTGTGTGGCGAAGGTTTTTCAGTGTGTGGTGAAGGGGTTTCAGTGTGTGGGGAAGGTGTTTCATTGTGTGGGGAAGGGCTTTCAGTGTGTGGGGAAGGGGTTTCAGTGTATGGGAATGGTGTTTCAGTGTGTGGGGAAGGGCTTTCAGAGTGTGGGGAAGTGTTACATTGTGTGGGGAAGGGGTTTCAGTGTGTGGGGAAGGGGTTTCAGAGTGTGGGGAAGGATTTCTGTGTTGGGGGAATGGGTTTCAGCGTGTGGGGAAGTGCTTTCAGTGTTTGCGGATGGGGTTTCAGTGCGTCGGCAAGGTGTTTCAGTGTGTGGGGATGTGTTTCAGTGTGCGTGGAAGGGGTTTCATTGTGTGGGTAAGGGTTGCAGTGTCTGGGGGTGGAGTTTCAGTGTGTGGGGAAGGGGTTTCAGTGTGTGGGGAAGTGTTTCATTGTGTGGGGAAGTGTGTCAGTGTGTGGGGAAGGTGTTTCAGTGTGTGGGAAGGGGTTTCTGTGTGTGGGGAAGGGGTTTCAGTGTGTGGGGAAGGTGTTTCATTGTGTGGGGAAGGGCTTTCAGTGTGTGGGGAAGGGGTTTCAGTGTATGGGAATGGTGTTTCAGTGTGTGGGGAAGGGCTTTCAGAGTGTGGGGAAGTGTTTCAGTGTGTGGGGAAGGGGTTTCAGTGTGTGGGGAAGGGGTTTCAGAGAGTGGGGAAGGATTTCTGTGTTGGGGGAATGGGTTTCAGCGTGTGGGGAAGTGGTTTCAGTGTGTGCGGAAGGGGTTTCAGTGCGTCGGCAAGGTGTTTCAGTGTGTGGGGATGTGTTTCAGTGTGTGGGGAAGGTGTTTCATTGTGTGGGGAAGGGGTTTCAGTGTCTGGAGGTGGGGTTTCAGTGTGTGGGGTAGGGGTTTCAGTGTGTGCGGTTGGGGTTTCAGTGTGTGGGGATGGGTTTCAGTGTGTGCGGAAGGGGTTTCAGTGTGTGGGGAAGGTTTTTCAGTGTGTGGGGAAGGGGTTTCAGTGTGTGGGGAAGGGGTTTCAGTGTGTGCGGTTGGGGTTTCAGTGTGTGGGGATGGGTTTCAGTGTGTGCGGAAGGGGTTTCAGTGTGTGGGGAAGGTTTTTCAGTGTGTGGGGAAGGGGTTTCAGTGTGTGGGGAAGGGGTTTCAGTGTGTAGGGAAGGTGTTTCATTGTGTGGGGAAGGGCTTTCAGTGTGTGGGGAAGGGGTTTCAGTGTATGGGAATGGTGTTTCAGTTTGTGGGGAAGGGCTTTCAGAGTGTGGGGAAGGGTTTCAGTGTGTGGGGAAGGGTTTTCAGTGTGTGGGGAAGGGGTTTCAGAGTGTGGGGAAGGATTGCTGTGTTGGGGGAATGGGTTTTAGCGTGTGGGGAAGTGGTTTCAGTGTGTGTGGAAGGCGTTTCAGTGCGTCGGCAAGGTGTTTCAGTGTGTGGGGATGTGTTTCAGTGTGCGGGGAAGGGGTTTCATTGTGTGGGGAAGGGGTTGCAGTGTCTGGGAGTGGAGTTTCAGTGTGTGGGGAAGGGGTTTCAGTGTGTGGGGAAGTGTTTCATTGTGTGGGGAGGTGTGTCAGTGTGTGGGGAAGGTGTTTCAGTGTGTGGGGAAGATGTTTCTGTGTGTGGGAAAGGTGTTTCGGTCTATGGGGAAGTGTTTCAGTGTGTGGGGAAGGCGTTTCAGTGTGTGTTGAAGGGGTTTCAGTGTGTGGGGAAGTGGTTTCAGTGTGTGGTGAAGGGGTTTCTGTGTGTGGGGATGGTGTTTCAGTGTGTGGGGAAGGGGTTTCAGTGTGTGGGGAAGGGTTTCAGTGTGTGGGGAAGGGTTTCAGTTTGTGGGGGGAAGGGGTTTCTGTGTGTGGGGACGGGGTTTCAGTGTGTGGGGAAGTGGACTTCAGTGCATGGGGGGAAGGGTTTTCAGTGTGTGAAAATCAGCATCTCTCTCCAGGTCGTGAACCCGGCTTGGCAGACAGAAGGTTTTCATTAAGGCCTCCAACTCCAGAGCTTTTTGCTCTTTCTCTCTCTCTCAAACAATGTTTGAAATCCTGAACTTTTTATAGTTCTCCGTGGCAATCCTGTATAAAAGTGATCATATCTTGAAATAGAATTTATTCTGCTGAAGTCAGATTGGAATGAGATTGAGGTCAGACATTTTGTCCAACCACTTCTCCTACTCGGAGAATATTTCAGTCCTCGTTCCTGTAAACTCTGAGTGAGCTGACAATCCCTCCTAGTGCAATTGTAAACCAGACAATACACTCACATCTTTCTTTATCACTTTATTACTGTAAACTCTGAGTGAGTCGACAATCCCTCCCAGTGCAATTGTTAACCAGACAATACACACACATCTTTCTTTATCACTTTATTACTGTAAATTCTGAGTGAGTCTACAATCCCTCCAAGTGCAATTGTTAACCAGACAATACACTCACATCTTTCTTTATCACTTTATTACTGTAAACTCTGAGTGAGTCTCCAATCTCTCCCAGTGCAATTGTTAACAGACAATACACTCACATCTTTCTTTATCACTTTATTACTGTAAAGTCTGAGTGAGTCTACAATCCCTCCCAGTGCAATTGTTAACCAGACAATACACTCAAATCTTTCTTTATCACGTTATTACAGTAAACTCTGAGTGAGCCTACAATCCCTCCCAGTGCAATTGTTAACCAGGCAATACATTCACATCTTTCTTTATCACTTTATTACTGTAAACTCTGAGTGAGTCTACAGTCCCTCCCAGTGCAATTGTTAAACAGACAAAACACACACATCTTTCTTTATCACTTTATTACTGTAAAGTCTGAGTGAGTCTACAATCCCTCCCAGTGCAATTGTTAACCAGACAACACACTCACATCTTTCTTTATCACTTTATTACTGTAAACTCTGAGTGAATCTACAATCCCTCCCAGTGCAATTGCTAAACAGACAATGCACTCACATCTTTCTTTCTCACTTTATTACTGTAAACTCTGAGTGAGTCTACAATCCCTCCCAGTGCAATTGTTAACCAGACAATACACTCACATCTTTCTTTATCACTTTATTACTGTAAACAATGAGTGAGCCCACAATCCCTCCCAGTGCAATTGTTAACCAGACAATACACTCACATCTGTCTTTATCACTTTATTACTGTAAACTCTGAGTGAGTCTACAATCCCTCCCAGTGCAATTGTTAACCAGACAATACACTCACATCTTTCTTTATCACTTTATTACTGTAAACAATGAGTGAGCCCACAATCCCTCCCAGTGCAATTGTTAACCAGACAATACACTCACATCTTTCTTTATCACTTTATTACTGTAAACTCTGAGTGAGTCTACACTCCCTCCCAGTGCAATTGTTAACCAGACAATACACTCACATCTTTCTTTATCACTTGATTACTGTAAACTCTGAGTGAGTCTACAATCCCTCCCAGTGCAATTGTTAACCAGACAATACACTCACATCTTTCTTTATCACTTTATTACTGTAAACAATGAGTGAGCCCACGATCCCTCCCAGTGCAATTGTTAACCAGACAATACACTCACATCTTTCTTTATCACTTTATTACTGTAAACTCTGAGTGAGTCTACAATCCCTCCCAGTGCAATTGTTAACCAGACAATACACTCACATCTTTCTTTATCACTTTATTACTGTAAACAATGAGTGAGCCCACAATCCCTCCCAGTGCAATTGTTAACCAGACAATACACTCACATCTTTCTTTATCACTTTATTACTGTAAACTCTGATTGAGTCTACACTCCCTCCCAGTGCAATTGTTAACCAGACAATACACTCACATCTTTCTTTATCACTTGATTACTGTAAACTCTGAGTGAGTCTACAATCCCTCCCAGTGCAATTGTTATCCAGACAATACACTCACATCTTTCTTTATCAATTTATTACTGTAAACTCTGAGTGAGTCTACAATCCCTCCCAGTGCAATTGTTAACCAGACAATACACTCACATCTTTCTTTATCACTTTATTACTGTAAACTCTGAGTGAGTCTACAATCCCTCCCAGTGCAATTGTTAACCAGACAATACACTCACATCTTTCTTTATCACTTTATTACTATAAAATCTGTGTGAGTCTACAAACCCTCCCAGTGCAATTGTTAACCAGACAATTCACTCACATCTTTCTTTATCACTTTATAACTGTAAACTCTGAGTGAGTCTACAATCCCACCCAGTGCAATTGTTAACAGACATAAACTCACATCTTTCTTTATCACTTTATTACTGTAAATTATGAGTGAGTCTACAATCCCTCCCAGTGCAATTGTTAACCAGACAATACACTCACATCTTTCTTTATCACTTTATTACTGAAAACTCTGAGTGAGTCTACAATCCCTCCCAGTGCAATTGTTAACCAGACAATGCAAACACATCCTTCTTTATCACTTTAGTACAGTAAACTCTGAGTGAGTCTACATTCCCTCCCAGTGCAATTGTTAAACAGACAATACACTCATATCTTTCTTTATCACTTTATTACTGTAAACTCTGAGTGAGTCTACAATCCCTCCCAGTGCAATTGTTAACCAGACAATGCAAACACATCCTTCTTTATCACTTTAGTACAGTAAACTCTGAGTGAGTCTACAATCCCTTCCAGTGCAATTGTTAACCAGACAATACACTCACATCTTTCTTTATCACTTTATTACAGTAAACTCTGAGTGAGTCTACAATCCCTCCCAGTGCAATTGTTAACCAGACAACACACTCACATCTTTCTTTATCACTTTATGACAGTAATCTCTGAGTGAGTCTACAATCCCTCCCAGAACAATTGTTAACCAGACAATACATTAACATCATTCTTTATCACTTTATGACTGTAAACTCTGAGTGAGTCTACAATCCCTCCCAGTGCAATTGTTAACAGACAATACACTCACATCTTTCTTTATCACTTTATTACTGTAAAGTCTGAGTGAGTCTACAATCCCTCCCAGTGCAATTGTTAACCAGACAATATACTCACATCTTTCTTTATCACTTTATTTGATCACAAGTCGTGGGAGTCAGTTGCCAGCATTCGCCAGAGCTGGCGGGCAGCCATAAAGACAGGGCTAAATTGTGGCGAGTCGAAGAGACTTAGTAGTTGGCAGGAAAAAAGACAGAGGCGCAAGGGGAGAGCCAACTGTGCAACAGCCCCAACAAACAAATTTCTCTGCAGCACCTGTGGAAGAGCCTGTTACTCCAGAATTGGCCTTTATAGCCACTCCAGGCGCTGCTTCACAAACCACTGACCACCTCCAGGCGCGTATCCATTGTCTCTCGAGATAAGGAGGCCCAAAAGAAAAAATTATTACTGTAAACTCTGAGTGAGTTACAATCCCTCCCAGTGCAATTGTTAACCAGACAATACACTCACAGCTTTCTTTGTCACTTTATTACTGTAAACTCTGAGTGAGTCTACAATCCCTCCCAGTGCAATTGTTAACCAGACAATACACTCACATCTTTCTTTCTCACTTTATTGCAGCAAACACTGAGTGAGTCTACAATCCCTCCCAGTGCAATTGTTAACCAGACAATACACTCACAGCTTTCTTTGTCACTTTATTACTGTAAACTCTGAGTGAGTCTACAATCCCTCCCAGTGCAATTGTTAACCAGACAATACACTCACATCTTTCTTTCTCACTTTATTGCAGCAAACACTGAGTGAGTCTACAATCCCTCCCAGTGCAATTGTTAACCAGACAATACACTCACATCTTTCTTTATCACTTTACTACAGTAAACTCTGAGTGAGTCTACAATCTCTCCCAGTGCAATTGTTAACAGACAATACACTCACATCTTTCTTTATCACTTTATTACTGTAAAATCTGAGTGAATCTACAATCCCTCCCAGTGCAATTGTTAACCAGACAATACACTCACATCTTACTTTGTCACGTTATTTCAGTAAACTCTGAGTGAGTCTACAATCCCTCCCAGTGCAATTGTTAACCAGACAATGCAAACACATCCTTCTTTATCACTTTATTACAGTAAACTCTGAGTGAGTCTACAATCCCTCCCAGTGCAATTGTTAAACAGACAATACACTCACATCTTTCTTTATCACTTTATTGCTGTAAACTCTGAGTGAGTCCACAATCCCTCGCAGTGCAATTGTTAACCAAACAATACACTCACATCTTTCTTTATCACTTTATTACTGTAAACTCTGAGTGAGTCTACAATCCCTCCCAGTGCCATTGTTAACCAGACAATACACTCACATCTTTCTTTATCACTTTATTACTGTAAACTCTAAGTGAGCTGACAATCCCTCCCAGTGCAATTGTTAACCAGACAATACACTCACATCTTTCTTTATCACTTTATTACTGTAAACTCTGAGTGAGTCTACAATCCCTCCCAGTGCAATTGTTAACCAGACAAAACACTCACATCTTTCTTTATCACTTTATTACAGTAAACTCTGAGTGAGTCTACAATCCCACCCAGTGCAATTGTTAACAGACATAAACTCACATCTTTCTTTATCACTTTATTACTGTAAATTCTGAGTGAGTCTACAATCCCTCCCAGTGCAATTGCTAAACAGAGAATACACTCACATCTTTCTTTATCACTTTATTACTGTAAACTCTAAGTGAGCTGACAATCCCTCCCAGTGCAATTGTTAACCAGAAAATACACTCACATCTTTCTTTATCACTTTATTACTATAAAATCTGTGTGAGTCTACAATCCCTTCCAGTGCAATTGTTAACCAGACAATACACTCACATCTTTCTTTATCACTTTATTACTGTAAACTCTGAGTGAGTCTACAATCTACTATATATTTGGGCGGTTTAAAATAACTTTCCTTTCAGTGCAGCAGCTTTTTCGGGAGCAGCGTGTGAGCGAGTGAGCAGCTGGGAAAGTCCTTTTGAAAGTAAATTTAATTTCCTTTTGTTTTTCGGCGGAGGCCAGGGGGCTGCTGGGTAAGTAAAACACTATATATTTGGGCGGTTTCTGAACCCGAGACACCACACTTGTAGTGTCTCCCACCCGCCCTCCTCCTCTAACCAAAAAAAAGGACTCGGTGGGGTGTTTATAAGGTAAGGCTTTTTCGATTTCTCTGGTTTTATTGTGATTGGTAAAAACTTTTCGTTCCTTTTTCATTTAACTAAGTTTAAACTTAAGATTAAAAATGGCAGGAGATCTCAGACCCGTATCATGCTCCTCTTGCTCAATGTGGGAGCTCAGGGACATGGCTGATGACCCTGACTCCTTCACGTGCAGGATGTGTGTCCAGCTGCAGCTCTTGTTAGACCGCATGACGGCTCTCGAGCTGCGGATGGACTCACTTTGGAGCATGCGCGATGCTGAGGAGGTCGTGGATAGCACGTTTAGTGAATTGGTCACACCGCAGATTAGGATTGCTGAGGGAGAAAGGGAATGGGTGACCAAAAGGCAGAGAAAGAGCAGGAAGGCAGCGCAGGAGACCCTGCGGTCATCTCCCTCCAAAACAAGTATACCGTTTTGGATACTGTTGAGGGAGATGGCTCACCAGGGGAAGGCAGCAGTAGCCAGGTCCATGGCACCGTGGCTGGCTCTGCTGTTCCGAAGGGCGGGAAAAAGAGTGGAAGGGCTATAGTCGTAGGGGATTCGATTGTAAGGGGAGTAGATAGGCGGTTCTGTGGTCGAAAACGAGGCTCCCGAATGGTATGTTGCCTCCCAGGTGCACGGGTCAGGGACGTCTCAGATCGGCTGCAGAACATTCTAAAGGGGGAGGGTGAACAGCCAGTTGTCATTGTGCACATAGGCACTAATGATATAGGTAAAAAACGGGATGAGGTCCTACATGCAGAGTTTAGGGAGTTAGGAGCCATGTTAAAAAGTAGGCCCTCAAAGGTAGTAATCTCAGGATTACTACCAGTGCCACGTGATAGTCAGAGTAAAAATGAAAGAATAGTCAGGATGAATGCGTGGCTTGAGAGATGGTGCAGGAAGGAGGGGTTCAGATTTTTGGGACAATGGGACCGGTTCTGGGGGAGGTGGGACTATTACAAATTGGATGGTCTACACCTGGGCAGGATTGGAACCAATGTCCTTGGAGGTGCTTTTGCTAACGCTGTTGGGAGGGTTTAAACTAATGTGGCAGGGGGATGGGAACCAATTGAGGTCAGTTGGCAGTAAGGAGGTAGTAACAAAAGCCTGTAAGGAACTAGATAATGAAGTCAGTGTGACTAAGGGGAAGAGCAGGCAGGGAGCAGATGATGAATATAAAGGGACTGGTGGTCTGAGTTGCATTTGTCTTCATGCAAGAAGTGTAGTAGGTAAGGCAGATGAACTTAGGGCTTGGATTAGTACCTGGGAGTATGATGTTATTGCTATTACTGAGACTTGGTTGAGGGAAGGGCATGATTGGCAATTAAATATCCCAGGATATCGATGCTTCAGGCGGGATAGAGAGGGAGGTAAAAGGGGTGGAGGAGTTGCATTACTGGTCAAAGAGGATATCACAGCTGTGCTGAAGGAGGGCACTATGGAGGACTCGAGCAGTGAGGCAACATGGACAGAACTCAGAAATAGGAAGGGTGCGGTAACAATGTTGGGGCTGTACTACAGGCCTCCCAACAGCGAGCGTGAAATAGAGGTACAAATATGTAAACAGATTATGGAAAGATGTAGGAGCAACAGGGTGGTGGTGATAGGAGATTTTAATTTTCCCAACATTGACTGGGATTCGCTTAGTGTTAGAGGTCCAGATGGAGCAGAATTTGTAAGGAGCATCCAGGAGGGTTTTCTAGAGCAGTATGTAAATAGTCCAACTCGGGAAGGGGCCATACTGGACCTGGTGTTGGGGAATGAGCCCGGCCAGGTTGTTGAAGTTTCAGTAGGGGACTACTTTGGGAATAGTGATCACAATTCCGTAAGCTTTAAAATACTCATGGACAAAGACGAGAGTGGTCCAAAAGGGAGAGTGCTAAATTGGGGGAAGGCCAACTACACCAAAATTCGGCAGGAGCTGGGAAATGTAGATTGGGAGCAGCTGTTTGAAGGTAAATCCACATGTGATATGTGGGAGGCTTTTAAAGAGAGGTTGATTAGCGTGCAGGAGAGACATGTTCCTGTGAAAATGAGGGATAGAAATGGCAAGATTAGGGAACCATGGATGACAGGTGAAATTGTGAGACTAGCTAAGAGAAAAAAGGAAGCATACATAAGGTCTAGGCGGCTGATGAAAGACGAAGCTTTGAAAGAATATCGGGAATGTAGGACCAATCTGAAACGAGGAATTAAGAGGGCTAAAAGGGGTCATGAAATATCTTTAGCAAACAGGGTTAAGGAAAATCCCAAAGCCTTTTATTCATATATAAGGAGAAAGAGGGTAACTAGAGAAAGGATTGGCCCACTAAAGGACAAAGGAGGAATGTTATGCTTGGACTCAGAGAAAATGGGTGAGATTCTAAACGAGTACTTTGCATCGGTATTCACCGAGGAGAGGGACATGACGGATGTTGAGGTTAGGAACAGATGTTTGATTACTCTAGGTCAAGTCGGCATAAGGAGGGAGGAAGTGTTGGGTATTCTAAAGGGCATTAAGGTGGACAAGTCCGCAGGTCCGGATGGGATCTATCCCAGGTTACTGAGGGAAGCGAGAGAGGAAATAGCTGGGGCCTTAACAGATATCTTTGCAGCATCCTTAAACACGGGTGAGGTCCCGGAGGACTGGAGAATTGCTAATGTTGTCCCCTTGTTTAAGAAGGGTAGCAGGGATAATCCAGGTAATTATAGACCGGTGAGCCTGACGTCAGTGGTAGGGAAGCTGCTGGAGAAGATACTGAGGGATAGGATCTATTCCCATTTGGAAGAAAATGGGCTCATCAGTGATAGGCAACATGGTTTTGTGCAGGGAAGGTCATGTCTTACCAACTTAATAGAATTCTTTGAGGAAGTGACAAAGTTGATTGATGAGGGAAGGGCTGTCGATGTCATATACATGGACTTCAGTAAGGCGTTTGATAAGGTTCCCCATGGCAGGCTGATGGAGAAAGTGAAGGCGCTTGGGGTCCAAGGTGTACTAGCTAGATGGATAAAGAACTGGCTGGGCAACAGGAGACAGAGAGTAGCAGTAGAAGGGAGTTTCTCAAAATGGAGACGTGTGACCAGTGGTGTTCCACAGGGATCCGTGCTGGGACCACTGTTGTTTGTGATATACATTAATGATTTGGAGGAAAGTATAGGTGGACTGATTAGCAAATTTGCAGACGACACTAAGATTGGTGGAGGAGCAGATAGTGAAGGGGACTGTCAGAGAATACAGCAGAATATAGATAGATTGGAGAGTTGGGCAGAGAAATGGCAGATGGAGTTCAATCAGGGCAAATGCGAGGTGATGCATTTTGGAAGATCCAATTCAAGCGTGAACTATACAGTAAATGGAACAGTCCTGTGGAAAATTGATGTCCAGAGAGATTTGGGTGTTCAGGTCCACTGTTCCCTGAAGGTGGCAACGCAGGTACATAGAGTGGTCAAGAAGGCATACGGCATGCTTTCCTTCATCGGACGGGGCATTGAGTACAAGAGTTGGCAGGTCATGTTACAGTTGTATAGGACTTTGGTTCGGCCACATTTGGAATACTGCGTACAGTTCTGGTCGCCACATTATCAAAAGGATGTGGATGCTTTGGAGAGGGTGCAGAGGAGGTTCACCAGGATGTTGCCTGGTATGGAGGGCGCTAGCTATGAAGAGCGGTTGAGCAGATTAGGATTATTTTCATTAGAAAGACGGAGGTTGAGGGGGGACCTGATTGAGGTGTACAAAATCATGAGAGGTATAGACAGGGTGGATAGCAAGAGGCTTTTTCCCAGAGTTGGGGTTTCAATTACTAGAGGACACGAGTTCAAAGTGAAAGGGGAAAAGTTTAGGGGGGATATGCGTGGAAAGTTCTTTACGCAGAGGGTGGTGGGCACCTGGAACGCATTGCCAGCGGAGGTGGTAGATGCGGGCACGATGGAGTCTTTTAAGATGTATCTAGACAGATACATGAATGGGCAGGAAGAAAAGAGATACAGAAACTTAGAAAATAGGTGACATGTTTAGAGAGAGGATCTGGATCGGCGCAGGCTTGGAGGGCCGAAGGGCCTGTTCCTGTGCTGTAATTATCTTTGTTCTTTGTTCTTTTATCCCACCCAGTGCAATTGTTAACAGACATAAACTCACATCTTTCTTTATCACTTTATTACTGTAAATTCTGAGTGAGTCTACAATCCCTCCCAGTGCAATTGTTAACGAGACAATACACTCACATCTTTCTTTATCACTTTATTACTGTAAACTCAGAGTGAGTCTACAATCCCTCCCAGTGCAATTGTTAACCAGACAATACACTCACATCTTTCTTTATCACTTTATTACTGTAAACTCTGAGTGAGCCTACAATCCCTCCCAGTGCAATTGTTAACCAGACAATGCAAACACATCCTTCTTTATCACTTTAGTACAGTAAACTCTGAGTGAGTCTACAATCCCTCCCAGTGCAATTGTTAAACAGACAATACACTCTCATCTTTCTTTATCACTTTATTACTGTAAACTCTGAGTGAGTCTACAATCCCTTCCAGTGCAATTGTTAACCAGACAATACACTCACATCTTTCTTTATCACTTTATTACAGTAAACTCTGAGTGAGTCTACAATCCCTCCCAGTGCAATTCTTAACCAGACAACACACTCACATCTTTCTTTATCACTTTATGACAGTAATCTCTGAGTGAGTCTACAATCCCTCCCAGAACAATTGTTAACCAGACAATACATTAACATCATTCTTTATCACTTTATGACTGTAAACTCTGAGTGAGTCTACAATCCCTCCCAGTGCAATTGTTAACAGACAATACACTCACATCTTTCTTTATCACTTTATTACTGTAAAGTCCGAGTGAGTCTACAATCCCTCCCAGTGCAATTGTTAACCAGACAATATACTCACATCTTTCTTTATCACTTTATTACTGTAAATTCTGAGTGAGTTACAATCCCTCCCAGTGCAATTGTTAACCAGACAATACACTCACAGCTTTCCTTATCACTTTATTACTGTAAACTCTGAGTGAGTCTACAATCCCTCCCAGTGCAATTGTTAACCAGACAATACACTCACATCTTTCTTTATCACTTTATTGCAGCAAACACTGAGTGAGTCTACAATCTCTCCCATTGCAATTGTTAACAGACAATACACTCACATCTTTCTTTATCACTTTATTACTGTAAAGTCTGAGTGAGTCTACAATCCCTCCCAGTGCAATTGTTAACCAGACAATACACTCACATCTTTCTTTGTCACGTTATTTCAGTAAACTCTGAGTGAGTCTACAATCCCTCCCAGTGCAATTGTTAACCAGACAATGCAAACACATCCTTCTTTTTCACTTTATTACAGTAAACTCTGAGTGAGTCTACAATCCCTCCCAGTGCAATTGTTAAACAGACAATACACTCACATCATTCTTTATCACTTTATTGCTGTAAACTCTGAGTGAGTCTACAATCCCTCCCAGTGCAATTGTTAACCAGACAATACACTCACATCTTTCTTTATCACTTTATTACTGTAAACTCTGAGTGAGTCTACAATCTCTGCCAGTGCAATTGTTAACCAGACAATACACTCACATCTTTCTTTATCACTTTATTACTGTAAATTCTGAGTGAGTCTACAATCCCTCCCAGTGCATTTGTTAACCAGACAATACACTCACATATTTCTTTATCACTTTGTTACTGTAAACTCTGAGTGAGTCTACAATCCCTCCCAGTTCAATTGTTAACCAGCCAATACACTCACATCTTTCTTTATCACTTTATTACTGTAAACTCTGAGTGAGTATACAATCCCTCCCAGTGCAATTGTTAACCAGACAATCCACTCACATCTTTCTTTATCACTTTATTACTGTAAACTCTGAGTGAGTCAACAATCCCTTCCAGTGCAATTGTTAACCAGACAATACACTCACATCTTTCTTTATCACTTTATTACAGTAAACTCTGAGTGAGTCTACAATCCCTCCCAGTGCAATTGTTAACCAGACAATACACTCACGTCTTTCTTTATCACTTGATTACTGTAAACTCTGAGTGAGTCTACAATCCCTCCCAGTGCAATTGTTAACCAGACAATACACTCACATCTTTCTTTTTCACTTAATTACAGTAAACTCTGAGTGAGTCGACAATCCCTCCCATTGCAATTGTTAACCAGACAATACACTCACATCTTTCTTTATCACTATATTAATGTAAACTCTGAGTGAGTCTACAATACAATCCCTCCCAGTGCAATTGTTAACCAGACAATACACTCACATCTTTCTTTATCACTTTATTACTGTAAACTCAGTGAGTCTACAATCCCTCCCAGTGCAATTGTTAACAGACATAAACTCACATCTTTCTTTATCACTTTATTGCTTTAAATTCTGAGTGAGTCTACAATTCCTCCCAGTGCAATTGTTAACCAGACAATAAACTCACATCTTTCTTTATCACTTTATTACTGTAAACTCTGAGTGAGTCTACAATCCCTCCCAGTTCAATTGTTAACCAGACAATACACTCACATCTTTCTTTATCACTTTATTGCAGTAAACTCTGAGTGAGCCGACAATCCCTCCCAGTGCAATTGTTAACCAGACAATACATTCACATCTTTCTTTATCACTTTATGACTGTAATCTCTGAGTGAGTCTACAATCTCTCCCAGTGCAATTGTTAACAGACAATACACTCACATCTTTCTTTATTACTTTATTACTGTAAAGTCTGAGTGAGTCTACAATCCCTCCCAGTGCAATTGTTAACCAAACAATACACTCACATCTTTCTTTATCACTTTATTACTGTAAACTCTGAGTGAGTCTACAATCCCTCCCAGTGCAATTGTTAACCAGACAATCCATTCTCATCTTTCTTTATCACTTTATTACTGTAAATTCTGAGTGAGTCTACAATCCCTCCCAGTGCAATTGTTAACCAGACAATACACTCACATCTTTCTTTATCACTTTATTACTGTAAACTCTCAGTGATCTGACAATCCCTCCCAGTGCAATTGTTAACCACAAAATACACTCACATCTTTCTTTATCACTTTATTACTGTAAACTCTGAGTGAGTCTACAATCCCTCCCAGTGCAATTGTTAACCAGACAATACACTCACATCTTTCTTTATCACTTTATTACTGCAAACTCTGATTGAGCCCACAATCCCTCCCAGTGCAAATGTTAACCAGACAATCCACTCACATCTTTCTTTATCACTTTATTACTGTAAATTCTGAGTGAGTCCACAATCCCTCCCAATGCAATTGTTAACCAGACAATACACTCACATCTTTCTTTATCACTTTATTACTGTAAACTCTGAGTGAGTCTACAATCCCTCCCAGTTCAATTGTTAACCAGACAATACACTCACATCTTTCTTTATCACTTTGTTACTGTAAACTCTGAGTGAGTCTACAATCCCTCCCAGTGCAATTGTTAACCAGACAATACACTCACATCTTTCTTTATCACTTTATTGCAGTAAACTCTGAGTGAGCCGACAATCCCTCCCAGTGCAATTGTTAACCAGACAATACATTCACATCTTTCTTTATCACTTTATGACTGTAAACTCTGAGTGAGTCTACAATCTCTCAAAGTGCAATTGTTAACAGCCAATGCACTCACATCTTTCTTTATCACTTTATTACTGTAAACTCTGAGTGAGTCTACAATCCCTCCCAGTGCAATTGTTAACCAAACAATACACTCACATCTTTCTTTATCACTTTATTACTGTAAACTCTGAGTGAATCTACAATCCCTCCCAGTGCAATTGTTAACCAGACAGTACACTCTCATCTTTCTTTATCACTTTATTACTGTAAATTCTGCGTGAGTCTACAATACCTCCCAGTGCAATTGTTAACCAGACAATACACTCACATCTTTCTTTATCACTTTATTACTGTAAACTCTGAGTGAGCTGACAATCCCTCCCAGTGCAATTGTTAACCAGACAATACACTCACATCTTTCTTTATCACTTTATTACTGTAAACTCTGAGTGAGTCTCCAATCCCTCCCAATGCAATTGTTAACCAGACAATACACTCACATCTTTCTTTATCACTTTATTACTGTAAACTCTGATTGAGCCCACAATCCCTCCCAGTGCAATTGTTAACCAGACAATCCACTCACATCTTTCTTTATCACTTTATTACTGTAAACTCTGAGTGAGTCTACAATCCCACCCAATGCAATTGTTAACAGACATAAACTCACATCTTTCTTTATCACTTTATTACTGTAAATTCTGAGTGAGTCTACAATCCCTCCCAGTGCAATTGTTAACCAGATAATACACTCACATCTTTCTTTATCACTTTATTGCTGTAAACTCTGAGTGAGTCTACAATCCCTCCCAGTGCAATTGTTAACCAGACAATACACTCACATCTTTCTTTATCAATTTATTACTGTAAATTCTGAGTGAGCCGACAATCCCTCCCAGTGCAATTGTTAACCAGACAATACATTCACATCTTTCTTTATCACTTTATGACTGTAAACTCTGAGTGAGTCTACAATCCCTCCCAGTGCAATTGTTAACCAGACAATACACTCACATCTTTCTTTATCAATTTATTACTGTAAACTCTGATTGAGCCCACAATCCCTCCCAGTGCAATTGTTAACCAGACAATCCACTCACATCTTTCTTTATCACTTTATTACTGTAAACTCTGAGTGAGCCGACAATCCCTCCCAGTGCAATTGTTAATCAGACAATACACTCACATCTTTCTTCATGACTCAACTTGTCCAATATGACGCTCAGGCCCCCTCCCAATCACCTGATCTCGGGCCGGCTCTGTGACGCCCCCAGTGTCCCAAAGTCCGTCAGATCTGACAATATATTTAAATATCTAAAACTATCCCCTCCCCCCCCCACAGTGCCCCCTAATCATGAATAGTGTCCCTCCCCCCATAACACTTACAGATAATAGTTGCCCTCTCATGCTCAAAAAAGACTTACATGCAAGACTTGACCTTCCCCCATGACCCCCAAAACTGTTCAAAGTGCAGATTTCCCCCCTTTGCCCCCTTTGCCCACATAATTAATATACATTTGACCCCGTACCCACCCTGACCCACTACACTGAAAATGCTAAGTAACGCCCCTTCCCCAACTCGCTGGCAGATCTCGGGCAGCAGGAAAGATCACTGACCAATTTATTTAAATGTATTCATTTTCTTAATTTGCATATTCAAAATCAGGTCCCATCACCCAGCAGTGCGGAGTCACCATGGAACCTTGCTGCCGTGTGGAGATCGGGTCTGGTACTCCCAGGGTCCTGCTCCATGGCGGGCCACTGCTGCTCTGATCTTCGCACCTCCCCCACCACCAGTCTAACCAGGGCTTTATATTGCTGAAGAATGACTTCTACCCTCTTGTATTCTAGTTCTCCAATTATAAAGGCCAGCATTTCATTCAGCTTTTTGATTAATTTTGGTACCTTTTCAGGACATTTTAATGATCTTTGTACCTGGGCCCACAAGTCTCTTTGGATCTCCACTGTTTATAGCTTTTCACCATTCGGAAAGTACCCTGTTCTATCATTTTTAGCTCCAAAGTGGATGATCTCACATTTGACCACATTGAAATCCATTTGCTACAGTTTTGTGTATTTGCTTAATCAATGAAAATCTCTTTTTAATGTTAAGCCTCCATCAACACTGCCTGCATTGCCATCTCTTTGTGTCATTGGTAACATTGTATCTCTGTGTATTTCTATCACATCATCACATTGTATAATAAATATGGTGAATAGTTGAGGTCCCACCACAGATCCTTTCAGGACACCACTAATCCCATCCTGCCAATGACAGTACCTGCCCATTACCCCTACTCTTTGTTTCCTGTCATTCAGCTCATTTCCAAACCAGGTCAATTGTTTTCAATCCATGAGTTTCAAGGCAAGATTTTTGTTTCTTTCTTCGGAGTTGTAGACAGGAAATGTGGCTAGATATAAGATTATACAGTCTTATATGGCGGGCAGCCATAAAGATGGGGCGAAAGTGTGGCGAGTCGAAGAGACTTAGTAGTTGGCAGGAAAAAAGACAGAGGCGCAAGGGGAGAGCCAACTGTGTAACAGCCCCGACAAACAAATTTCTTCGCAGCACCTGTGGAAGAGCCTGTCACTCTGGAGTTGGCCTTTATAGCCACTCCAGGCGCTGCTTCACAAACCACTGACCACCTCCAGGTACTTATCCATTGTCTCTCGAGATAAGGAGGCCAAAGAAGAAGATACAGACTTATAACGAAATTGTTTGGTAATTTGTGAAACATGTGAGGTTGGCAAAGGGGACTGTAGTTTTTTGCAATACAGGCTGAGGAGCAAAGTTGAGGAGCTGCAGTGCCAGCATGTAATAACAGTATGACAAAGATATCGAAGCAGCTTTTATTATGTAAATTAATAAAGGAAATTAAAATTGGAAGTATGTATTACAAACAGGATGTTGACGCAGGCATAAGATGCTTCAGGTGGAGCAATTGTACTCACATGCACTGAACATGTGGAATGTTGACAAAGTTCAGCTCTCCATAGTTATCGCTCCCAATTTTCCTACTGGTCAAATTTAATGGGAACATTACTTTGAGTTGGTCACTTCACCTGACTATGTAACTGTTAGTCAAAGTCTTTTAAAGTGGGATAGTATTTTCCGTTCTGGATCACCCATTGGAACAGTGTGCCTTTGAAAGTTTATAACTTTCTCACCCTTCATCTGCTGACAGAGTATCACTGACTGTTAGCAGATTTTAAACTGATTGATTGGGTTTCTGACCAATATCATTGCACAGTTAGAGAGCCGCATTCCAATCCTTCCTCCAGCAGTTACACAATGGTGAAGTTATAGAACATCTGTAGATCTCCCCAGCACAGGACACACTGTCATCAACAAGTGGACAACTGCCCAGCAATTAATTGAATCATGCTGAAGTGAACGGAACTGATTCTCATTACATTGATCTTCATGGGACTCTTTCCTGTTAAAACAGTGAAATCTGTTGCTTTTGGATTTTGCTCTCTGCTCTCCATGTGTTTGCTGCTTCTTGGCCAGTAAGGAAAGCTGGAAGTCAATGGAAATGTCACAATGGAATATCAGTTCCTTTCTTACAGAGAAGTAATTGTTACAGTTCCAGGTGTTTTTGTTAAAGTCTGAAATAATTATATGTCTAATGTGCCGTTATGTGTGTTAGCTGTGATTCAGTAAATTGTACTCTCTCCACTGAGTCAGAGATTGTGGGGTCAAGTAACAAAACTCCCAGCTGGCACTGGAGTACAGTCCTGAAGGAATGCTGCCTATGGGATATTCTGCCTTTTGGGACATGCTGAGCTAGTGAAGGACGCTATATAAATGCAAGTCTTTTTTTCTTTTATTGTTCAATTATAATATGCTTTGAGTTTCTGAACGACTGCATTGCAGCTCTGTTATAACCTCAGTGAGAGTGTTAACGGGAAAAACACAAGATTTTAACTCTCAGACCAATTTCATGTTTTCAGACATTAATTGTAACAACTAAACTGAAAGAAATCCCCAATTATCTAAACAGTATTTTGTGAGTAGCTGATGCCCCAAATTACAGAGAAAGGTATTTTCTTTACTTATTAAAAAGCTGAAATCCTCACACCACACTTATATGTTACACTGAACTTTTTGATGGTAAAATTCTTTGTGATTAAAAGTCCCAAATTCCTCACTGTTGCAATGCATTGGATCTACTAGATCTTCTCAAAAATCAATGTCCTCTTCACTCACTTCTCTGAGCATTTCTGACCTGGATGTCTGTGAATAAGACATTTCTAATCACATTTACTCAGATTGGTTCCACATCCATCAACCACTTTTCCATCATCTCCCTACCAGAGCTAATCTTCAGCATTGAATTAATTTCAGCCTCAAACAGTAACCCTGGAAGTGAATTCTACAGCACAATGACTATTTGTGTAATGAAGTCTCTGCAGCTCTGAACTCTCATTCTTGCCCCATCAATGTCTGGAATGCATCGGTTTCTATTTACCCCATCTTATCTTAACAATTTCAGATTGTTCTATCTTATTGGACTGTAACAATACATAATAACTTCAAAAATCGGGGTAGGAGTAGGTCATACTGTCCTCGGACTGCTCCATCATTTAATAAGATCATGGCTGTTCTTCAACCTCAGCTTCATTTTCCAGCTGATCCCCATATCCTCTGATTCTCTTAGAGTCCAAAAACAGTCTCCGGATCTCAGCCTTGAATATAATCAACAACAGAGCATCCATAGGCCTCTGGGTTAGAGAATTCCAAAACTTCCTAAACCTCTGAGAGAAAGAATTTCTCCTCATCTCAGTCCACAATGGCCATTCCCTTATCCTGAGATTATGTTCCATAGTTCTACATAATCCAGCCAGGGGAAAGAGGCTTTCAAACTCTACCCAACAAAGTCTCATCAGAATCTTATATGTTTCAATTGAATCACCTCTCATTCCTCTCAACTCCAGAAAACAGCGACAAATTCAATTCAAAATCTCCATATAGGACAATTGTCTCATCCCAGGAATCAATCGAATGAAACTCTGTTGCACCCCTCGAAGGCAAGTATCTTAACTTAGAAATGTTATCATCGAGCAAGCCTGCTGGTGAAGGATGGAACTGGAGCCAATCCTCACACATTTTCATAAGCAATTACCAACAGAGATACACATTACAAACTTGTAGCTCCTCTCCCAATAACCATAGTTTCTGCTGGTGTCTATTGATAGGGGCACAAGTGAATCCACAGTTATTGCCCACCAGCTGCATAGAATTTATTACAATTAACAGAGAATGAGCAGATTCCCTTCTGCCTGTTTAAATAAAAATGAGAGTTTTGTCGTACATGCATTTCCTTTTGTAAAACAATCTGAAAGTTGAGGGCTTGCATCCACACATTTATTATTAGAGATTTCCTTTCTCAGCAGCACTTGTTTCAAGTCAGCAAGAGCAATCCGTAACCTTTTCTCACTCACACTTTGTTGTACAGTGTACATTATCCCACAATGAACTATTATCTACTGAATATTCAATAGGTATACTATCTTCAGTACGGTCATTGTACAGAATCTCACTTAAAGGATATGGCAGATAGAATCCTGGATCTACTGCTTCCACAAGAACCAGTGCTTCAGAAGCCAGAGTACTTTTAGCAAACTTTTTCATTTCTTTAGTTTCCCAAGACAAAGGACATTTGCCATTCTCACCCATTAATAAATATAACAAAACTATCAGGAAGATTAGCATATAAAGCATCCCTAAAAATGACTAGCTTCATATTCTTTGGGTCACCGAAGAATGGGAACCTTAGTGCATTTAGCCAGATTGAATTTTCTGAATGTTTTTGCTATTAAAACATGCTCTACTTTTGGGTGTTTTATTGTAGAATGTAACTCCAACACATCAAAGTCAGCATCTGGTCAAGTGCGAGTGCACAACCATTTCAACTGGCCAATAAATATACAATCAGCAGATTCATTCTATCACTTTATATAAACAATAAAATTTATATATACAAGCAAAATATAAAAAATGTTAATCAAAGACCTGCATAATCTGGTCAAAGCATTACCTTGGAAGACACACCTCCTCCAGGACTCAGTGTAATTGTTTTCAAACATGCAGTTTTCTGTAAAACAATCAGACAGTTGATGACTTGCATCCCTCTATTTAATTTTAGAGATTTCCTTTCTCTCCCGCATTTGTTTGAAGCTAATAAGGTCAATCTGTAAATTTTTCTCAGTCAGACTTTTTGTAGTGTGTGTGTTATCCCACATGGAATGATTATTCACATATCATTCAGAATCACTCTGTCTCATCTTTCTGTATGACCTGGTATAATTAATCAGAATGGGAACAACAGTCACTAAATAGGATTGTTGATTTAATGTTATTCCAAACCTACTTATCTTAAAATCGAAACAAATATATTTAAATGCCCCTCAATCTTTGACTCCTAATTTTAACACATAACCTAATCATTTGAAGAAACGTTACACAAATTCTCCAGTACCATCCCATAAGGAATCGGCAGCATGTGTCATGAAAATGCCTGAAAGTTTCCCTTGATGAAACAAATAAAACAGAAAATGCTTCAAATACTCAACAAGTCAGGCAGCATTTGTGCAGAGAAAAACAGATTTAAACATTGTGGGATCTTCCTTTAGTTGGCCATATCCTATTTTCAACAACACTGATCTTACTGAAAAATACCACACCCTGGAGGTATCATTCAGACAATAGATACATTTATTTAGCTTCCATAGTTTTCTTACTACATCAATATGTAAGAAGGGTGAAAGAACATTCCCAGGAAACATTAGACCAGTTATCTTAACATCAATGGCAGGAACATTCATGGAATTCCTACAAATGGAGATAATAGAAGTTCACCTGAAAATGAGAAATATAACAATGAATAATCAGCATAGATTTCTAAAGGAAAATCATTGCTTGACCAACCTTATTGATTTTTGAGGAGATACCAGAGAGAGTCGACAATGGTGATACAGTAGATGTATTTTCTATGGATTTTCAAAAAGGTCTTTGACAAGGTGCACCATAATATATAAAGGAATAAGGTTAGAGAACGAGGAGTTAGAGGACATTTGCAGCAGCTTTTTCGGGAAGCAGAGAGTGAGCGAGTGAGCAGCTGGGAAGGTCAGTTTGAAAGTAAATTTAATTTCCTTTTGTTTTTCGGCGGAGGCCAGGGGGCTGCTGGGTAAGTAAAACACTATATATTTGGGCGGTTTAAAATAACTTTCCTTTCATTGCAGCAGCTTTTTCGGGAGCAGAGAGTGAGCGAGTGAGCAGCTGGGAAGGTCAGTTTGAAAGTAAATTTAATTTCCTTTTGTTTTTCGGCGGAGGCCAGGGGGCTGCTGGGTAAGTAAAACACTATATATTTGGGCGGTTTAAAATAACTTTCCTTTCATTGCAGCAGCTTTTTCGGGAGCAGAGAGTGAGCAGCTGGGAAGGTCAGTTTGAAAGTAAATTTAATTTCCTTTTGTTTTTCGGCGGAGGCCAGGGGGCTGCTGGGTAAGTAAAACACTATATATTTGGGCGGTTTAAAATAACTTTCCTTTCATTGCAGCAGCTTTTTCGGGAGCAGAGAGTGATCGAGTGAGCAGCTGGGAAGGTCAGTTTGAAAGTAAATTTAATTTCCTTTTGTTTTTCGGCGGAGGCCAGGGGGCTGCTGGGTAAGTAAAACACTATATATTTGGGCGGTTTAAAATAACTTTCCTTTCATTGCAGCAGCTTTTTCGGGAGCAGAGAGTGAGCGAGTGAGCAGTTGGGAAGGTCAGTTTGAAAGTAAATTTAATTTCCTTTTGTTTTTCGGCGGAGGCCAGGGGGCTGCTGGGTAAGTAAAACACTATATATTTGGGCGGTTTAAAATAACTTTCCTTTCATTGCAGCAGCTTTTTCGGGAGCAGAGAATGAGCGAGTGAGCAGCTGGGAAGGTCAGTTTGAAAGTAAATTTAATTTCCTTTTGTTTTTCGGCGGAGGCCAGGGGGCTGCTGGGTAAGTAAAACACTATATATTTGGGCGGTTTAAAATAACTTTCCTTTCATTGCAGCAGCTTTTTCGGGAGCAGAGAGTGAGCAGCTGGGAAGGTCAGTTTGAAAGTAAATTTAATTTCCTTTTGTTTTTCGGCGGAGGCCAGGGGGCTGCTGGGTAAGTAAAACACTATATATTTGGGCGGTTTAAAATAACTTTCCTTTCATTGCAGCAGCTTTTTCGGGAGCAGAGAGTGAGCGAGTGAGCAGCTGGGAAGGTCAGTTTGAAAGTAAATTTAATTTCCTTTTGTTTTTCGGCGGAGGCCAGGGGGCTGCTGGGTAAGTAAAACACTATATATGTGGGCGGTTTAAAATAACTTTCCTTTCATTGCAGCAGCTTTTTCGGGAGCAGAGAGTGAGCGAGTGAGCAGCTGGGAAGGTCAGTTTGAAAGTAAATTTAATTTCCTTTTGTTTTTCGGCGGAGGCCAGGGGGCTGCTGGGTAAGTAAAACACTATATATTTGGGCGGTTTAAAATAACTTTCCTTTCATTGCAGCAGCTTTTTCGGGAGCAGAGAGTGAGCAAGTGAGCAGCTGGGAAGGTCAGTTTGAAAGTAAATTTAATTTCCTTTTGTTGTTCGGCGGAGGCCAGGGGGCTGCTGGGTAAGTAAAACACTATATATTTGGGCGGTTTAAAATAACTTTCCTTTCATTGCAGCAGCTTTTTCGGGAGCAGAGAGTGAGCGAGTGAGCAGCTGGGAAGGTCAGTTTGAAAGTAAATTTAATTTCCTTTTGTTTTTCGGCGGAGGCCAGGGGGCTGCTGGGTAAGTAAAACATTATATATTTGGGCGGTTTAAAATAACTTTCCTTTCATTGCAGCAGCTTTTTCGGGAGCAGAGAGTGAGCGAGTGAGCAGCTGGGAAGGTCAGTTTGAAAGTAAACTTAATTTCATTTTGTTTTTCGACGGAGGCCAGGGGGCTGCTGGGTAAGTAAAACACTATATATTTGGGCGGTTTAAAATAACTTTCCTTTCATTGCAGCAGCTTTTTCGGGAGCAGAGAGTGAGCGAGTGAGCAGCTGGGAAGGTCAGTTTGAAAGTAAATTTAATTTCATTTTGTTTTTCGACGGAGGCCAGGGGGCTGGTGGGTAAGTAAAACACTATATATTTGGGCGGTTTAAAATAACTTTCCTTTCATTGCAGCAGCTTTTTCGGGAGCAGAGAATGAGCGAGTGAGCAGCTGGGAAGGTCAGTTTGAAAGTAAATTTAATTTCATTTTGTTTTTCGACGGAGGCCAGGGGGCTGCTGGGTAAGTAAAACACTATATATTTGGGCGGTTTAAAATAACTTCCCTTTCATTGCAGCAGCTTTTTCGGGAGCAGAGAGTGAGCGAGTGAGCAGCTGGGAAGGTCAGTTTGAAAGTAAATTTAATTTCATTTTCTTTTTCGACGGAGGCCAGGGGACTGCTGGGTAAGTAAAACACTATATATTTGGGCGGTTTAAAATAACTTTCCTTTCATTGCAGCAGCTTTTTCGGGAGCAGAGAGTGAGCGAGTGAGCAGCTGGGAAGGTCAGTTTGAAAGTAAATTTAATTTCCTATTGTTTTTCGACGGAGGCCAGGGGGCTGCTGGGTAAGTAAAACACTATATATTTGGGCGGTTTAAAATAACTTTCCTTTCATTGCAGCAGCTTTTTCGGGAGCAGAGAGTGAGCGAGTGAGCAGCTGGGAAGGTCAGTTTGAAAGTAAATTTAATTTCATTTTGTTTTTCGACGGAGGCCAGGGGGCTGCTGGGTAAGTAAAACACTATATATTTGGGCGGTTTAAAATAACTTTCCTTTCATTGCAGCAGCTTTTTCGGGAGCAGAGAGTGAGCGAGTGAGCAGCTGGGAAGGTCAGTTTGAAAGTAAATTTAATTTCATTTTGTTTTTCGACGGAGGCCAGGGGGCTGCTGGGTAAGTAAAACACTATATATTTGGGCGGTTTAAAATAACTTTCCTTTCATTGCAGCAGCTTTTTCGGGAGCAGAGAGTGAGCGAGTGAGCAGCTGGGAAGGTCAGTTTGAAAGTTAATTTAATTTTCTTTTGTTTTTCGGCAGAGGCCAGGGGGATGCTGGGTAAGTAAAACACTATTTATTTGGGCGGTTTAAAATAACTTTCCTTTCATTGCAGCAGCTTTTTCGGGAGCAGAGAGTGAGCGAGTGAGCAGCTGGGAAGGTCAGTTTGAAAGGCAACTTAATTTCATTTTGTTTTTCGACGGAGGCCAGGGGGCTGCTGGGTAAGTAAAACACTATATATTTGGGCGGTTTAAAATAACTTTCCTTTCATTGCAGCAGCTTTTTCGGGAGCAGAGAGTGAGCGAGTGAGCAGCTGGGAAGGTCAGTTTGAAAGTAAATTTAATTTCATTTTGTTTTTCGACGGAGGCCAGGGGGCTGCTGGGTAAGTAAAACACTATATATTTGGGCGGTTTAAAATAACTTTCCTTTCATTGCAGCAGCTTTTTCGGGAGCAGAGAGTGAGTGAGTGAGCAGCTGGGAAGGTCAGTTTGAAAGTAAATTTAATTTCATTTTGTTTTTCGACGGAGGCCAGGGGGCTGCTGGGTAAGTAAAACACTATATATTTGGGCGGTTTAAAATAACTTCCCTTTCATTGCAGCAGCTTTTTCGGGAGCAGAGAGTGAGCGAGTGAGCAGCTGGGAAGGTCAGTTTGAAAGTAAATTTAATTTCATTTTGTTTTTCGACGGAGGCCAGGGGGCTGCTGGGTAAGTAAAACACTATATATTTGGGCGGTTTAAAATAACTTTCCTTTCATTGCAGCAGCTTTTTCGGGAGCAGAGAGTGAGCGAGTGAGCAGCTGGGAAGGTCAGTTTGAAAGTAAATTTAATTTCCTTTTGTTTTTCGACGGAGGCCAGGGGGCTGCTGGGTAAGTAAAACACTATATATTTGGGCGGTTTAAAATAACTTTCCTTTCATTGCAGCAGCTTTTTCGGGAGCAGAGAGTGAGTGAGTGAGCAGCTGGGAAGGTCAGTTTGAAAGTAAATTTAATTTCATTTTGTTTTTCGACGGAGGCCAGGGGGCTGCTGGGTAAGTAAAACACTATATATTTGGGCGGTTTAAAATAACTTCCCTTTCATTGCAGCAGCTTTTTCGGGAGCAGAGAGTGAGCGAGTGAGCAGCTGGGAAGGTCAGTTTGAAAGTAAATTTAATTTCATTTTGTTTTTCGACGGAGGCCAGGGGGCTGCTGGGTAAGTAAAACACTATATATTTGGGCGGTTTAAAATAACTTTCCTTTCATTGCAGCAGCTTTTTCGGGAGCAGAGAGTGAGCGAGTGAGCAGCTGGGAAGGTCAGTTTGAAAGTAAATTTAATTTCCTTTTGTTTTTCGACGGAGGCCAGGGGGCTGCTGGGTAAGTAAAACACTATATATTTGGGCGGTTTAAAATAACTTTCCTTTCATTGCAGCAGCTTTTTCAGGAGCAGAGAGTGAGCGAGTGAGCAGCTGGGAAGGTCAGTTTGAAAGTAAATTTAATTTCATTTTGTTTTTCGACGGAGGCCAGGGGGCTGCTGGGTAAGTAAAACACTATATATTTGGGCGGTTTCTGAACCCGAGACACCACACTTGTCGTGTCTCCCACCCGCCCTCCTCCTCTAACCAACAAAAAAAAGGACTCGGTGGGGTGTTTATAAGGTAAGGCTTTTTCGATTTCTCTGGTTTTATTGTGATTGGTAAAAACTTTTCGTTCCTTTTTCATTTAACTAAGTTAAGCTTAAGATTAAAAATGGCAGGAGATCTCAGACCCGTGTCATGCTCCTCTTGCTCAATGTGGGAGCTCAGGGACATGGCTGATGTCCCTGACTCCTTTAGGTGCAGGAAGTGTGTCCAACTGCAGCTCTTGTTAGACCGCATGACGGCTCTCGAGCTGCGGATGGACTCACTTTGGAGCATGCGCGATGCTGAGGAGGTCGTGGATAGCACGTTTAGTGAATTGGTCACACCGCAGATTAGGATTGCTGAGGGAGAAAGGGAATGGGTGACCAAAAGGCAGAGAAAGAGCAGGAAGGCAGCGCAGGAGTCCCCTGCGGTCATCTCCCTCCAAAACAAGTATACCGTTTTGGATACTGTTGAGGGAGATGGCTCACCAGGGGAAGGCAGCAGTAGCCAGGTCCATGGCACCGTGGCTGGCTCTGCTGTTCCGAAGGGCGGGAAAAAGTGTGGAAGGGCTATAGTCGTAGGGGATTCGATTGTAAGGGGAGTAGATAGGCGGTTCTGTGGTCGAAAACGAGGCTCCCGAATGGTATGTCGCCTCCCAGGTGCACTTGTCAGGGATGTCTCAGATCGGCTGCAGAACATTCTAAAGGGGTAGGGTGAACAGCCAGTTGTCATTGTGCACATAGGCACTAATGATATAGGTAAAAAACGGGATGAGGTCCTACAAGCAGAGTTTAGGGAGTTAGGAGCCAAGTTAAAAAGTAGGACCTCAGAATTAGGAATCTCAGGATTACTACCAGTGCCACGTGATAGTCAGAGTAAAAATGAAAGAATAGTCAGGATGAATGCGTGGCTTGAGAGATGGTGCAGGAAGGAGGGGTTCAGATTTTTGGGACATTGGGACCGGTTCTGGGGGAGGTGGGACTATTACAAATTGGACGGTCTACACCTGGGCCGGACTGGAACCAATGTCCTTGGAGGTGCTTTTGCTAACGCTGTTGGGGAGGGTTTAAACTAATGTGGCAGGGGGATGGGAACCAATTGAGGTCAGTTGACAGTAAGGAGGTAGTAACAAAAGCCTGTAAGGAACTAGATAATGAAGTCAGTGTGACGAAGGGGAAGAGCAGGCAGGGAGCAGATGATGAATATAAAGGGACTGGTGGTCTGAGGTGCATTTGTTTTAATGCAAGAAGTGTAGTAGGTAAGGCAGATGAACTTAGGGCTTGGATTAGTACCTGGGAGTATGATGTTATTGCTATTACTGAGACTTGGTTGAGGGAATGGCATGATTGGCAATTAAATATCCCAGGATATCGATGCTTCAGGCGGGATAGAGAGGGAGGTAAAAGGGGTGGAGGAGTTGCATTACTGGTCAAAGAGGATATCACAGCTGTGCTGAAGGAGGGCACTATGGAGGACTCGAGCAGTGAGGCAATATGGACAGAACTCAGAAATAGGAAGGGTGCGGTAACAATGTTGGGGCTGTACTACAGGCCTCCCAACAGCGAGCGTGAGATAGAGGTACAAATATGTAAACAGATTATGGAAAGATGTAGGAGCAACAGGGTGGTGGTGATAGGAGATTTTAATTTTCCCAACATTGACTGGGATTCGCTTAGTGTTGGAGGTCCAGATGGAGCAGAATTTGTAAGGAGCATCCAGGAAGGTTTTCTAGAGCAGTATTTAAATAGTCCAACTCGGGAAGTGGCCATACTGGACCTGGTGTTGGGGAATGAGCCCGGCCAGGTTGTTGAAGTTTCAGTAGGGGACTACTTTGGGAATAGTGATCACAATTCCGTAAGCTTTAAAATACTCATGGACAAAGACGAGAGTGGTCCTAAAGGAAGAGTGCTAAATTGGGGGAAGGCCAACTATACCAAAATTCGGCAGGAGCTGGGAAATGTAGATTGGGAGCAGCTGTTTGAAGGTAATTCCACATGTGACATGGCTGGAAGCTGAAAGCTCGGACGGACAGAGTTGTTATCTCTGGTTTGTTGCCGGCGCCACGTGATAGTGAGGCTAGGAATAGGGAGAGAGCACAGCTGAACACGTGGCTGCAGGAATGGTGTAGGAGGGAGGGCTTCCAGTTCTTGGATAATTGGACTGCATTCTGGGGAAGATGGGACCTGTTCAAACAGGACGGGCTGCATCTGAACCAGAGGGGCACCAATATCCTGGGAGGGAGGTTTGCTAGTACTGTTCGGGAGGGTTTAAACTAGTTTGGGAGGGGGATGGGAACCGGACTTGTAATCCAGGGACCAGTGGGTCCACTCAGAAAGACAAAGAGTGTAGTGAGGTATTGGGGAAGGTAGCACTGTCACAGAGGACAGATGGGCACGGAGAAGGGTTAAAGTGCGTATACTTCAACGCAAGAAGCATCAGGAATAAGGTGAGTGAATTGAAGGCGTGGATGGGCACTTGGGACTACGATGTTGTGGCCATCACTGAAACGTGGATAGGTGAGGGGGAGGAATGGTTTTTGGAGGTACCTGGTTATAGATGTTTTCATAAGATTAGGAATGGTGGTAAAAGAGGTGGGGGGTGGCATTGTTAGTTAGAAATAGTGTAACAACTGCTGAAAGAATTTTCGAGGAGGATCTGCCGACTGAGGCACTGTGGGTTGAGGTCAGGAACAGGAAAGGAGCAGTCACCTTGATGGGAGTTTTCTATAGGCCCCCCAATAGCAGCAGGGAGGTGGAAGAGCAGATTGGGAAACAGATTTTGGAAAGGAGCAGAAGTCACAGGGTAGTAATTATGGGGGATTTCAACTTCCCAAATATTGATTGGCAACTCTTTAGATCGAATAGTTTGGATGGGGTAGTGTTTGTGCAGTATGTCCAGGAAGCTTTTCTGACTCAGTATGTAGACTGCCCGACCAGAGGGGAGGCAATATTGGATTTGGTACTAGGTAATGAACCAGGGCAAGTGATAGAGCTGTTGGTGGGCGAGCACTTTGGAGATAGTGATCACAATTCTGTAGCATTCACTGTGGTAATGGAGAGGGATAGGTATGTGCAACAGGGCAAGGTTTACAATTGGGGGAAGGGTAGATATGATGCTGTCAGGCAGGAACTGAGGAGCATAAGTTGGGAGCATATGCTGGCAGGGAAGGGCACGGTCGAAATGTGGAACTTTTTCAAGGAGCAGATAGTAGGGGCCATTGATAAGCATGTCCCTGTCAGACAGGGAAGGGATGGTCATGTGAGGGAACCGTGGTTGACAAGAGAGGTTGAGAGTCTTGTTAGGAAGAAGAAGGATGCGTATATAAAGTTGAGGAAAAAGGGCACAGGCATAGCTCTGGAGGGATACAAGATGGCCAGGAAGGATCTGAAGAAAGGGATTAGGAGAGCTAAGAGAGGGCATGAAAAATGCTTGGCGGGTAGGATAAAAGAAAACCCCAAGGCCTTTTACGCGTATGTCAGAAATATGAGGATGACTAGGGGGACCATAGGTCCGGTCAAGGACAATAGCGGGAGACTGTGTGTTGAGCCGGAAGAGATAAGTGAGGTTTTGAATGAGTACTTCTCTTCGGTATTTACGAATGAGAAGGGGTGTATTACTGAAGAGGACGGTGTGAAACAGACTGGTAAGCTCGAGGAAGTGCTCGTTAGGAGGGAAGATGTGTTGGGGTTTTTGAATAACTTGAAGATAGACAAGTCTCCCGGGCCTGACGGGGTATATCCAAGGATGTTATGGGAAGCAAGGGATGAAATTGCAGAGCCGCTGGCAATGATCTTTTCATCTTCTCTGCTGACGGGGGTGGTACCAGGTGATTGGAGGGTGGCAAATGTTGTGCCCCTGTTCAAGAAAGGGAATAGGAACAACCCTGGGAATTACAGGCCAGTTAGTCTTACTTCGGTGGCAGGCAAGTTGATGGAAAAGGTGCTGAGGGATAGGATTTATGAGCATCTGGAAAGACACTGCTTGATTCGGGACAGTCAGCACGGTTTTGTGAGGGGTAGGTCTTGCCTCACAAGCCTGATTGAATTCTTTGAGCAGGTGACCAAGCAAGTGGATGAGGGTAAACCAGTGGATGTGGTGTACATGGATTTTAGTAAGGCATTTGATAAGGTCCCCCATGGTAGACTTATGGAGAAAGTCAGGAGGCATGGGATAGTGGGGAATGTGGCCAGTTGGATTAAGAATTGGCTAACTGATAGAAGGCAGAGAGTGGTCTTAGATGGTAAATACTCAGCCTGGAGCCCAGTTACCAGTGGCGTGCCGCAGGGATCAGTTCTGGGTCCTCTCCTGTTTGTGATTTTTATTAACGACTTGGATGAGGAAGTCGAAGGGTGGGTCAGTAAATTTGCAGATGATACAAAGGTTGGTGGAGTTGTGGATACCGAGGAGGGCTATTGTCGTCTGCAAAGGGACTTGGATAGGTTGCAGTGCTGGGCTGAAAAGTGGCAGATGGAGTTTAACCCTGAAAAGTGTGAGGTCGTCCATTTTGGAAGGACAAACATGAATGCAAAATACTGGGTTAACGGTAGGGTTCTTGGGCATGTGGAGGAGCAGAGAGACCTTGGGGTCTATGTGCATAGATCATTGAAAGTTGCAACTCAAGTGGATAGGGCTGTGAAGAAGGCATATGGGGTGTTAGCGTTCATTAGCAGAGGGATTGAATTTAAGAGCCGTGAGGTGATGATGCAGCTGTACAGGACCTTGGTAAGGCCTCATTTGGAGTACTGTGTGCAGTTCTGGTCGCCTCATTTTAGGAAGGATGTGGAAGCCTTGGAGAGGGTGCAGAGGAGATTTACCAGGATGTTGCCTGGAATGGAGAATAAGTCTTACGAGGAAAGGCTGAACATTCTAGGCCTCTTCTCATTAGAAAGGAGAAGGATGAGGGGTGACATGATAGAGGTTTATAAGATGATCAGGGGAATAGATAGGGTAGACAGTCAGAAACTCTTTCCCCGGGTGGAGCAAAGCGTTACAAGGGGTCATAAATTTAAGGTGAAGGGTGGGAGATATAAGGGGGATGTCAGGGGAAGGTTCTTTACCCAGAGAGTGGTCGAGGCATGGAATGCCTTGCCCGGGGAAGTTGTTGAGTCAGAAACTTTAGGGACTTTCAAAAGGCTTTTGGATAGGTATATGGATAAAGGAGAATGATGGGGTATAGATTAAATTGTCCTTGACAGAGGACAAAGGATCGGCACAACATTGTGGGCCGAAGGGCCTGTTCTGTGCTGTATGTTCTATGTTCTATGTTCTATATGTGGGAGGCTTTTAAAGATGGGTTGATTAGCGTTCAGGAGAGACATGTTCCTGTGAAAATGAGGGATAGAAATGGCAAGATTAGGGAACCATGGATGACAGGTGAAATTGTGAGACTAGCTAAGAGGAAAAAGGAAGCATACATAAGGTGTAGGCGGCTGATGAAAGACGAAGCTTTGAAAGAATATCGGGAATGTAGGACCAATCTGAAACGAGGAATTAAGAGGGCTAAAAGGGGTCATGAAATATCTTTAGCAAACAGGGTTAAGGAAAATCCCAAAGCCTTTTATTCATATATAAGGAGAAAGAGGGTAACTAGAGAAAGGATTGGCCCACTAAAGGACAAAGGAGGAATGTTATGCTTGGACTCAGAGAAAATGGGTGAGATTCTAAACGAGTACTTTGCATCGGTATTCACCGAGGAGAGGGACATGACGGATGTTGAGGTTAGGAACAGATGTTTGATTACTCTAGGTCAAGTCGGCATAAGGAGGGAGGAAGTGTTGGGTATTCTAAAGGGCATTAAGGTGGACAAGTCCCCAGGTCCGGATCGGATCTATCCCAGGTTACTGAGGGAAGCGAGAGAGGAAATAGCTGGGGTCTTAACAGATATCTTTGCAGCATCCTTAAACACGGGTGAGGTCCCGGAGGACTGGAGAATTGCTAATGTTGTCCCCTTGTTTAAGAAGGGTAGCAGGGATAATCCAAGTAATTATAGACCGGTGAGCCTGACGTCAGTGGTAGGGAAGCTGCTGGAGAAGATACTGAGGGATAGGATCTATTCCCATTTGGAAGAAAATGGGCTCATCAGTGATAGGCAACATGGTTTTGTGCAGGGAAGGTCATGTCTTACCAACTTAATAGAATTCTTTGAGGAAGTGACAAAGTTGATTGATGAGGGAAGGGCTGTCGATGTCATATACATGGACTTCAGTAAGGCGTTTGATAAGGTTCCCCATGGCAGGCTGATGGAGAAAGTGAAGGCGCTTGGGGTCCAAGGTGTAGTAGCTAGATGGATAAAGAACTGGCTGGGCAACAGGAGACAGAGAGTAGCAGTAGAGGGGAGTTTCTCAAAATGGAGACGTGTGACCAGTGGTGTTCCACAGGGATCCGTGCTGGGACCACTGTTGTTTGTGATATACATTAATGATTTGGAGGAACGTATAGGTGGACTGATTAGCAAGTTTTCAGACGACACTAAGATTGGTGGAGTAGCAGATAGTGAAGGGGACTGTCAGAGAATACAGCAGAATATAGATAGATTAGAGAGTTGGGCAGAGAAATGGCAGATGGAGTTCAATCAGGGCAAATGCGAGGTGATGCATTTTGGAAGATCCAATTCAAGAGTGAACTATACAGTAAATGGAAAAGTCCTGGGGAAAAGTGATGTCCAGAGAGATTTGGGTGTTCAGGTCCACTGTTCCCTGAAGGTGGCAACGCAGGTAAATAGAGTGGTCAAGAAGGCATACGGCATGCTTTCCTTCATCGGACGGGGCATTGAGTACAAGAGTTGGCAGGTCATGTTACAGTTGTATAGGACTTTGGTTCGGCCGCATTTGGAATACTGCGTACAGTTCTGGTCGCCACATTATCAAAAGGATGTGGATGCTTTGGAGAGGGTGCAGAGGAGGTTCACCAGGATGTTGCCTGGTATGGAGGGCGCTAGCTATGAAGAGAGGTTGAGTCGATTAGGATTATTTTCATTAGAAAGACGGAGGTTGAGGGGGGACCTGATTGAGGTGTACAAAATCATGAGAGGTATAGACAGGGTGGACAGCAAGAGGCTTTTTCCCAGAGTGGGGGTTTCAATTACTAGAGGACACGAGTTCAAAGTGAAAGGGGAAATGTTTAGGGGGGATATGCGTGGAAAGTTCTTTACGCAGAGGGTGGTGGGCACCTGGAACGCGTTGCCAGCGGAGGTGGTAGACGCGGGCACGATGGAGTCTTTTAAGATGTATCTAGACAGATACATGAATGGGCAGGAAGAAAAGAGATACAGAACCTTAGAAAATAGGCGACATGTTTAGAGAGAGGATCTGGATCGGCGCAGGCTTGGAGGGCCGAAGGGCCTGTTCCTGTGCTGTAATTATCTTTGTTCTTTGTTCTTTGACAAGTGACAGAGTAGTGACAGGAAAGCTACAATTAGGACTCACATCTTATGAAGGAATAAAAAAAATTGCTGTACTACAGAAAGTGATTTTACATTCTCTGCATACATCCCTTTATCTTCTATTAAAACCATGTGATACTAACGTGCCTTTGCAATGGATCAGCAAATGGACACTTGAGTTACTGCAGTGAGACTTGGACATCACCCCCTTCTGCTTGTTTATGAGGGAAGTCCACACCAGTGTCTGTTACGTGTGTTGGAGATGGGATTAAACCCAGTAAAAGCCTGCACGATCCCGGAAGCCTGAAACATGTACGTGGACGGCTCGCCCTAGTATGTTGATTGGCCATCCCCAAAACCGGGTGTGCTATAGTTAATATGGAGACTCCTGATTGGACAATGGGATTCCACATTCTTGCCCATTCATCTCAACAAACAGATCTGATAGCTATCATCCTCACTGTCCATTATACAGCATCAGAAACAACTACTATTTGGTCAGATAGTAGTTACATTGGCAATGCAATTATGCTCTTGATCCTGTATCTTAAACATGATTATTGTTCTTTATGGTAAACCTTTTTTAAATTCTGGTCTCCTCCGTAAACTATGGGAATTGCTCCAGGAACGGGTCACCCTCTGTCATATAGGAAAGGTAACAGCCCAGTGGAAAGATTCATCACCCAACAGTCAGGGTGACAATGCAGCCAATTGGTTTGCTAAATAATCTGCAGAGAATCCAGATCCCAAACACCTGTTGTAAAAGTCGCCACTGAAATAAAAAAAACCATTGATGTGACAGAACTCCATCTTTGTTCACTCCTTACGCTCAGGTCATAGAATGACACAAACAGGGGTGTTCACTACCACAGCCCACCTGGTGGGTAAACTCCACAGTGTTTCAGCGCCAACATAAAGGAAGCCCCTCCCTGTTCATGATTAAAAATAAAGATGATTCTTTGGTAGTTTCTAATCCTCCTCAACTTAAAGAGGAAATGTTCGCCTTCTTTCATTCTCACCCAATGACTGGACATTAACCAGCTGATACTACACTATGAAAGCTAACCGGAGCCTGTTGGTGGTCAGAAATGGAACAACATGCAGAACAATATGTCAATAGATGCTAACGTGTTTGCAGGTTAATCCTCTGTCCTGCTCTAATCACGCCCTACCCTGGTCACAACCTCCTCCCAATGGCTCATGGACACACTTCAAGATTGGTCCCTGTACAATGTGACAGGGAAACTATGAGTATGTTCTTGTGGTGGTGAACAAATTTACAAAATGGATAGAGGTCTTCCCAACCAGGAACAATGAAGCACGTATGGTCACACAAATCCTTTGGAGTGAGGTGTTCTGTAGGTGGGGAATACCGATACAAGTGGATAGTGACCAGGGTCCACACTTCACAGGGGACATTTTTACTGCAGTGTAGAACATGCTCCAAATAAGGTATAAATTGTACATTGCACACTACCCACAATCATCATGGATTGTGGAAAAGAGTAATTGTACTTCAAAAACCATGTTAAGCAAATTGTGTAGAGGGCACCCCACTCAATCGACTGACATGATGCCTCCATGTTTGATGGAAATACGTTCCACAAGGTAAAGGGGATAAGTCCATATAAGGCTATGACTGGGAGATAAATGTGGATACCGGGACAAGTAAATCTGGGGAATAGAACACTCTGAAAACTACAGCCGTGTAGTCAGAAGTGGTTGCAGACAATAACAGACCATGTGGAAAAAGTGAACAGCCCGAGTGGCAGAAAACCTGGGAAGGTCACAAAATCAAGTTCAACGATGATTTGAGAAGAAAATCAAATCATTTGAATATGGGGTTGGAGACCCCAAGTAAACTGACTAAATTCCTCCATTAAAAAGCACTCTTTTGATGTGAAATGGGTCGGTCCCCCACTCTATAGCTAACAAATTAAACCCAGCAGTATCTCTATTGAACGTGTTACACAGTCAAAAAAACAAACAAAACTGAGGTGGCTTCACGGTAATTTGATGATGTTAAGGAGTAAGATCTTACATTTGCTCTCCCTACAGGTGTAAATGTGGACCTGCATGCTTGTATTGATACTTGAAAGATGGTGAATACAATAAACACAACAATAGCATTCAGGACCACCATTATTAACTGGACTATGGACAAAGCAGCTGAATGTGCCCCACTTGCAATTTATGGATGAAAACTCAGATTATTGGTGGACATGAAAGATTAATGAGCCACAATGATTCATACAAAACATATGGGGGTGATCTCCCGGTTCAGATAAGAAATAATAAAAGAGATAGTATAGCGACTGCATCCATAACAGGCTGTGGCACTCTCCCGGGAAGAGTTTCCATGTGGGAAGAGGGATATGGAGTGTGTATTCAGTGTAAGGTAAATGACAGGGGAGGCCCGAACGTGTGGACATTTCTGGTCAAGGAAAAGGGACTTGGGAACAAGTCAGAGAATCAAACCAAAAACATGCCTTGTACATCCCCTCTAAACATTGCCCCTCGCTATTAAACCTATGTCCCCTCGTAGCTGACTCTTCCACCCTGGGAAAAAGCTTCTGACTATCCACTCTGTCCATGCCGCTCATAACTTTGTAAACCTCTATCATGTCGCCGCTCCACCTCCGTCGTTCCAGTGAAAACAATCCGAGTTTATCCAACCTCTCCTCATAGCTAATACCCTCCAGACCAGGCAACATCCTGGTAAACCTCTTCTGTACCCTCTCCAAAACCTCCATGTCATTCTGGTGGTGTGGCGACCAGAATTGCATGCTATATTCTACCATGGACCTGGGAGTCCGGAGATCAGCATATTATGTATTTAACACAGACCTGGGTGGGGGGGGGGGTGGTGAAGGGGGGTGTCGGGGAACAGACTGATCCCACTGTGTCTGATTGCTGAGGGGTTGGTCAGATTATGAGCTGGGATTGAATTCTGATTCTGGGAATTATTCAATTCTTCTCATCATTTAATGAATTGTACAATTCGGGTAAAGGGATATGTTACCATATTCTTAAATTGTTCTCTGAACTTAGTTTGTGTCACAGAATAAATACAAGTGTTTGTGCAGCAACTCAAGAGCTGGAGCATGAATCCGATTTCTTGTACAACCCTGGGTGGATACACATCCCTATACCCTAAAATCCGCATTCGGAAACATATTATATTAAACATGAATAGGGCCCATAACAATATGAAATTCCCCGAGATTACAAACAATAAAATGATGGATTTCCTTCTGCTCTCCATCTCTGGGTCTTTGGGATTCTCCTCACTGCTGTGACCCCGGAGTCTCCTGCGAATTATGTTAGCCACTAAAATGTGTCTGACAGTTAAAGTATTGAGCAGCAGAATCAGAACAAATGGGACTCCTGGGGTGAGAATATAATGTAAGAGTTCGATGGCTCCCCATGCCTGTGATAGACTAACAATGAGTTTTACAGCACAAAACCAGGGCATATTGTCAAGCTGATACAATCCCATCAGCATAAAATACCAGGTTATGTCCTTTAAACAGCTCAGCGCAGTTACTGTTCCCAGAAATACAGCCGCTGTTTTCTCGGTGCAATATTTAGTTTTCAGCTTTCGGGAACAAATGGCCACAAATCGATCAAAAGTGAAAGTGCAGAGAACCAGACAGAACAGTCTGTGACTGTGAAAAGCAGGACTGTGTGAATATTGCACACAGAGATTGATTGCACGAATAAAAACTGTTCCCGATAAACAATCGGAATCTGCCTCACTATCAGATCGATGATAATGACAAGTAGATCTGTCACTGCCATAAACAGCAGGTAACGGGACACACATCTGGAGAGACCGCACTTTCCCCGGGATAGGATCACAATGGTCAGTAAGTTAACTGTGAGGAAAGAAAATAAACAGGGAAATTAGACATCAGACTAAAAGAAATTTTTTATGGAATTTGGAGTGAAATAGGGAACTCATTCCCCATATTTCATGATCGAAGCTTTACCTAATGCTATAAACATTACCTGTGGAATGGAATACAGGTTTTTGTTTTTAAGAATAATAGGAAATACCTTATGGAATGCATAATTGAAAGGAAATAAATACATGAAAGTAACAGATGTTTGATCAATTAGACAGTAACTGACAGCTCTACCTTCAGCCGAGCAGATTAAAACACTGCCTGAGGTAACAAAGACATAAAGAAGCAGAAACTCCCAAGAAGACTTTGAGTCCCCTGTTCAATTCACTTCTCTGCTCCTGTGGTCTGGAGCAGGAATTCCTTCTTGGATTCCTGCTCCTGGTGAGATTATCCATTATATTTCGGATGGAAAATGTATGCTACAGGGAAATGCAGAAAATGCAACCCAGACATGTGATAGTTACAGGCAATTGTATTTAAAATGCTCTATAATGGTATGTAAATGTTAAGAATGAAAACGAGGAATTAAGAGGGCTCAAGGGGTCATGAAATATCTTTAGCAAACAGGGTTAAGGAAAATCCCAAAGCCTTTTATTCATATATAAGGAGCAAGAGGTAACGAGAGAAAGGATTGGCCCACTCAAGGACAAAGGAGGAAAGATATGCGTGGAGTCAGAGAAAATGGGTGAGATTCTAAATGAGTACTTTGCATCGGTATTCACCGAGGAGAGGAACATGACGGATGTTGAGGTTCGGGACAGATGCTTGATTACTCTAGGTCAAGTCGGCATAAGGAGGGAGGAAGTGTTGGGTATTCTAAAAGGCATTAAGGTGGACAAGTCCCCAGGTCCGGATGGGATCTATCCCAGGTTACTGAGGGAAACGAGAGAGGAAATAGCTGGGGCCTTAACAGATATTGTTGCAGCATCCTTAAACACGGGTGAGGTCCCGGAGGACTGGAGAATTACTAATGTTGTCCCCTTGTTTAAGAAGGGTAGCAGGGATAATCCAGGTCATTATAGACCGGTGAGCCTAACGTCAGTGGTAGGGAAGCTGCTGGAGAAGATACTGAGGGATAGGATCTATTCCCATTTGGAAGAAAATGTGCTTATCAGTAATAGGCAACATGGTTTTGTGCAGGGAAGGTCATGTCTTAAGAAACTTAATAGAATTCTTTGAGGAAGTGACGAAGTTGATTGATGAGGGAAGGGCTGTAGATGTCATATACATGGACTTCAGTAAGGCGTTTGATAAGGGTCCCCATGGTAGGTTGATGGAGAAAGTGAAGTTGCATGGGATCCAGGGTGTACTGGCTAGATGGATAAAGAACTGGCTGGGCAACAGGAGACAGAGAGTAGCAGTGGAAGGGAGTTTCTCAAAATGGAGACGTGTGACCAGTGGTGTTCCACAGGGATCCGTGCTGGGACCACTGTTGTTTGTAATATGCATACATGATTTGGAGGAAAGCATAGGTGGTCTGATTAGCAGGTTTGCAGACGACACTAAGATTGGTAGAGTAGTAGATAGTGAAGGGGACTGTCAGAGAATACAGCAGAATATAGATAGATTGGAGAGTTGGACAGAGAAATGGCAGATGGAGTTCAATCCGGGCAAATGCGAGGTGATGCATTTTGGAAGATCCAATTCAAGAGTGAACTATACAGTAAATGGAAAAGTCCTGGGGAAAATTGATGTGCAGAGAGATTTGGGTGTTCAGGTCCATTGTTCCCTGAAGGTGGCAACGCAGGTCAATAGAGTGGTCAAGAAGGCATACGGCATGCTTTCCTTCATCGGACGGGGTCTTGAGTACAAGGGTTGGCAGGTCATGTTCCAGTTGTATAAGACTTTGGTTCGGCCACATTTGGAATACTGCGTGCAGTTCTGGTCGCCACATTACCAAAAGGATGTAGATGCTTTGGAGAGGGTGCAGAGGATGTTGCCTGGTATGGAGGGCGCTAGCTATGAAGAGAGGTTGAGTAGATTAGGATTATTTTCATTAGAAAGACGGAGGTTGAGGGGGGACCGGATTGAGGTGTACAAAATCATGAGAGGTACAGACAGGGTGGATAGCAAGAAGCTTTTTCCCAGAGTGGGGGATTCAATTACTGGGGGTCACTAGTTCAAAGTGAAAGGGGAAAAGTTTAGGGGGGATATGCGTGGAAAGTTCTTTACGCAGAGGGTGGTGGGTGCCTGGAACGCGTTGCCAGCGGAGGTGGTAGACGCGGGCACGATAGCGTCTTTTAAGATGTATCTAGACAGATACATGAATGGGCAGGAAGTAAAGAGATACAGACCCTTAGAAAATAGGCGACATGTTTAGATAGAGGACCTGGATCGGCACAGGCTTGGTGGGCCGAAGGGCCTGTTCCTGTGCTGTATATTTCTTTGTTCTTTGTTCTTTGTAAGATAGTAAAGAAAAGGGCACAGGAGCTACAAAGGTAACTAAGCTGCAGGAAATGCTTTGAAAATTCTGCATTTTTGTTGAAATACACAAATTGTAACACATTGAAAGGAAGATTTTCCAAATAACGTACAAATCATCCCATCAAGAATGAAATTGACTTAAAATCATGTTGATATTATTTTCCCTGTCATGTCCCACTAAATGTATTTATTAGCATCAAAATCAAACGACTTATCCAACAGAAAAAGTGCCACCAAATCTTTTTCTGAGGTATCTGAAAACAAATGAAAAGTTTGTTCTTTGTCACCTCTCAACTTGTGTCGAGAATATTAGACAAGAAAATATCAAAGGATGTTCTTCCCCTGAGTACTTCAGTTAGAATCAGCTGGGATTGTTTATACTAAAGTAAAGGAGGAGGCAATAGAGAGTCACTCTTGGTCTCACTGAGATTTACTGAACAGTTCTAGAAGGACATGGGATCCAATTGTAAATACAGAACAAAGAAGATGGGAAATAAATTTACTGAAATATGAATGAGGACAGTTTTGAAGGGGAGAGGGCAGAAATCAGAAATTGACGGCCCATTTCACTACTGAATGTTGACTACAAGATTCTGTCCAAAGTCATAGCCAGTCGAGTCAAGTCTGCTCTGGAGTTGCTGATCCACCCCGATCAGACCTGCACTGTACCCGGCAGGAAGATCTCTGATAGTCTCGCGCTACTCAGGGATACGATCGCCTATGTATGGGACAGAAGGGTGGACACCTGCCTCATCAGCCTGGACCAGGAGAAGGCTTTTGACAGGATATCGCACACCTACATGATGGACGTGCTTTCCAAAATGGGGTTTGGGGAGGGAATCTGCAATTGGATCAAACTGCTGGGCGCAAACATCAGTAGCACAGTCTCAATCAATGGGTGGGAATCTGAAAGTTTCCCGATCCAATCTGGAGTCAGACAGGGCTGTCCTCTCTCCCCGGTCTTGTTGTTTGCTGTATTGAACCCTTTGCTGAGTCTATTAGGAAGGATGCGAGCAAAAGAGGGGTGACAATCCCAGGCAGTGGAGGCACTCAGGTTAAAACCTCCCTGTACATGGACGACGTCGCCGTCTTCTGCTCAGATCTGCTGTCTGTGCGCAGACTGATGAGCATCTGCGACCAGTTCGAACTGGCCTCGGGAGCCAAAGTTTACCACGGCAAGAGCGAGGCTATGTTCTTTGAAAACAGGGCTGACCGATCCATTGTCCCCTTCACCGTCAGGTCAGACTACCTGAAGGTGCTGGGGATATGGTTCGGAAGGGCCGGGACGTGCACCAAAACCTGGGAGGAGCGAGTAGCCAAGGTACAACAAAAGTTGAGAATGTTGGGGCAGCGATCTCTCTCCATTGTGGGTAAGAACCTGGTCATCAGGCGTGAGGCACTCACGTTGTTGCTGTACATGGCGCAGGTCTGGCCCAAAACCCACTCCTGCGCTGTGGCGGTCACCCGAGCCATTTTCCGCTTCATCTGGGGATCCAAAATGGACCGGGTCCGGAGGGACACGATGTTCAAACCTCTGGATAAGGGCGGGAAAAATGTACCCAACGTGGCCCTCATCCTGATGACAACTTTTGTGTGCGGCTGCCTCAAGCTGTGTGTAGATCTCCAGTACGCAAACTCCAAGTGTCACTACGTGCTAAGGTTCGATCTGTCCCCGGTGTTGCGAAGGATGGGCCTAATCACATTGTCGCGGAACGCTCCATGGAGTTGGACCGTGCCGTACCACCGATCCTTCGTGGAGCAGTTTCTGCGGGAAAACACCTTTGACCACCTATCCATCAAGCAGTGGTCTGCACGGAACGTCCTCAAGGCCCTACGGGAAAAGGAGAAGGGGGATCCTGTCGGATGGTTCCCCGAGCAGACCGTCAAAGACATTGCCTCCGCGGTGGCTGTGGTGGGAAAGAGAGGGTTGCCCACCTCCTCCTGGAATGTGTCTTTGCAAAGCAGGTGTGGAAAGAGATGCAGTGGTTTTTGTCTAGGTACATCCCAAGCAGCTCTGTAACACAGGAGTCTGTGTTCTCCGGGCTGTTCCCAGGGACACACACCGAGACAAACTGGAGGACTGTCAACTCGGTGCAAGACGCCCTTTGGTCTGCCCAAACTTGCTGGTCTTCCAGCTCAAAGTGTTGCCCACGACCGGGTGTTGCAGACTGGCACATTCCAAGGTTTAGGACTACGTGTTGAGGGACGCACTAAAGCTTGGGGCAGCCACAGCAAAGGCTCAATGGGGAAAGACCACAGTGTAAGGTTCCCCCGACCCAGCTGAACTGAGGGGCTGCATCCATGGGAAACCCCTCGAACTGTATCGGGAAAATTTTTTCTCCTGTAAAATGCAAAAATGTATCGGGCTCGACAAATGTGAAATGGAAGGGTTGTGAGGCAACTCATGATTGTATTGAAGGAAACTGATCACCTTTGCACTGTTTGTATTTTTTGACTTGCTGCTGTTTGAAACAGTTTGGTAATGTATTTTTTTTTAATAGATTTTTATGAATAAAGTATATTTTGGAAACAAAATAAAAAGATAGTTTCCTGCAGCAATATGTCCTAAATGTAACACGGGAATAGGTAATATTAGATTTAGTTATGAGTAATGAGCCAAATTTAATTAGTAGCCTAACTGGGCGTGTACATTTATCAAGTCGTGATCACAACATGATCGAATTCAAGGTAGTGTTTGAAAGTGAAAAGCACGAATCAGCCACGAGAATTTTAGACTTGGGTAAGGCTGACTGTACTGGGATGAGACACAGACTGTCCACGGTAAACTGGGTAGATCTGTTATTGGGTCAAACGACTGAAGAGCAGTGGAGAATATTTAAAGAAACATTTAACGAAACACAGAGCGAGCACATACCCCTGAGAGGAAAAAGCTCCACTTCACAGAAAAAACAGCCATGGACAACTAAAGAGATTAGGGACAGCATAAAACAAAAATAAAGAACTTACAAAAACGCAAAACACAGCACAGATCCGGCCGAATGTGATCGATACAAAGAGAAAAGGGTAACAAAGCAGCTTTTAAGAGCTACTAAAAGAGATTATAAAAGGAAACTTGCAAGGGACATCAAAATCAATAAGAAGAAATTTTATAATTACATAAAGGGAAAATGAGTGGTTAAAAGCAATGTAGACCCACTAAAACCTGAAAATGGGGATATTCTCATTGATAATGGGGAAATGGCAAACGTGTTGAACAATTACTTTGCCTCAGTATTTACAGTTGAAATGGAGGATAACTTGCCGGAAGTCCCGAAAAAATTGACAGCCGATAGGGCACAGGGACTTAATACAATTAACATAAGTAAAACATCAGGGACAAGGAAATTAATGGAACTAAAGAGTAAGAAATCCCCAGGACCTGACGGTTTCCATCCGAGGGTGTTAAAGGAAGTAGGGGAGCACATTGTAGATGCCCTAACTATAGTCTTTCAGAGTTCCCTAGATTCAGGAGTGGTCGCTCTGGATTGGAAAGTTGCACATGTCACTTCACTTTTTAAGAAGGGTGAAAGGGGGAACCAAGGGAATTGCAGACCAGTTAGCCTGACATCTGTGGTGGGCAAGTTGCTGGAGTCTCTAATCAAGGAGAGGGTGACTGAACACCGAGAAACATTTCAGTTAATCAGGGACAGCCAGCATGGATTCATGGCGGGAAGGTCATGCCTGATAAATCTCATTGAATTTTTTGAAGAGTTGACTAAGGCCATGGACAGGGGAGTGTCTATGGATGTTATTTATATGGATTTCCAGAGGCATCTGATAAATTCCCACATAAGAGACTGTTAACGAAGGTAGAAGCCCATGGTGTTGAGGGTAAATTATTGACATGGTTGAGTGGTATGCGACAGAGAGTGGGGATAAAGGGTAAGTACTCCGATTGGCAGGATTGAACCAGTGGTGTCCCACAGGGATCTGTGTTGGGGCCTCAATTATTCACATTATTCATTAACGACTTGGATGATGGCATAGTAAGTCATATATCCAAATTTGCTGATGATACAAAGTTATGCGGCATTGTAGACAGTCTAGATCTTAGCATAAAATTGCAAAGAGATATTGACAGACTCGGTGAATGGGCAAAACTGTGGCAGATGGATTTCAATGTGGGCAAGTGTGAGGTTATCCATTTTGGAACAAAAAAGGATAGAGCAGCGTACTTTCTAAATGGGAAGAGATTAAGTAAATCTTTAAAATGACACGAGCAAGTGCAGAAAATAATCATAAAGGCTAATGGAATGCCAACATTTATATCTAGAGGATTGGAGTATAAAGACACAGAGGTTGTGCTGCAGCTGTACAAAACCCTGGTTAGACCCCACTTGGAGTACTGTGAGCAGTTCTGGGCACCATACCTTAGGAAGGATATATTGGCCTTGCAGGGAATGCAACATAGGTTTACAAGAATGATACCTGGACTACATGGGTTAAGTTAAAGGAGTGATTACACAAATTAGGCCTATTTTCTCTAGAATTTTGAAGGTTAAGGGGTGATCTGATCATAGTGTTCAAGATATTAACGGGAAAAGACAGGCGAGATAAAAATAAAAACTTCCACTGGTTGGAGATTCAAAAACCCGGGGGCATTGTCCAAAAATTAGGAGCAGACCGTTCAGGAGAGGTGTTTGGAAGCAATTCTTCACGCAAAGGGTGATAGAGGTTTGGAACTCTGTCCCACAAACACCAGTTAAAGCTGGAACAATTGTTAAATTTAAATCTCAGATAGATAGATTTTTTTAAGCAAAGATATTAAGGGATATGGGCCAAAGGCATGTATATGGAGTTAGGCCATGGATCAGCCATGATCTCATTGAATGGCGGGACAGGCTCGAGGGGCTGAATGGCCTTCTCCTGTTCCCATTTTCCTATGTTCCTATGTCTGAACCTTTCTTTAGAAAGTTATATGACCCCCGGGATGGGTTAAATAAATCTTCCCTAACGGGGGTTCAGCGAGCGACCCAATACTGAAAGACTTATCACAGACTGCCCAGTCTGAAATTAAAGCAGAGGGAGTCCCTAACTACTAATATTTAAAGAATGAGGTACTGGTGTGGAAGTGGAGTTCGCATCACAGATCTGAGGACAAAGAGTGGATAGTGGTTCACCAGCTGGTGGTGCTGCAGAGGTACCGCAGATAAATATTAAGAATGGCCAGGAGATTATCGTGGCTGTACATGTCAGTATATGAAAAACCAAAGCCTGCACAAGACAGCAGTTTGACTGACCCAAACTCCACAAAGATGTAGTGGAGAACTGCAGGAGTTACCGCATGTGCCATGAGGGGAAACCGCAACCTGTCGTGAAATCCACAGCCCTAAGACCTGTATCTGTATTTGGGAAATCCTCCATCAGAGCACTGGGGAACTGTACGGGATCCCTGCGGAGAATAATAAGGGCAGACAAGCACAAGGTTGGCCAGAAGTAAGAGAAGAAATGGGAAAAAAGGACAAAGAGGACAGGTTACAGGGAATGTGAGAGGAATCTCAGTTGAAAAACCTTGCTGTGCAGTCAGCCAACCCCTAAATGTTAGATAACTTAGACCCGACATCCTCCTATGTAAATAGAGACACCAGAAGCAACCCACCAGAGTTGCTGACAGCATTGACACAAACCTGCAGAGACAAAGATAGTCCTCTCGAGGGCAGAAAACCTGTGAGGGTGATGCCTCATCGAGTCGAAGTGCCACAGCGGATTTCAGTGGAATATGGACCAATACCTGAAGGCAGAAGTGTCCCAGAGGACAAAGGGAAGATTAGCAAAGAATCCTCAACCACAGTCAGGCGAAAAGTGAACCAAATGTCCCCCAAGGCAAAAAGCCCTTGCATGACTCATCAAAACACTGAAGGAGAGTTAAGAGTGGATCCACCCAAGAGCAGAAGTCAACACTAGGGCTAATTAAATCTAACCCTCCCCCTGCAGACATCAACAAGAACAAAAACACCATAAACAGTCTTGCAAATGTGCAAAATCAAAACCTTCCGCAAAAATCACGTTATTGGGATGTTAAAAAGGGAAGTTAAAAGCAGCACTGATACCAAGAAAAGACAGGCAACAACAATCTTTAGGATTTCTCTGTGAATGAGAATGAATGAGAGAAATTCATGTGTGTTTTCCTGTACGTTCTCTCTTTATTTCTTTTATAAAGTGGAAGTCCTGCATCAACCTGCACCCCAAGAAGATTACAGACCACCAAGCATTGTCATCGAGGGAAGCCAGATCAATGTCCTCAAGTAATTTACTTATTTGGGGAGCGTCATCTCATTTGATGCCACCATAGACAAGGACGTGGACAATAGGCTCTCAAAAGCAAACAGTAGATTCAACAGACTCTTCAAACGTGTGTGGACCAACCACAGCCTCAGAGTACAGACCAAACTCAAAGTGTGCAAAGCCATAGTCCTCATCACCCAGCAGTGCTGCCTCCACAATATCCTCAAGATCCGCAGTCAGGACCTCATCACAAACATTGAAGTCCTGGAAACAGACAACATCACCAGCATCGAGACCATTCTTCTGTATTGGGCAGGTCATGTTACCCGAATGGAGGAGAGTCGCTTGCCCAAGATCGTGTTGTATGGAGAGCTGACCTCAGGTAAAAGGAACAGAGGGGCCCCATGTAAACGTTTCAAGGATTCCCTGAAGTAGTCCCTCTCTGTGTGCCACATCGACCATCGCCAGTGGGAAGCGTAGGCCATAGATCGTGATGCCTGGAGACGCTTCATCAGGAGGGCTGCAGACACCTTTGACACTGAGCGAAGAACCAGCAAGGAAGAGCAAATGAGATGAAGAATGGATCCAATTGCCCCCAGCAGCAACTACACCTTCACTTGTACCCGCTGTGGGAGAATCTGCTGGTCACAGATTAGATTAGATTAGATTAGATTAGATTAGAAATACAGCACTGAAACAGGCCCTTCGGCCCACCGAGTCTGTGCCGAACATCAACCACCCATTTATACTAATCCTACACTAATCCCATATTCCTACCAAACATCCCCACCTGTCCCTATATTTCCCTACCACCTACCTATACTAGTGACAATTTATAATGGCCAATTTACCTACCAACCTGCAAGTCTTTTGGCTTGATAGGCCTGACTAGCCACCAGTGGGCCTGTAACTGATAACTACAAGCTTCCCAAAATCTTCATCCGTGAAGAAATGCCAAGAGATTTTTTTAGAAAGAAATGCACTTCAAAAATTGCAGTTCAATCCACTGAATGTGGAGGTATCTTGAAAACCACACCTGCCAAAATGAGACATATTAATTTTGTCATATGGGGAATTAATTTTAAACTGTTATTGGACTGGGAAAAAAGTTTGGTTTAGAAAGACCACTGAAACATGACTGCTCATTTTGGTCTGGGCAACTGTGATCCATATCTTGTCTATGTAAGAGACAGCATTACACTCCCGTCTGAGAGCTTTGGATCCTCAAACCGCTAGAGCGGTTGGTCCAAATAAGGGTTAGTCCCGTGAATAACCTGTTGGCCTACTTGGAGTTTTGAATTGTGCTCACAGATCACTTTGAAAACAGTCTGCAACTAAACTTGAAGAAGAGAGCACCTATCTCCCCCTCTCTCTCTTAGGTAATTCAAGGAAGATCCACTGAGGCCCCTCAAACCTCAAGAGAGAGAAGACTTCTGCATTTTAAAAAAGTTTGAAAGTGTGCACTGAGCCCCAACGAGAACTGTAAAAACAACTGCAATCAAAAACTGTACATCCAGTTCACAAACAGTAAATGAACTCCAGTTATTGATTCAAACCTTTCCCTTTTAATTCTTTCTCCTTTTCTTTCTCCATTTAAGTACGTTTATCGTGTATGCAAGCTGGCATGGTTATGTCAAGTATTTTTCATAGATTTAACCAAATTAGAGTTTTAAGGTTAATAAACACACCTTTCTTGTTTAAATCTAAAAAAACCTGTCTGGTTGTCCTTTGTTTTTGCCTTTACAATTAGAGAGCAGTGAACAAGGAGGGGAAGCTTAACAAATGGTGCTTTAATAAATTAAATCCTGCTACTGTCAAAATGGCAAAGGCTGAGAGAGAACACCGAGACTCCTTTCTCACCTGGTTGTAACAGTGTGCAGGAGGCAGGTTCAATCGAGGCAACAAGAGGGACTTAGACAGTTATATGAAAAGAAAGGATGTTCGGGTTTATGGGAAGAAGGCAGAGGAGTGGCATTAGATGAAATACTCGTTCGGACAGCCAGTGTAAACAAGATGGGCTGAATGGCCTCATTCTGCACTGTAGCAATCATGTAACACAAACAAAAAATTGTGGAAATACTCAGCAGGTCTGGCAGCATCTATGGAGAGAGAAACAGAGTTAACGTTTCAGGTCAGTGACCCTTCATCAGAATTCTGTAATTCCGTTATGGTCACCCTATACCATGGTCTCTGAAATGGCAACTAAATCATACCCATTTCCGTGTATTTGTGCCTTCAAATCATTTACCTTGTTGTGAATGCTGTCTGCATTCAGACAGAGTGTTATAACTGACTTTTTAACATTATTCTGTAATCTGATTTTATTTGATGTTTGCCTTTGCTTCACCTGTCTTGTAATTTTGCTTACTCCTTTTCTACTTCCAGTTACTAATTTTGCTTCCCCCAATCTTCCCTTTCTGCTATACTCAGATTAACAATTCCTCAGGACCGACATCACAGAACACATCGGCATTTGTGGTACAAGTTGCCTCAGTTGCTTCTATCGGCTGCTCAGAGTCTGAGATTTTATATTTATTGTGATGAAAGAATCTTAACAGTTTGATTTCCATGGTGATAAGTTATTTCTTCCCAACAACACCAATTGCTTTCCCAGGATCTTTTCATTACCTTAGACCCTCTCCTTTATTAAATCTCCTGAATAAAGTCTGTCTCAGATGGTCTTAAACAATGGCCAGGATTTTACTCTTTGCAGACGGGAGCCAGCCGCTGACTAAAAACGTCGGTGGCGAACCTGCTTCCACCTGGCCTGTGGATCTGACCCATATTTTGCGGATCCCTGGGCTTTTACTGCTCTGAGGCGGAGATACCTGCTTGAGGTAGGAAGTCCTGCCTAATAGAGCTGCTGACCAATCAGTGGGCCAGCAGCTCTCAGTCCCAGCAGCACCACAGGCAGTGGTGGCGGCTGCTGGGAATGCAGCCCAGCTTTGTGAGGAAGATGTCGGGAAGCCTGGAACACAGGCAAGCTTTTGTTACCTCGCCAGGTACAGGGCTCGTGTTGAGTATTGGGAGTCGTTGGGGCAGCGGGGGCAGCACTCCCTGCTTTTATCAGGCGACTTTTCTTGGTCCTGACAAGCGAGCAGCCACAGGTAAAATCCCCGTGGAGATGGGCGGAGATCCTTTCGTGGCCATTAAGTGGCCACTTAAGGGACCTAATTGGCCTGGGGCGAGCGGGCAGTTTTTAGTCACTGCCGCTCTGGGTAACGTGACGATGGGGATGGGAGCCGGTTGTGAAGGGCCCTCACCAAGCCTCCCGCTTCATTTTATGTCCCACCCCAGCCACCATCCGGCTTTTTTGGGGGATGTAAAATGGAGTGGGATGTTCGGGGGACCCTTCCTGACCGGATCCCACCTCGGCTGCCATTTTACACAGAGCGGCAGCGGCTAAAAGCTGCCCACTCACCCCATTTTACACCCCAAAGCCACAATATCCAACCCTTTGTGGGGTGGGGGGGGGGGGGGGTGTAAAATCCAGCCAATGTCTCAGTGCTCTTCGAATTTTGAATTATTCAATTGAACAGTGAAGTGGAGAGTATTACAAACATAGGAAGACAGGAACAGGAATAGGCCATTCAGCCCCTCGAGCCTGTCCCACTATTCAATGAGATCATGGCTGATCCATGTCCTAACTCCATATTGCCTTTGGACAATATCCCTTAATATCTTTGCTTAACAAAAATCTATCTATCTGAGATTTAAAATTAACAGCTGTTCTAGATTCAACTGATAGTTGTGTGAAGAAGTGCTTCTTAACATCTCTCCTGAACGGTCTGGTCCTAATTTTTAGATTATGCCCCCTAGTTTTAGGATCTCCAACTAGTGGAAATAATTTATTTTTATCTAGCCTGTCCTTTCCTGTTAATATCTTGAAGACTTCAATCAGATCACTCCTTAACCTTCTAAATTCTAGCGAAAATAGGCCTAATTTGTGAAATCTCTCCTCGTAACCTAACCCCTGTTGTCCAGGTTTCTTTCTTTTCTTTTTTCTTTTGGGCCTCCTTATCTCGAGAGACAATGGATACGCGCCTGGAGGTGGTCAGTGGTTTGTGAAGCAGCGCCTGGAGTGGCTATAAAGGCCAATTCTGGAGTGACAGGTGCTGCAGAGAAATTTGTTTGTTGGGGCTGTTGCACAGTTGGCTCTCCCCTTGCGCCTCTGTCTTTTTTCCTGCCAACTACTAAGTCTCTTCGACTCGCCACAATTTAGCCCTGTCTTTATGGCTGCCCGCCAGCTCTGGCGAATGCTGGCAACTGACTCCCACGACTTGTGATCAATGTCACACGATTTCATGTCGCGTTTGCAGACGTCTTTATAGCAGAGACATGGACGGCCGGTGGGTCTGATACCAGTGGCGAGCTCGCTGTACAAAGTGTCTTTGGGGATCCTGCCATCTTCCATGCGGCTCACATGGCCAAGCTATCTCAAGCGCCGCTGACTCAGTAGTGTGTATAAGCTGGGGGTGTTGGCCGCTTCAAGGACTTCTGTGTTGGAGATATAGTCCTGCCACCTGATGACAAGTATTCTCCGAAGGCAGCGAAGATGGAATGAATTGAGACGTCGCTCTTGGCTGGCATACGTTGTCCAGGCCTCGCTGCCGTAGAGCAAGGTACTGAGGACACAGGCCTGATACACTCGGACTTTTGTGTTCCGTGTCAGTGCGCCATTTTCCCACACTCTCTTCGCCAGTCTGGACATAGCAGTGGAAGCCTTATGCATGCGCTTGTTGATTTCTGCATCCAGAGACAGGTTCAGGTATCATTCTTGGAAGCCTACATTGCACTCCCTCCAAGGCCAATATATCCTTTCTAAGGTGTGGTGCCTAGAACTGCTCACAGTACTCCAAGTGGGGTCTAACCAGGGTTTTGTACAGCAGGAGCATAACCTCTGTGTCTTTATACTCCAATCCACTCGATATTAAGGCAAGCATTCCATGAGCCTTTTTGACTATTTTCTGCTCTTGCTCGTGTCATTTTAAAGATCAATGCACTTGAACCCCCTCTTCCCATTTAGAAAGTACCCTGCTCTATCCTTTTTTGGCCCAAAATGGTTAACCTCACACTTGCCCACATTGAAATCCATCTGCCATAGTTTTGCCCATTCACCTAGTCTGTCAATATCTCTTTGCAATTTTATGCTAAGATCTAGACTGTCTGCAATGCCACCTAACTTTGTATCATCAGCAAATTTGGATATATGACTTACTTTTCCATCATCCAAGTCGTTAATGAATAATGTGAATAACTGAGGCCCCAACCCAGATCCCTGAGGGACACCACTGGTTCAATCCTGACAATCGGAGTAATTACCCATTATCCCCACTCTCTGTCGCCTACCACTCAACCAACTTTCTAACCATGTCAATAATTTGCCCTCACCTCCATCGGCTTCCAGGGCTATTGTTCCTGAGAATGTTCATCCACATCAACACCAGGGCTGTTGTTCCTGAGACTGTTCATCCAGATCAACACCATGGCTATTGTTTCTGAGACTGTTCATCCACATCAACACGAAAGCTCTTGTTCCTGCGACTGTTCATCCACATCAACACCAGGGTTACTGTTCTTGAGATTGTTCATCCACATCAACACCAGGGCTATTGTTCCAGAGAATGTTCATCCACATCAACATCAAGGGCTATTGTTCCTGAGACCTTTCATCCACATCAACACCAGGGTTATTGTTCCTGAGACTGTTCATCCACATCAACACCAGGGCTCTTCTTCCTGAGACTGTTCATCCACATCAACACCCGGGTTATTGTTCCTGAGACTGTTCATCCACATCAACACCAGGGCTATTGTTCCTGAGACTGTTCTTCCACATCAACACCAGGGTTATTGTTCCTGAGACTATTCATTCACATCAACACCAGGGCTATTGTTCCTGAGACTGTTCATCCACATCAACACCAGGGATATTGCTCCTCAGAATGTTCATTCACATCAACACCAGGGCTATTGTTCCTGAGACTGTTCATCCACATCAACACCAGGGTTATTGTTCCTGAGACTGTTCATTCACATCAATACCAGGACCTTTGTTCCCGAGACTCTTCATGCACATAAACACTTGAGATCATAACAAAAGAAGTTTCAAATCATGTTATGAAGAAATTTCTGAGGAATATAAAATTATTTTCTTTTCCATATCCGGCAATGACTCTTTTGTATTACAGAAAATGAGAAAAATATGGTTCATTAAGCAGTTTATTCACTGGACTGTATCTAATATCTCTGCTCACATTTCCCAGATGACTGCCCCCATGGAGGTTGGTCTTTGCTATTAATAAAGGGCTCCTCTGAAGAAGTCTCCACATTGGTGTTTCACCTAAGAAATGGGTTACCCTGCAATTTACCAAATCGAACTCATTTACTACCCGATTCTTGCAGCCATCGGTATTCCTGGTAAGACAGTCAAATAACACAGTAAAAGTTAAATATCAATGTGTGATTCTTCATGTTATATTTTCCCTGTTTGATGGCATCTGTTAAGTGGCGAGTAACTCTCCTGTTATCTTCATATGATTTCTGAATTACAGTTATATTGTTTCTTGAATTTTCAACATAGAAAATGCTAAAATATCAATTCTGTTTAATGTCTATATGAACATCAGATCAGAAATAAATGAGCAATTTTAAATGTGCTGATGTTGTTAGTGGGTTGACTTAGTAACCAAGGATTCTAAGAGTTATTGTGTTGTAATTTTATTTCATGTTGACATATGATGTAACTGCAGAATTTCTCTTGTTTGCATGGATTTGAATTCAGCTTTGAATTTGTTTCTCAATGGAAGTGGAAGGCAACTCCTGGTGATTCCTGTAACTGGAGCATGATCCAATCCACAAATCTTTTCCATTCTGCACTTTTCCTGGCCAATGTTTAAAAATAAGAGGAGAGTTCACTGTCAGTGTTGTACAAACTATAACCTAACAGGACGAGAGTGTGCTCTCCATGTTGTACAGACTGTAACCCAACAGGACGAGAGTGTGCTCTCCAGGTTGTGCAGCCCATCACCCAACAGGGGGAGAATGCACTCTCCAGAATAATAAAAACAAAATACTGCGGATGCTGGAAATCTGAAATAAAAGCAGAAAGTTCTGAAAATACTCAGCCGGTCTGGCAGCATCTGTGGAGGAAGAAACATATTTAATGTTTAGGGTCTGTGACCTTTCATCAGAAATGGTAAAGATTAGGAATGTAATAGACGTTGAGCAAGTGAGAAGGAGGGAGTGAGAAGAAGAGCGAAAGGGAAGGTGTGCGATAGGGCGGAGGGCAAAAGAGATTCAATGACAAACATATCATGGAACAAAGGCAAAAGGAGCATTTAGCAATATGAAAGGACAAAGCAGTAGTCCAGAGAGAGTGTTAATGGCAGAATAATGAACAGCTCAGTCCAAAATCAAAAACCTGAAAAGCGAGGTTAAGACAGGCCGATGGTTTAAAAATGGAATTACATAAAATAAAACAAAGTAAAATGCAATAAAATGGAATAGAAACACTGTAATAAAAGCAAGAAATGATGGAAATACTCAGCAGGTCTGGCAGCATCTGTGGCGAGAGAAGCAGAGTTAACATTTCAGGTCAGTGACACTTCATTAGAAATGGCAAATATTAAAATGTTAAATGTAAGGATTTAAGTAAATAAAGCAGGGGTGAGCAAAGAGATATGTTGCTAGGATAGAGGGTCACAGCGAATAACTGACCATATGGTCATGGAGCAAAAGCAAACAGTATGTTAATGGTGTGCTGAAAGAAAAAGTTTTAATGCAGAGAAGGTGTTAATTGGCAGAAAAATGAACAACCCTAGCCTCAAGCACAAAGATGAAAAACAAGACTGTTGGGAGGCACATGGTAAATAAAAAATGAATTACGAAACAAACTAAAATAACATGAACAAATAAGAAATAGCAAATTGTAACTAAAAGAAAAAATAAATAAAAATAAAAGGGGGGCCCGTCATGCTCTGAAATTTTTGAACTCAATGTTCAGTCTGGCAGGCTGTAGTGTGCCTAATCCGTAAATGAGATGCTGTTCCTTGAGCTGTCATTGATGTTCACTGGAACACTGCAGCAAGCCCAGGACTGATATACGGGCATGACAGCAGGGGTGTATGTTCTAATGGCAAGCAACCAGTATCTCGGAGTCATGCTTTTGGACTGAGTGGAGGTGTTCCGCAACGTGGTCACCCAATCTGCGTTTGGTCTCCCCATTGGAGAGCAGACCTCATTTTGAGCAGCAAATACAAAACACTACATTGAAAGAAGTCCAAGTAAATCACTGCTTCACCTTAAAGGAGTCTTTGTGGCCTTGGATAGTGAGAAGAGAGGAGGTAAAATGGTCGGTATTGCACGTCATGCAATTGCATGAAAAGGTAACGAGCAATTTGTCTTTATTTTTAGCCAGAGATATAGCATTGAAACAGGCCCTTCAACTCACCAAGTCTGTGCCGACCAACAATCACCCATTTATTAGATTAGATTAGAGATACAGCACTGAAACAGGCCCTTCGGCCCACCGAGTCTGTGCCGAACATCAACCACCCATTTATACTAATCCTACACTAATCCCATATTCCTACCAAACATCCCCACCTGTCCCTATATTTCCCTACCACCGACCTATACTAGTGACAATTTATAATGGCCAATTTACCTATCAACCTGCAAGTCTTTTGGCTTGTGGGAGGAAACCGGAGCACCCGGAGAAAACCCACGCAGACACAGGGAGAACTTGCAAACTCCACACAGGCAGTACCCGGAATCGAACCCGGGTCCCTGGAGCTGTGAGGCTGCGGTGCTAACCACTGCGCCACTGTGCCGCCCCTACTCATCCTACATTCCCCACTACATTTGGTTGAGGGAAGGGCATGATTGGCAACTAAATATCCCAGGATATCGATGCTTCAGGGGGGATAGAGAGGGAGGTAAAAGGGGTGGAGGAGTTGCATTACTGGTCAAAGAGGATATCACAGCTGTGCTGAAGGAGGGCACTATGGAGGACTCGAGCAGTGAGGCAATATGGGCAGAACTCAGAAATAGGAAGGGTGCGGTAACAATGTTGGGGCTGTACTACAGGCCTCCCAACAGCGAGCGTGAGATATAGGTACAAATATGTAAACAGATTATAGAAAGATGTAGGAGCAACAGGGTGGTGCTGATAGGGGATTTTAAATTTCCCAACATTGACTGAGATTCACTTAGTGTTAGAGGTCTAGAAGGAGCAGAATTTGTAAGGAGCATCCAGGAGGGTTTTCTAGAGCAGTATGTATATAGTCCAACTTGTGAAGGGGCCATACTGGACCTGGTGTTGGGGAATGAGCCCGGCCAAGTGGTTGAAGGTTCAGTAGGGGACTACTTTGGGAATAGTGATCACAATTCCGTAAGTTTTAGAATACTCATGGACAAAGACGAGAGTGGTCCTAAAGGAAGAGTGCTAAATTGGGGGAAGGCCAACTATACCAAAATTCGGCAGGAGCTGGGGAATATAGATTGGGAGCAGCTGTTTGAAGGTAAATCCACATTTGATATGTGGCCGGCTTTTAAAGAGAGGTTGATTAGCGTGCAGGAGAGACATGTTCCTGTGAAAATGAGGGATAGAAATGGCAAGATTAGGGAACCATGGATGACAAGTGAAATTGTGAGACGAGCTAAGAGGAAAAAGGAAGCATACATAAGGTCTAGGCGGCTGATGAAAGACGAAGCTTTGGAAGAATATCGGGAATGTAGGACCAATCTGAAATGAAGAATTAAGAGAGCTAAAAGAGGTCATGAAATATCTTTAGCAAACAGGTTGAAGGAAAATCCTAAAGCCTTTTATTCATATATAAGGAGCAAGAGGGTAACGAGAGAAAGGATTGGCCCACTCAAGGACAAAGGAGGAAAGCTAAGCGTGGAGTCAGAGAAAATGGGTGAGATTCTAAACGAGTACTTTGCATCGGTATTCACTGAGGAGAGGGACATGACGGATGTTGAGTTTAGGGACTGATGTTTGATTACTCTAGGTCAAGTCGGCATAAGGAGAGAGGAAGTGTTGGGTTTTCTAAAAGGCATTAAGGTGGACAAGTCCCCAGGTCCGGATGGGATCTATCCCAGGTTACTGAGGGAAGCGAGACAGGAAATAGCTGGGGCCTTAATAGATATCTTTGCAGCATCCTTAAACACGGGTGAGGTCCCGGAGGACTAGAGAATTGCTACTGTTGTCCCCTTGTTTAAGAAGGGTAGCAGGGATAATCCAGGTAATTATAGACCGGTGAGCCTGACGTCAGTGGTAGGGAAGCTGCTGGAGAAGATACTGAGGGATAGGATCTATTCCCATTTGGAAGAAAATGGGCTTATCAGTGATAGGCAACATGGTTTTGTGCAGGGACGGTCATGTCTTACCAACTTAATAGAATTCTTTGAGGAAGTGACGAAGTTGATTGATGAGGGAAGGGCTGTAGATGTCATATACATGGACTTCAGTAAGGCGTTTGATAAGGTTCCCCATGGTAGGCTGATGGAGAAAGTGAAGTCGCATGGGGTCCTGTGTGCACTAGCTAGATGGATAAAAAACTGGCTGGGTAACAGGAGACAGAGAGTAGCAGTGGAAGGGAGTTTCTCAAAATGTAGACGTGTGACCACTGGTGTTCCACAGGGATCCGTGCTGGGACCACTGTTGTTTGTGATATACATAAATGATTTGGAGGCAAGTATAGATGATCTGATTAGCAAGTTTGCAGACGACACTAAGATTGGTGGAGTCGCAGATAGTGAAGGGGACTTTCAGAGAATACAGCAGAATATAGATAGACTGGAAAGTTGGGCAGAGAAATGGCAGATTGAGTTCAATCAGGGCAAATGCGAGGTGATGCATTTTGGAACATCCAATTCAAGAGTGAACTATACAGTAAATGGAAAAGTCCTGGGGAAAATTGATGTCCAGAGAGATTTGGGTGTTCAGGTCCATTGTTCCCTGAAGGTGGCAACGCAGGTCAATAGAGTGGTCAAGAAGGCATACGGCATGCTTTCCTTCATCGGACGGGGTATTGAGTACAAGGATTGGCAGGTCATGTTACAGTTGTATAAGACTTTGGTTCGGCCACATTTGGAATGCTGCGTGCAGTTCTGGTCGCCACATTACCAAAAGGATGTAAATGCTTTGGAGAGGGTGCAGAGGAGGTTCACCAGGATGTTGCCTGGTATGGAGGGTGCTAGCTATGAAGAGAGGTTGAGTTGATTAGGATTATTTTCATTAGAAAGATGGAGGTTGAGGGGGGACCTGATTGAAGTGTACAAGATCATGAGAGGTATCGACAGGGTGGATAGCAAGAAGCTTTTTCCCAGAGTGGGGGATTCAATTACTAGGGGTCACGAGGTCAAAGTCAGAGGGGAAAAGTTTAGGGGGATATGCGTGGAAAGTTCTTTACGCAGAGGGTGGTGGGTGCCTGGAACGCGTTGCCAGCGGAGGTGGTAGACGCGGGCACGATAGCGTCTTTTAAGATGCATCTAGACAGATACATGAATGGGCATGAAGCAAAGGGATACAGACCCTTAGAAAATAAGCGACAGGTTTAGATAGAGGATCTGGATCGGCGCAGGCTTGGAGGGCCGAAGGGCCTGTTCCTGTGCTGTCATTTTCTTTGTTCTTTGTACATCCCCACCATCTACCGACACGAAGCGCGATATACACTGGTTAATTTACCCAACAACCTGCAAGTCTTTGACTGTGGGAGGAAACCAGAGCACTCGGCAGAAACTCATGTGGTCACGGGGTGAACTTGCAAACTCCCCACATGCACTAGCCAGAACTAAACCCAGGTCACTGGAGTTGTGAAGCTGCAGTGCTAACTACTGTGCCACTGGGTAATGGAGGAGTAAACCAGAGTGCTACAGAGGGAATGATCCCTTCAGAATGCTGATAGGGGAGGGGAGTGGAAAATGCATCTGGTAGTGACATCACGCTGGACGTGGCAGAAATGGCAGAGGATGATCCTTTGGATGTGGAGGCAGGTGGGGTGGAATGTGAGGACAAAGGGATCCCTGTGGCAGTTCTGGGAGGAAGGGTAAGTGGTGAGGATAGAGATGTGGTAAATAGGCTGGACACAGTCAAGGGCCCTGTCTGCCACAGTGGGGTTTAATCCTCGTTTGAGGATAAAGGAAGACAAATCAAAAGTGCTGTCGTGGAAGGTTGCATCATCAGAGCAGATGCGTCGGAGATGGAGAAATTGGGAGAATGGAATGTAGTCCTTACCAGAGGCACTGTGTGGGGAAGTGCAGTTGAGCTAGCTGTGGGAATTGGTGGGCTTATAATGATTATTAGTAGACAGCCTATCCCCGGAGATGGAGACAGAGAAGTCGAAGAAGGGAAGGGATGTTTCAGCGATGGACCATGTATAGATCCCCCCGTGACATCCTGGTCCACTCCCCAATTACCCCCAACACCTCGTCCCCTTCGCACGACACCTTCCCATGCATCACAGTCGGTGTAACACCTTTCCTTTTATCTCCTCTCGCTTCACTATCCAAGGCCCCAAAAACTCCTTTCAGGTGAAGCAGTGATTTACTTGTACTTCTTTCCATGTAGTATACTGTATTCACTGCTCACAATGTGGTCTCCTCTACACTGGGGAGACCAAACGCAGATTGTGTGACCGCTTTGCGGAACACCTCCACTCAGTCCAAAAGCATGACTCTGAGCTTCTGGTTGCTTTCCATTACAACACACACCCCTGCTTTCATGCCCACATATCAGTCCTGGGCTTGCTGCAGTGTTCCAGTGAACATCAATGCCAGCTCGAGGAACAGCATCTCATTTCTGGATTAGGCACACTACAGCCTGCCGGACTAAACATTGAGTTCAATAATTTCAGAGCACGAAGGGCCCCATTTTTGTTTATTTTTATTTTTTATAATTTATTATGTTGATTTGTTTATTTTATGTTAGTTTGTTTAATCATTCATTTTTTACCATGTGCCTACCCACTGTTTTTACATCTTTGTGCTTTAGGCCAGGGCTGCTCATTTTTTTGTCAATTAACATCGTTTCTGCTCTAACTCTTTATCTTTCTGCACACCATTCACATACCATTTATCTTTGCTCCAAGACCTTCTGGTCAGTTATTCTCTGTGACCCACTGTCCTATCAACAACTTATGGGCGGCACAGTGGCGCAGTGGTTAGCACCGCAGTCTCACAGCTCCAGGGACGCGCGTTCCATTCTGTGTACTGCCTGTGCGGAGTTTGCAAATTCTCCCTGTGTCTGTGTGTGTTTTCGCCAGGAGCTCTGGTTTCCTCCCACATCCAAAGACTTGCAGGTGATAGGTTAATTGGGCGTTGTAAATTGCTCCGAGTGCAGGGGGGCGATAGGGAATATGGGGTTACTGTCGGGTTAGTATAAATGTGTGGTTGTTGGTCTGCACAGACTTGGTGGGCCGATGGGCCTGTTACAGTGCTGTATCTCAAAATAAAAAAAACTTGCCTTTTGTTATCTCTTGCCCCACCCCCACTTTATTTGCTTAAAACCTATTACATTTGTAACATTTGCCAGTTCTGAAGAAGGGTCACAGATCTGAAGCGTTAACTCTGCTTCTCCCTCCACAGATGCTGCCTGACCTGCTGCGTATTTCCAGCATTTCTTGCTTTTATTTCAGATTTCCAGTATCTCCAGTATTTTCTTTTTATTTTAGAATGAAAAGACAGTCCTGCTCTGAATTGTTTGAACTCAATGTTGAATCCAGAAGGCTGTAGAGTGTCTAATCTGAAGATGAGGTGCTGTTCCTCGAGCTTGTGTTGATGTTGACTGGAACACTGCTGTAGGTCAAGGACATGGAACAGGTTGGTGAATTATTATAGTAAACAATAGAAAGCTTGGGGTCATGTTTACAGAATGAGTGGAGGTGTTCCACAAAGCAGTCACCCAAATGCGTTTGGTTTCCCCAATGTCGAGACAATCACATTGTGAACGGTGAATACAGTATAGTAAATTGAAAGAAGTACAAGTAAATTTCTGCATCATATGGAAGCAGTGTTTGGGGCCTTAGCTGGTGAGGAAAGCAGAGGTAAATGGGCAGGTATTACACCTCCTGTGATTGCATTAAAGGTGCCGTGTAAAGGGGATGAGGTATTGGGGGTGAGGGAGGAGTGGATCAAGGTGTCATGGAGGGAGCGGTCCCTTCAGAATGCTGAGAGGGGAGGGGCGGAGAGGGGAAGATGTATTTGGTGGTGTCATCACACTGGAGGTGGTCGAAATGGAAGAGGATAATCCTTTGGATGTGAATGCTGGTTGGTTGGGAAGTGAGGACAAGGGAGCCCTATCACAGTTCTGGGAGTGAGGGGAAGGGGTGTTGTTGTCGAAGGCATCATCAGAACCCAACAGGGCGGAGCCGAGGTGCAGTTACTTGTTTTTGGAGGCTCTGGTGTTTTGGATACCAGAATTCCCCAGAAAGAAAGTCAGTAATTTTACTTTTACCACAGTATATGTTTCACTATCTGAGGCCAAGAACTTGTTTTGCATTTCAATTTCCCTTACATTTTGCCACAGATTTCTCTGCTACAAATAAATAGTTCTTTAAATAAAAATTACATTTAATTTGGATCTGGAAACCTTATATTTCCATACTGTCTTATTCAACTTTAAATAATTCTTCAAAATGATTGGGGACAGTGTCGAGGTAAATTTCATGTTTTCTGTTTCTTACAGTTAACTTGGTGGCGATTGTGATTTTGTCTCGAGGAAAGTGCGGTCTCTCCAAATGTATCACTCACTATCTGGTGGCCATGGCAGTGGCAGATCTAATGGTGATTATCATCCATGTGATATTACACCGGATTAATATCATGTACTTTCCCGTTGGTTTCCTGTTTATAACACCTGTGTGTATGGTGAACCTTGTCGCATATGCTGTAGCTGCAGACTGTTCTGTCTGGTTTACTGTTGCCTTCACTTTTGATCGCTTTGTAAAAATTTTGCTGTCAGAAGCTGCAATCAAAATATAACACAGAGAAAACAGCGTCCATGATTACCGGCATCTTGTTTGTGGTGAGCTGTCTTGTAAATATTCCCTATTACTTTACAGGTGACCCTGTATTTATAATTGACAACGTGCCTTGGTATTGTGGTGCTACAACGGATTACCTCACCTCCCCCTTGTGGAGGGCACACGCATGTATCAAAGGCATCATAAACCCAATCTTACCAATAGTTTTAATTCTGCTGTTCAATGCTTTGACCGTCAGACACATTATCATGGCAAATAGAGTTCGCAGGGGACTCCGGAGCAAGAGTGAGAATCAGAAAGATCCAGAAGTGAAGAATCGGAGGAATTCCATGATTTTACTTTTCACTATTTCTGCCAATTTTATACTGTTGTGGATGACGTATGTTGTCCTTGTGATTGACCAGCCAGTGGAAAACTTTTACTATACAGACAAATATTACAGTAACCCGATAAATATTGCACAACAAGTTGGGTTGATGTTGCAGCTTCTCAGTGTCTGTACAAACACTTGTGTCTATGGACTGACACAGAGGAAATTCAGAGAGGAGCTGAGGAATGGAGTGAAATATTTGTTTTCACTGAATGGGAAATTGTGTCCATAACAAATAACTAACATTGATCTTGAGCAGGGCTTATAGATTTATAATTCACTGGTCATGATATTCCTGAAATCCTTGTGGTCAGGTGAAAAACAATGAGAAGACTTATTATCTTTTACAAGGCTTTGGATAGTGATGTATAATTACCAATAATATTAAAGATAAATGTTAATGTAGATAAACAAATTGATAGAACATAAAATATCCAGATGTCAATTTAACTGCTGAATTTGTGCAGTTGCAGTGACCGTACACCATCAAAAGACATCAAATTAATTCCCCATGAAGGAGCAGTAATAACAAATGGCCAATTCTGCACCCTGAGAACAACCTCAGGCAGTATGTTCTGACAGTCATTACAATTCACCATTGGATCAATTCATGTCAACTATATTTTTTCAAGAATAAACTTACATGTTTAGAAAAGGTACAAATGCAGAAAAAAGTTCCTCAAAAGAGGCCAAAATGGATTCAGAGAAACATTTAGTCTTTGCTGGTTCTTTGACTCTCTCACACACTCATAGAAGATCTTGTTCTGCCCTCAGATTTCCTGTCCCAAGTCAGTTGATGGATTCTTGATTGTTTCTTCTCCACAGCTGGTTCATGCTGGACTACATGAAGCAGCCTCACTGTCCTCTATGTGGTCATTTCTCCAGGGTCATCCTGGAATGCAAAGATATCCCCTGTATCTCTTCTTCACTAACAGCAAACTTTATAAACCCTTTCCCTTACCTTCTCCTCTCTCACCTCCAACAACGTCTGAAAAACTCTGCACCTTCTTTTCATCTAAATTTAAAAGCAACGTTTCACCAGCTCCTGTTGAAATCAGCCTTCTATTGCCCACCAAAACAATCCTTTCTGTCCTAAACAAAGCTCTTTCACCAATCTCTCTCCTAGCTCCCGTCTGTCTCTGTGCAAATGTGTCTCGTCCATGAAAGACACCTCCTACAACCTTGAGCTTATTTCTACTCAATTAATAATCACTCCAGATCTTGGTCCTCATATTGGTTGATAATTGACATGTGTCTCTATTCTCGCCTTCTTCCCCATCCCTTTCAAAACCACTATTGTCACCCCTTCCTCAAAAGTCAAGGCCCAATCCCTTTGTTCTTATAAAAAACTCCAATCCCATCTCATACCTTTCTTTCCTCTCCAAATTCCTTCAGCATGTTTTCGCCTCCCAAAACCGTGTGCATCCTTCTGACTATATCATATTAGACTCCCTTCAATCAGGTTTCCACCCCTGCCACAATATTCAAACTGTCCCAAACAAAGTGAAATATCACACCTTCTGTGACAGTTATTGTAACTCTGTATCCATCCACAAGAGCTGCTCAGTCTCTCTGCAATCTTTGACATGGTTGATCATGCAATTCTCCTTCAATGTCTCTGATTCATTCACCAGATAACTGGTACTGTCCTCGTGTGGTTCTACTCTTACCTGTTGACCTGCTTTTGCTTTGAGCCTCCAAGTATCTACTCCAGCGATCCAGCTGTTCTTTCCCATTTCCATGCTGCCCTTTAAAGATATGATCAGAACACAAAGGGTCAGCATCCACATGGACTCTGACAACATCTATTTCTACCTCTCCTTTACCACACTCTACCCTTACAGTGCCAATGAATTTCAGATTGCTTGAATGATGTACAACATTTATGATTCACAGTTTCTTCCAGTTTAACTTTGGGAGGACAGGAGCCACCATCTTCATGTCCACAGCACAAACTCTGTACCTTCCATTCTCCACCACTATTCCTTGGATTTTGTCTCAGTTGGACCCATAATATTTGTAACCTTGGCTCCTTGTTCGACCCCACGATAAGCTTCAGAAACTCATATTCTCTCAACACAAAGACCACCTACTTCTATAACATCAAAGTCCTCCATTCACTCCACAGTCCACGTGTTGGTGAAACGCTCATCCCTGCTCATGTCATCTCAAGACTCACTTTATCCAATGTGGTCCTGGTCGACATTCCACTGACAAGATTAACAAAGCTCAGCTCCACTAAACCTCTGCTGTCCACATCCGATCCCATCCAAGCTCCTCCATCCACCAAGCATATTCTTGTTGAAATATATTAGGTCCTAGGATCCCCAAACCTTGAATTTAAAGAGGGATACAGTCACCGGAAGTGCAGAAGGTTTTAGTTTGGACGGCATCAAGATCGGCGCAGGCTTGGAGGGCCGAATGGCCTGTTCCTGTGCTGTGATTTTCTTTGTTCTTTGTTCTAAAATTCTAAAATAAATTTAGATCCTTCTATATGAAAATATCTTTCTACATCATTAACATTCTCCAGCCCAACTAAAACCCACCCTCCTCTCACAACTCTCTTTTGCTCTAACACCCATGTTAATGCTCCATCCCTTTGCCCTACCATACCCGGTGATGCCTTCAATCATCAAAACTCCATCTCGGGATCTAAATGACAATTATATCTAAAACATTTATCTTCATTTCTGCCACTAGTTCATCCATTTTATAATGGATTCAGAGAAGGAGCCTTTAATTTTTTTTGGACGGATATTCTTTTCATAGACCATATTCCCTGATGCATTATTACCGTTAAACTCTTTGTCCCCTCCTGTCCTACTCTGCTGCCTGTGGTCAAATCACTACACTGCTCTGGTTCCTGATAATTTTCTATTTAGTTTTATAAACCTCCCTTCACCTGAACCCTCCCCCATTCTTTTACTTTAATGCCCTGTCCATATCCCTAGTTTTCCGATTCATCAGGACAATAATCCCAGCCTGGTTTAAGTGGAATCCATACCAATGGAACAGCTCCCTGTTTTCCCAGTGCCCCATGAATTGAAGCCCCTCCTTTCCACACCACACATTGAGCCACACGTTTAATTCTCTAATCTTCTTGTCCCGATTCCAATTGGTCTGTGACCCAATTAACAATCAATGATCATTATGTTTGAGTTTCTGCACTTTAATTCGGACTCTAACTTCTCAAACACTCTCAGTGGAACATCATTCCTGTTTCTATATATTTTCTATGTTCCTATCTGGACCATGACGGCTGGATCCTCCCCCATCCACTCCAAATTCAGATCCAGCTGTGAATAGGTGTCTTTCATCTTGGCAATGGGAAGGCACACAACCTTTGGAATTCCAGGTCATGGATAAAAGTATCCATCCCCTGACTATAATGTCCCCTATCATTGTCACATTCTGTTTTTCTGCCCCAATTGAATGGCGTCCTTTATCATGGTGCTATGGTCAGTTTGCTCATCCACCCAGCAGTCCTTGTTCTCATCCACACTGGTAGAAAGTATCTCATGCCTGTTGGTCAAAGTCAAGAGCCAAGTCTCCTCCATCACTAAATGCTGGATCTCCAGACCTGCCTGACTCACAGTCACATCCTCCTTTCCCTGACCATTGACTAACTCCGAACTTGAAATAAACCTAAGAGGTGTGACCCCCCTGCTGGAACATTGTGTCCAGTTAACTCTCCCCCTCTCTGAGGGTGCACAATGTATGCAGCTCAGACTCCACCTCAACAACTCGAGACAAAGTTACTCGAGCTGTAGACACTTAACCACAGATCTGCTTGTCCAGCATCACAATGCTCTCCACAAGCTCCCACATATTGCAGTTATGGCACATCTGCTCTGCCATGTCTGTAAATCCTTATTTATTTATTTGATTACGATACTAGTTACTAATTTAGTAAAGTAATAACAAGTTACAGTCTTGGACAGTTACGGACTTGGAACACCAGTAAAGTTTCTGACTGATAATGGAGGGGAATTTGCCAGTAATGTGTTCAGAGACATGGGTGAAGGTGTCAACATCATGAGCATGAATATCACAGCTGAAAGTCCTTTCAGTAATGGACTCTGTGAAAGGAATCAGGTGGTGATTACTGAAGTATTGCAAATAAATAAATAAATAACTGAGGAATCACACTGCAATAATAAAAGCAAAATAATGCAGATGCTGGTAATCTGAAATAAAAAGAATTAGTGCTGGGAAATAATCAGCAGGTCTGGCAGCATTTGTGGAGAGAGAAGCAAAATTACCGTTTCAGGTCAGTGACCACACTGCAAGTTGACATCCACCCTGGCACGGGCGGTTCACACAAAGAATTCACTCCAGATAGTTGGAGGCTATCGTTCCTATTAATTATTTTATGTGCGATATCCCAAATCGCATTTTGTTCTGTGCAATAGTCCTCCTGTGCTAGAAGCTACCATAATTAGTTCCATTTCACTGCATAACTGACTAATTGAGAATTTGAAGAGCACTGAACCATTGTTTAAGACCATCTGAGACTGACTTCAAATCAGGAGATTTAGTATCCTATAAATCAGAGAGTCATACATAAAAGACCGAGGGAAGGCACTGTTAAGTTTCTTTCATCAGGATTAGTCACCATTCATTACAAAATCTCAGACTCTGACCGACCAATAGAAGTAAACGAGGTAACATGTACCACAGATGCTCATGTGTTTAGTAATAAAGGTTCTGCTAGAACTAGACACAAGGGCCAGGATTGGTCAGACCAGTTTCATCACACGAATTTGAACTGGCCACAAAGCTTGGAATGGGGGCAGAACGCTCTTTGCTCCTGGGCTGAGAACATCTCTCTCCTGTCTGCTCCCATCACTTTCTCACAGAACTGTATCTTGTGAAGCCACGTGAACCTCAAAGGGAGAAAAGTCTTTGACGTCAACAAGGTTTAAGAAGAATACTGAGCCCCAACGAAAAGTAAAAGCTGTCTACTATCAAAGACTCTACAGTGAGCTTGAAACAGAGAAAAGGTCACAAGAAACCCCGTTTAGAGACTGCATCAACCCTTTCACCTTATACGTTCTTCTCTTCTCTGTCCCCATCTGCATGTGTACATCACGTGTGCACGCTATCATGGGCGCGTCATATATCTGTACGCATAGTTAGAGTTAAGTAAGTTTAATAACATTTCACTTTTCTTCTTTAAACCTGAGAAAACCTGTTTGTTTGATTTCTTTGCCTTATAATTGGAAACGAATAATCAAGGATTCATCAAGGGGGAACTAAAAATACATTGTGTTTAAAAATTAAACTCTGTTACAATAAGACCAGGTGAAGACAGTAAAATACCCCTGGACACCTTTCTCACCTGGTCAAAACAAATAAATTGGGTGCTAGCATCCAGAAGCGACCCACAGACAATCGAGGGCAAATGGAAGTGGGAAGGCAAATCATTCCGAATCAAAAATATCACATTTCAGTACAGGTGTTCTGGTGGTTGTGTGTGATTGAAAACTAACATGTCTGCAATTGAACCTAGTAGTTCTCAAGCCAGGGTGAAATAACTTGGGATAAGTTAAAAACACTGTCTATGGAGGAGTTGAGGAAAATGTCTGAGCAGTGTGAGATCACTGAACGTCGCAAGGCTAGAAAGTCTGAACTAATAAGACTTGTGGCCAACCATTTTTCCCTTGAATCTGAAGAAGCAGAAGCAATGTTAGAAGTAAACCTAGACAGGGTATTTACCAATCGTGTGATTGGTAAAAACCTTTCCTTCCTTTTACATTTATCTAAGTTAAGACTAAGTTAAGCTTAAGATTGAAAATGGCAGGAGATCTCAGACCCGTGTTATGCTCTTCTTGCTCAATGTGGGAGCTCAGGGACACGGCTGATGTCCCTGACTCGTTCACGTGCTGGAAGTGTGTTCAACTGCAGCTCTTGTTAGACCGCATGACGGCTCTGGAGCTGCGGATGGACTCACTTTGGAGCATCCGCGATGCTGAGGAGGTCGTGGATAGCACGTTTAGCGAATTGGTCACACCGCAGATTAGGATTGCTGAGGGAGAAAGGGAATGGGTGACCAAAAGGCAGAGAAAGAGCAGGAAGGCAGCGCAGGTGTCCCCTGCGGTCATCTCCCTCCAAAACAGGTATACCGTTTTGGATACTGTTGAGGGAGATGGCTCACCAGGGGAAGGCAGCGGTAGCCAGGTTCATGGCACCGTGGCTAGCTCTGCTGTTCGGAAGGGCGGGAAAAAGAGTGGAAGGGCTATAGTCATCGGGGATTCGATTGTAAGGGGAGTAGATAGGCGGTTCTGTGGTCGAAAACGAGACTCCCGAATGGTATCTTGCCTCCCAGGTGCACGGGTCAGGGATGTCTCAGATCGGCTGCAGAACATTCTGAAGGGGGAGGGTGAACAGCCAGTTGTCGTTGTGCACATAGGCACCAATGATATAGGTAGAAAACGGGATGAGGTCCTACAAGCAGAATTTAGGGAGTTAGGAGCCAAGTTAAAAAGTAGGACCTCAGAGGTAGTAATCTCAGGATTGCTACCAGTGCCACGTGATAGAGTAGAAATGAAAGAATAGTCAGGATGAATGCGTGGCTTGAGAGATGGTGCAGGAGGGAGGGGTTCAGATTTTTGGGACATTGGGACCGGTTCTGGGGGAGGTGGGACTATTACAAATTGGACGGTCTACACCTGGGCCGGACAGGAACCAATGTCCTTGGGGGTGCCTTTGCTAATGCTGTTGGGGAGGGTTTAAACTACTGTGGCAGGGGGATGGGAACCAAATGAGGAGGTCAGTGGACAGTAAGGAGGTAGTAACTAAAGCCTGTAAGGAACTAGATAATGAAGTCAGTGTGACTAAGGGAAAGAGTAGACAGGGAGCAGATGATGAACGCAAAGGGACTGGTGGTCTGAGGTGCATTTGTTTTAATGCAAGAAGTGCAGTAGGTAAGGCAGATGAACTTAGGGCTTGGATTAGTACCTGGGAGTATGATGTTATTGCTATTACTGAGACCTGGTTGAGGGAAGGGCATGATTGGCAACTAAATATCCCAGGATATCGATGCTTCAGGTGGGATACAGAGGGAGGTAAAAGGAGTGGAGGAGTAGCATTACTGGTCAAAGAGGATATCACAGCTGTGCTGAAGTAGGGCACTATGGAGGACTCGAGCAGTGAGGCCATATGGGCAGAACTCAGAAATAGGAAGTGTGCGGTAACAATGTTGGGGCTGTACTACAGGTCTCCCAACAGCGAGCGTGAGATAGAGGTACAAATATGTAAACAGATTATGGAAAGATGTAGGAGCAACAGGGTGGTGGTGATAGGAGATTTTAATTTTCCCAACATTGACTGGGATTCACTTGTGTCAGAGGTCAAGATGGAGCAGAATCCGTAAGGAGCATCCAGGAGGGTTTTCTGGAGCAGTTTGTAAATAGTCCAACTCGGGAAGGGGCCATACTGGACCTGGTGTTGGGGAATGAGCCCGGCCAAGTGGTTGAAGTTTCAGTAGGGGACTACTTTGGGAGTAGTGATCACAATTCCGTAAGTTTTAGAATACTCATGGACAAAGACGAGAGTGGTCCTCAAGGAAGAGTTCTAAATTGGGGGAAGGCCAACTGTACCAAAATTCGGCAGGAGCTGTGGAATGCAGATTGGGAGCAGCTATTTGAAGGTAAATCCACATTTGATATGTGGTCGGCTTTTAAAGAGAGGTTGATTAGCTTGCAGGAGAGACATGTTCCTGTGAAAATGAGGGATAGAAATGGCAAGATTAGGGAACCATGGATGACAGGTGAAATTGTGAGACTAGCTAATAGGAAAAAGGAAGCATACATAAGGTCTAGGAGGCTGAATAAAGACGAAGCTTTGAAAGAATATCGGGAATGTCGGACCAATCTGAAACGAGGAATTAAGAGGGCTAAAAGGGGTCATGAAATATCTTTAGCAAACAGGGTTAAGGAACATCCCAAAGCCTTTTATTCATATATAAGGAGAAAGAGGGTAACTAGAGAAAGGATTGGCCCACTCAAGGACAAATGAGGAAAGTTATGCGTGGAGTCAGAGAAAATGGGTGAGATTCTAAACGAGAACTTTGCATCGGTATTCACTGAGGAGAGGCACATGACGGATGTTGAGGTTAGGGACAGATGTCTGATTACTCTAGGTCAAGTCGGCATAAGGAGGGAGGAAGTGTTGGGCATTCTAAAAGGCATTAAGGTGGACAAGTCCCCAGGTCCGGATGGGATCTATCCCAGATTACTGAGGGAAGCGAGACAGGAAATAGCTGGGGCCTTAATAGATATCTTTGCAGCATCCTTAATCACAGGTGAGGTCCCGGAGGACTGGAGGATTGCGAATGTTGTCCCCTTGTTTAAGAAGGGTAACAGGGATAATCCAGGTAATTATAGACCGGTGAGCCTGACGTCAGTGGTAGGGAAGCTGCTGGAGAAGATACAGTGGGATAGGATCTATTCCAATTTGGAAGAAAATGGGCTTATCAGTGATAGGAAACATGGTTTTGTGCAGGGAAGGTCATGTCTTACCAACTTAATAGAATTCTTTGAGGAAGTGACAAAGTTGATTGATGAGGGAAGGGCTGTAGATGTCATATACATAGACTTCAGTAAGGCGTTTGATAAGGTTCCGCATGGTAGGCTGATGGAGAAAGTGAAGTCGCATGGGGTCCAGGGTGTACCAGCTAGATGGATAAAGAACTGGCTGGGCAACAGGAGACAGAGAGTAGCAGTGGAAGGGAGTTTCTCAAAATGGAGACGTGTGACCAGTGGTGTTCCACAGGGATCCGTGCTGGGACCACTGTTGTTTGTGATATGCATAAATGATTTGGAGGGAAGTATAGGTGGTCTGATTAGCAAGTTTGCAGATGACACTAAGATTGGTGGAGTAGCAGACAGTGAAGGGGACTGTCAGAGAATACAGCAGAATATAGATAGATTGGAGAGTTGGGCAGAGAAATGGCAGATGGAGTTCAATCCGGGCAAATGCGAGATGATGCATTTTGGAAGATCCAATTCAAGAGTGAACTATACAGTAAATGGAAAAGTCCTGGGAAAAATTGATGGACAGAGCGATTTGGGTGTTCAGGTCCATTGTTCCCTGAAGGTGACAACGCAGGTCAATAGAGTGGTCAAGAAGGCATACGGCATGCTTTCCTTCATCGGACGGGGTATTGAGTACAAGGGTTGGCAGGTCATGTTACAGTTGTACAAGACTTTGTTTCGGCCACATTTGGAATACTGCATGCAGTTCTGGTCGCCACATTACCAAAAGGATGTAAATGCTTTGGAGAGGGTGCAGAGGAGGTTCACCAGCATGTTGCCTGGTATGGAGGGCGCTAGCTATGAAGAGAGGTTGAGTAGATTAGGATTATTTTCATTAGGAAGATGGAGGTTGAGGGGGGACCTGATTGAGTTGTACAAAATCATGAGCACAGCAGAACAAGCTGTGGCTTTAACTGCAGGAAGAGTGCAACCCAGGAAGCTTACAGCTGCAAGAGCAGGAAAAGTTAATAGGATTCCTGAAGGTTAACAGGGCAAATAACCTCATATCCCTCGAGTGGTACAAGCAATCCCATAGTAATTCTCAGAGACACAGGGGTCACCAGATACTTTTTACTGGGAAAAGGCATGACCTTCCCCCCAGAGAGTGCAGTGAACACCAGAATGGTGGTGTATGGTATTGGAGGGCAGTGTATGACTATACCTGTACACCGGGTGCACCTGGAGTGTGACCTATTTTCAGGACTAGTGACTGTCGGGATTGTCCCTTGTTTTCCTGTGGACATTGTTGACCTGCTCCTAGATAATGATCTGATGGGGATGAAGGTGTTAGTCCCCCGCAGTAGTGAAAGAAAGACCGCAGGAGGTCCGAGAGACAGGGCAGTGGCAGGAGACAGTCCCCTGCAGTTTCCCTGAATGTGTAATGGAACAGGCTTTGATAAAACCAGCTCCCCCAGAGGAGACTGAATTAACACTGCAGACAGATGACTAAATCTGTCTGTCTGAGACTTTCCTTGGGAAGTTAGGAGACCCAGGGAATGAATTAAATGGATTTACCCGAGGTGAGGCTCAGCGAGCTGACCCAGTATTGATAAAGTTAACACAGGCTGCCCAATCTGAAAGTGAAGCAGAGGGAGTCCCTGATTTCTACTATTTAAAGAATGAGGTACTGATGAGGAAATTGAGTTCTCCTCACAGACCTGAGAGCAAAGAGTGGGCAGTAGCTCACTAGTTGCTGGTGACGCAGAGGTACCGGAGAGAAATGTTAAAAAGGGCCCACAAGGCTATAGTGGCTGTATATGCTGGTATACAAAAGATCAAAGCCTGTATAAGACAGTAGTTTGACTGGCCAAAATTCCACAAAGATGTGATGGAGTGCTGCAGGAGTTGCCACATGTGCGAGGTTGAGGGGTAAACACAACCTACAGCGAAATCTGAACCCCCAAGTCCTGTACCAATGATAGGAGGACTCTCCAGCAGAAGGCTGGTGAATTGTGCTGGACTCCCGCTGATAAAGAAATGGGACAGGCAGGCACAAAGCTGGCAAAAGTTTAGAAAGAGAAGGGGAAAAAAGTGACCAAGAGGGCAGATTAAAGGAAGTCTGCGAAGAATCCCGGATGAAAACCCCTCCAGTCCAGTCAGCCAACTCCAAAAAGCGAAAGGTTAGACCCCACATACTCGTATGTAAATGCAGACTCTAAAAGCACCCCACCAGAGCTGGTAACAGCATTTACAGGAACCTGCAGAGACAAAGAAAAACCTCTCCGTGGCAGGGAAGCCGTGAGGGTGATGTCTCACCTCGCTGAAATGCCACAGTAGAGTCTAGACAAATACCTGCAGACAGAAGTGTACAGGAGAACAAAGGGGAGATTCACAAAGAATCCTCCCCCACAATCAGAGAAAAGGGAACTACTCATCCCCTGAAGTCAAATGCCTAATCATCTCAAAGACCATAAGCAGCCATAGAAATGTGAAAACTGAACAAAAGCTTCCCTCAAGAAACACATCTTTGTTGGGACGCCAAAAGGGGAAATTAAAGCAGCACAGGCACCCAGAAAAGACAATTTTAATAAGTTTTATGATTCATGAATGAATCGAAGTGAATGAGAGAAATGCATGGTTTCTTTTTCCTGTATCTTATATTTCTCTCACAACTTTTTAATGAAATGTGTATTTGTTTCAAATTGCATTTCATTCCCTTGGGAGTGGAGGTGTCATGCAGGCCCCAACTGCCAAGAATGAGGAATATTAATTTCACCGCATGAGCATTGATTTTAATAACTGTTGTTGGGAAGAAAGAACTGGCTTTAAAAATAAAAATGCCCGATTTTAGCTGGAGAGACATTTGCCTATCAACAGACAGTACTTCAAAGGACAAAGGGACTATTCCCTGCTCCAATTTAATCCACAACAGGCCTTTGATCACCAGGTATTGCGTGTAGAGTAGACATTCCAGGATCTGCTAGAATAAGACAAATACACAAGGGTAGGATTGGTCAGACAAATTTAGTCACATGAGCCCCAACGAAAATTAAGAGCTGTTGTCAATCACCGACTCTACAGTGAGCTGGAAACCCAGAAGCAGTCACAAGAATCCCCCTTCAGAGACTGCATCAACCCTTTCACCTTATATTTTCTTCTTCTCTTCTCTGTCCCTATCTGCATGTGCATATCACTTGTGCATGCAAGCGTTGGCAAGTCGTATATCCATAGGCATTAACTGAATTAGAGTTAAGTAAATTTAATAACATTTCACTTTTCTTCTTTAAACCTAAGAAAACCTGTTTGTTTGATTTATTTGCCTTATAATTGGAAAGGAGTGAACAAGGATTCATCAAGGGGGAGCTAAAAATACAGTGTGTTTAAAAATCAAACCCTGCTACAATACGACCAGGTGAATACAGTAAAATACCCCGTAGACACCTTTCTCACCTGGTCTTAACAGTTGTTTTGTGCTGAAAAACTCCTTGTAAATTTGACTTGTAAGTCGAAAGCGAGTCGAGGTGCTCAGTGTTTTGAAGAATAACTGTACAATACAGATGTTTGAATGGACACTCCCACAGCTGGAAATGTAACTTTAAAAAACCTTCAGATTTTTTGGCCACATAGTCATGGGAGTATAGGTAAGTTGACATACACACCGTATCTCTATACAACACAATTTTTCAGAAACAAGTGTTTCTGCAACTACCCAAAGACTCAGCAGATGCATTAAGAAAGCATTGGAGACTGAATAACTGTGTCTATGGCCTGAATGATGCCTCCATAGTTCAGTACTTTTCAGTGAGATGTGTTCAACTAAAAGCAAATCCTGCAATTTTTCATTGGAATCATAAAGGGGAACATTTAGCCATCATCACGATACATGTTAATGTTTTCTTATGGGATGGTTCTGCAGTGGTTAGCACCGCAGCCTCACAGCTCCAGGGACCTGGGTTCAATTCTGGGTACTGTCTGTGTGGAGTTTGCAAGTTCTCCCTGTGTCTGCGTGGGTTTCCTCTGGGTGCTCCGGTTTCCTCCCACCGCCAAAGACTTGCAGATGATAGGTAAATTGGCTGCCATAAATTGCCCCTAGTGCAGGTAGGTGGTCGGGCATATGGGATTACTGTGGGGTTAGTATAGGTGGGTGGTTGTTGGTCGGTACAGACTTGGTGGGCCGAAGGGCCTGTTTCAGTGCTGTATCTCTAAATAAAAAAAATAAAAAAATAAAATAAATAAATAAAGTAAAATATAAAATAATAGCTAAATAAATAAATAAAATTATCCTGGAATTTACAATTGTGTCGGTTTGGAGAGTTGTTAAATATATTAGTTTCGATATCAAGCAAAGCTGTTCTGGAATAACTTTCAATCAACAATTCGCTTTAGAGGATGGTATTCCAATCATACTCGGTCCTCATAGAAAGATGACTTTTTAATCTCAGGAAAAAAAATGTACAATTGCTAAGCTTAATTTTTCAGTTGAACTGGTTGTTCACTCAGATTTGACCAGGAGCTACTTTTGATGTACTGAAGTTAACTACAACGATGAAATAAGCTAAAGTGGAGAATGTTTAACGGCAAATAAAACATGAAGAAAATTAAATCTGGATGATTGCATACTTAAGTTCCTACTATTCGGTTACCCAGAGAACATGAAGCTGGTGATTTTTAAACTATGCTTCTCATGCTAATCTTCCTGGTGGATATTTTAGTCCAGCTTGTTTCATAATAAATTTGATGGGTGAGTTTTGGAAATGTCCCATAGCTTGGGAAGGTAAGAAAATAAAATTGACTTAAAAGTACTTTGTCTTCTGAAGCACTGGCCCTTGTGGAGACAGTGGATGAGATTCTCTTTGTTAAATATTTACGTGCTATTCGATGTGATCGGCATCCTGAAGACAGTATAATGTTGCGACCGACTGCTCCAGTCAAATTCCCCAATCAAAATATGTGATTCTGATTGTGGTGGGAGAAATGCACTGTTAATTCAATCCCATCTCTCCACAGATTGCCGAACATATAATTTTAAACTTTCCAAATTAAAGAAAGGCCCAGCCAAATTGTGCTTTCTATTAACCCTGGAATGAGGCTTACCAAACCGGGTGACTTTAAAACAACAAATTAACGGTTAAATAAAACAAAACTGAATAATAAACACTATGAAGATATAAACTACATTTTAATCGAAAACATTAGAGTCCTTGCAAATTTACAGTCCAATGTTGCTTGAAGTCCTCACAGCCGTCCGATGAGGAAAAAAGGTTCTTGCACAATAGAACAGTCTGTAGTCTTACTCCAGCATTAAGTGATGCTTCCTTCTTCAGCAATGGATTTCAACAATTAACAACTTGCAAACATTTTCAATAGAATCAATCTGCCTTTAGAGATTTTGAGGGATAAAAACATTATCATGCATTAACTTCCTTTCCTTCAGTTCAGGTTATCAGAGATCTCCGTTTTGGCTTGACTTTTTTTAAACTTTGAGAGATAATAACCATTAAACAGACTAAAATTCTCTTCTTTCAGTTTAAATGGCTGAGAGCTCTTTTTTCAGGGGCTAACATGAGCTATCTGTCTGTGTTCCCTCTTAGTATAAACTGTGTTCAGCGAAAAGCCAATTCAAAATTAAATTGTGACAAATGTATCGCATGATGCTCAATCCAAGTGGTTGTATCCATGGCAACAAAAATGCACCTTCTTGATAAGTCCGGAGACCTGTTGGCTCTAAAAGTAGTACTGATCCTTTGCAAGCCTTAAAGGTACACCGCATTTACACGGGAAAAATAAACTATAGGACCAGAACAACTCCAACAAACCCCTGGTGGAAGGAAACGCCATTCCTGGAAAACATTTCATTATGATCGGTTAAAAAAAAGAACATATTTTTTCCCCACAATTACAGATATACACATTTCTAAAAAAAAGTGTTTAGACAGCAACAACAAGTTCCAGCAGAACATTTTGGCTTTAAAATTTGAAAAGGTTGTTCCAATTAGCCCATTTCAAATTTACAAGCATACTCTTCCAATTGTTTCCTGTTTTCCTTCCAAGTATCCATCACCTCAGCCAGGTGAACTGCAGAGCTAGGGGCACTGACCACTACTGGGTTCACTAATCTCTGAGAAGTTTCTCGAGTACCCCTTAACTTTTTGTTTCATCACTTGACACTGGAACATCCTACCCGGTGTCACAGAAGCTGATTTTCTCTTACCCTGGGGTTTCAAAGGAATTTGATAGTATCCCTCTGACACATCTGTCTCTTTAAGTATTGTGTAATGAGAGAGGAATAATTGACAATCCAGTTGTGCGAGACCCCTTGGGGATGAGCAATCATAATATGATAAATTACTTCATCAAGCTGGAGAGTGACGTAGTTGATTCTGAGACTCGAGTCCTGACTCTTAATAAACGGAAATACGAAGGTATGAGGCACAAGTTTGCTCTGATGGATTGGGAAACGTTACTTAAAGGGATGACGGTGGATAGATAATGGCGAACATTCAAAGAGCTCATGGATGAACTGCAACAATTCTTTATTCCTATCTGACGCAAAAGTAAAACGGGAAAGATAGCCAAACCATGGTTTACAAGGGAAATTAGAGATAGCATTAGATCCAAGGCAGAGGCATACAATTCACCAGGAAAAAAACCAGACCTGAGGATTGGGAGCAGTTTAGAATTCAGCAAAGGAGGACCAAGGGATTGATTAAGAAGGGGAAAATAGAGTACGAGAGTAAGCTTGTGGGGAACATAAAAACTGACTAAAAGATTCTATACGTATGTGAAGAGAAAAAGATTGGTGAAGAAAAATGTAGGTCCCTTACAGTCAGAAACAGCGGAATTTATTATGGAGAACAAAGAAATGGCTGACCAACTAAATGCATACTTTGGTTCTGTCTTAACAAAAGAGGACACAAATATCATAACAGAAATGTTGGGGAACACAGGATTTAGCGAGGGGGAGGAACTGAAGGAAACCACTATTAGCAGAGAAATGGTGTTGGGGAAATTGATCGAACTGAAGGCCAATAAATTCCCGGGGCCTGATAATCTACATCCCAAAGTACTTAAGGAAGTGGCCCTAGAAATAGTGGATGCATTGGTGGCCACCTTCCAAGATTCTATAGACTCTGGAACAGTTCTTATAGATTGTAGGGTAGCTAACGTAACCCCACTATTTACAAAGAGAGTTAGAGAGAAAGCAGGGAATTATAGCCCAGTCAGCCTGACGTGGGTAGTGGGGAAAATTCGAGAGTCCATTCTCAAAGATTTTATAGCAGAGCAATTGAAGAACAGTGGTAGAATAGGACGGAGTCAGCATGAATTTATGAATGGGAAATCATGCTTGAAAAATCTGCTAGTATTCTTTGAGGCTGTAACTAGTAGAGTTTATGCGGGGTAGCCAGTGGATGTGGTTTATTTGGACTTTCAGAAGGCTTTTGACAAAGCCCCACGTCAGTGATTAGCGTGTAAAATTAAAGCACATGAGATTGGGGGCAGTGTCTGCGATCGATAGAACATTGGTTGGCAGACAGAAAACAAAGAGTAGGAATAAGCAGGTCTTTTTCCGAATGAAAGGCAGTGATTAATTGGGTTCCACCTCGAAGTATAAAAGCCTATGGTTTAATTTTCTTAGCCATTCTGCATTCGCTAATGGGATAATTCGAGGTTCAATCTCTAAATTTCCTAGGCCTACTTCTGCCTCATCCTCACTATCCTTTTCCTTCTCCGCAGTCCCAATTACCTGACATAACTGTACTGGCTTATCCTCCTCCCTGTGGTAATATGGTTTGAGCATATTAATGTGTCACAACCTGTTCTCCTTCCAGCAATCAGGGGTGGCAATCAATTAATCTACCTTACCCACTCTTTTGATCACTCCATATGGGCCACTGAACCACTGCTTTCACTGGTTCTCCCTGTGATGTTAACAACACTAATACTTCATCTCCTGGTTTTATGGTACGTTGTGGTTTTCCCACCATTTGAAAGGTTTGGCATGCCTACAAAATTGCCTCACATCCTTCGTAAGACCTGTCCGGTAATAATGTTTGATTATGTGTGATTTGGTCTTCCGAATTCCCCGATGTCCTGCAAAAGGAATGCCGTGTGCTCGCCTGAATAATCCTGATCGATATTCAGGTGGTACCACTCTCTGTTCAACAACTGTCCAGTCTTCATCGGCAGGCCTATGAGGCGTTCTCTATTTCCTCTTCAAAACCCCGTTTGCCATATAATTGCCTTTCGCCTCAGTTTCTGACAGAGCCGTATGCGCTATTTGGTAGATCTCTGGATCAGCTTGCTGTGTTGCAGTGATAGACGATCTGTCAAACAACTCATTTGGATTATCTAAATCCCCAAATAAGGTTTCAGATACTTGGCTATCGATTTGTGGTGCACCTTTTACCTCCGACAATGGATCCTGTTTAGCCATTGCTCGGGTAACTACACACGCCAGAAATATTCCCGGAACTTGCTCCTGTAATTGCTCTGTTTCCTTAATTTCACATGATTCCGCTGTAACTATAGGAGAAACTGATATTTTTGATCCAGCCAAATCATTTCCGAGGAGTAGGTCAATTCTCTTTACTGGTAAACTGTGGACAACACCTACAGTTACGATCCCAGATATTAAGTCACTCTCCAGGCATACTTTATAAAAAGGTACGGGTATTTTTTTCCTTAAATACTGTGATCAAATTAATTAATTAAATAGAATAGAGATGGCTGGGCAGGTGATGTGTTGCAGCTGCAATATGTGGGAGCTGGTGGACGCTGGTGCGATCCACAGTGACCACATTTGCAGCAAGTGTTGGCTGCTCGAGGAACTTCGGCTCAGTGTTGATGAGCTGCAGTCCGAGCTGCAGACACTGTGACACATCATGGAAGGGGAGAGTTACCTGACACTGTGTTTCAGGAGACAGTCACACCCCTAGATTAATTACATCCAATCTGGACCGTGATCAGGGACAGGAGGGTGTGACTGTGAGTGAGGCAGGTATGGGGATCCAGAATTTAGCTTTGGAGGAGCCTCAGCCACTGCCCTTATTCAATAGGTACGAGTTTCTGGCTCCCATTGTGGACGAGGGCACAGACTGCAGGGAGGATGAGCAAACTGACCACAGCACCATGGTTCAGAGCGCCATTCAAGTGGGAGGAGAAAAGAGAAATGTAGTTGTAATTGGGGATAGCATAGTTAGGGGAATGGATACTGTTCTCTGCAGCAAAGATAGAAAGTCCCGAAGGCTGTATTGCTCGGGGGTTAGAGTTTAAAAATAGGGAAGTCCTGTTACAACTGTGCAGGGTGTTGGTGAGGCCACACCTGGAGTACTGCATCCAGTTTTGGTCCCCGTATTTAAAGAACGATATACTAGCATTGCAGGCAATTCAGAAAAGGTTAACTCGGCTGATTCATGGGATGAAGGGGTTGTCTTATCAAAAACGGCTAAATAGGTTAGGCTTTTATTCATTTGAGTTTCGAAGAATGAGATGTGATCTTGTGGAAACATATAAGATTTTAAGGAGACTCGACAGGGTAGATGTTGAGAAGATGTTTCCATTCGTGGGAGAATATCGAACGAGGGGACATAGATACAGAATAAGGGAAATCACATTTAAAACTGAGATGTGAAGGAATTTCTTCTCTCAGAGGCTGGTGAATCTTTGGAATTCTCTACCTCAGAGAGTTGTGGAGGTTGGGTCACTAAATATATTTAAGGAGGAGGTAGATAGATTTTTTAAATCTTGGGGAGTCGAGCGTCAGGCGGAGCAGGCCTGAAAGAGGAGTTGAGGCCTGGGACTGATCAATCACGATCTTATTAAATTGTGGGGCAGGCCTGAGGGGCTGAATGGCCTACTCCTGCTCCGAGTTCTGATATAAACATTTTCAATTCATTTTCAATTCCGAGGAAGGATCACTGACCCGAAACGTTAACTCTGCTTCTCTTTCCACAGATGCTGCCGGTGCTGCTGAGTGATTCCAGCATTTCTTGTTTTTGTTTTCAATTCTTAATGTTTCTCTATTCCAAACCAACCATTCCATGTGGGGTTAATAATTTCAATGTGGTTGTGAGCTCAAGAATTGGAATCAAAGCCAGAGACACAAAATGATCACTCATTGCTGAGACTGAGAGTCATTAGATATTCAGTCTAACACTCTCCTAACTGAGTTATTTCAACCACACACTCACTACTAACCCTTGTCATTGTTTTGGAAGAAACTATAACTCCAGTGACATTGTCCCTCCCACTCATCCCTCATTGTGGTCAATTGGAACCTGACCAGGTCTCGGAGCTCGGATTATGTTCATGTTCTGTTGTTGATATCTCAATGTTATCTTGTGTTTGGATCACTTTTAATCAGGTTCATGGACAAATTCTTCCTTCATCCCTTCTCCCACATTGCTTCACTCTGTCTCATACATTCTTTATTTCTTACAGCCCAGAAAGGGTAAGGAATCAGAGCTCACCCCCAAACCCTCTGCAGACAGACCCCCGCCTGTTACCCTGTTTGATTCAAGAGATCACTCAATAAATTACTCTCGTTATAAACAGAGTTGAACATGGGGTAAACTACACTGCAGTGTTTATAAAAAGCACATTTTATGGGTTGTGTTACTGAGTCCACAGAGCAGGATGGGCCCAGACTCCAGCCCCAGCCTGTGCTGTGTTAGCTGGTGTGATACCAAGCCACGCAGCGTAGGAAAGGGACTGGCTGTATTCGTGACCTGCGTTGAGTTAACTGATCCCACCCAGTGTGATATGGAGCCACACAGAGTAGGAAAGGGACTGGTTGTATTATAAGCCCTGCTCCAGGTCAATATTCAATACTTGTTATTGACACAATTTCCCATTCAGTGTAAACAAATATTTCACCCCATTCGTCAGCTGCTCTCTGAATTTCCTTTGTGTCAGTCCATCGATACAAGTGTTTGTGAAGAAACTGAGAAGATGCAACAGAAACCCAACTTGTTGAGTAATATAAAATAAAAGCTACAAATGCTGGAAATACTCAGCGGGTCTGACAGCATCTGTGTAGAGACAAGCAGAGTTAATTTTTCAGGTGAGTGACCCTTCATCAGAACTGGCAAATCTTAGAAATGTTAAAGGTTTTAAGCAAGTAAAGAGGGGGTGGGGCAAGAGATAACAAAAGAGAAGGTCAAAGAGAATAACTGACCAGAAGGGCATGCAGCATAGGCAAACGGTATGCTGAAGGTATGGTGAAAGACAAAGCAATATTACAGAGAGGGTCTTAATTGACCGAACATTGAACAAACATGAGAAAAAAAAAACAATGGTTCAGCACAGTCGAAGCAAAGTAAACAAACTAAAATAAAACAAAATTAACTAATCAAAATGAAAAAGAGAACAGAAAATCTAACTAAAAATAAAAATAGCTAAAAATAAAAAGGGGGCCCATCATGCTCTGAAATGATTGAACTCAATGTTCAGCCCGGTGGGCAGTCGCATGCCGAATCAGTAAATGAGGTGCTGTTCCTTGAGCTTGTGTTGATGTTCCCTGAAACACTGCAGCATTTATCGATTACACTGAATGGGCAACATTCATCATCCACAATAGTATGAACTTGGCAGAATTAGTGAAAAGCAAAATCATACATTTCCTCTGATTCTTCAGCTTTGGATCCTTCTGATTCTCAATGTTAACAAACAAAGAACAAAGATAATTACAGCACAGTAACAGGCCCTTCGGCCCTCCAAGCCTGCGCCGATCCAGATCCTCTCTCTAAACATGTCGCCTATTTTCTAAGGTTCTGTATCTCTTTTCTTCCTGCCCATTCATGTATCTGTCTAGATACATCTTAAAAGACTCCATCGTGCCCGCGTCTACCACCTCCGCTGGCAACGCGTTCCAGGTGCCCACCACCCTCTGCGTAAAGAACTTTCCACGCATATCCCCCCTAAACTTTGCCCCTTTCACTTTGAACTTGTGTCCTCTAGTAATTGAAACCCCCACTCTGGGAAAAAGCCTCTTGCTGTCCACCCTGTCTATACCTCTCATGATTTTGTACACCTCAATCAGGTCCTCCCTCAACCTCCGTCTTTCTAATGAAAATAATCCTAATCTACTCAACCTCTCTTCATAGCTAGCGCCCTCCATACCAGGCAACATCCTGGTGAACCTCCTCTGCACCCTCTCCAAAGCATCCACATCCTTTTGATAATGTGGCGACCAGAACTGTACGCAGTATTCCAAATGTGGCCGAACCAAAGTCCTATACAACTGTAACATGACCTGCCAACTCTTGTACTCAATGCCCCGTCCGATGAAGGAAAGCATGCCGTATGCCTTCTTGACCACTCTATTTACCTGCGTTGCCACCTTCAGGGAACAGTGGACCTGAACACCCAAATCTCTCTGGACATCAATTTTCCCCAGGACTTTTCCATTTACTGTATAGTTCACTCTTGAATTGGATCTTCCAAAATGCATCACCTCGCATTTGCCCTGATTGAACTCCATCTGCCATTTCTCTGCCCAACTCTCTAATCTATCTATATTCTGCTGTATTCTCTGACAGTCCCCTTCACTATCTGCTACTCCACCAATCTTAGTGTCGTCTGCAAACGTGCTAATCAGACCACCTATACCTTCCTCCAAATCATTAATGTATATCACAAACAACAGTGGTCCCAGCACGGATCCCTGTGGAACACCACTGGTCACACGACTCCATTTTGAGAAACTCCCCTCTACTGCTACTCTCTGTCTCCTGTTGCCCAGCCAGTTCTTTATCCATCTAGCTAGTACACCTTGGACCCCAAGCGCCTTCACTTTCTCCATCAGCCTGCCATGGGGAACCTTATCAAACGCCTTACTGAAGTCCATGTATATGACATCGACAGCCCTTCCCTCATCAATCAACTTTGTCACCTCCTCAAAGAATTCTATTAAGTTGGTAAGACATGACCTTCCCTGCACAAAACCATGTTGCCTATCACTGATGAGCCCATTTTCTTCCAAATGTGAATAGATCCTATCCCTCAGTATCTTCTCCAGCAGCTTCCCTACCACTGACGTCAGGCTCACCGGTCTATAATTACCTGGATTATCCCTGCTACCCTTCTTAAACAAGGGGACAACATTAGCAATTCTCCAGTCCTCCGGGACCTCACCCGTGTTTAAGGATGCTGCAAAGATATCTCTTAAGGCCCCAGCTATTTCCTCTCTCGCTTCCCTCAGTAACCTGGGATAGATCCTATCCGTATTATTGTCTGGAAACATGAAGAGTGCACTCTCACCCTGTTGGGTAATAGTCTGTACAACATGGAGAGTGCTTTCTCACCCTGTTGGGTTATAGCCTCGACAACATGGAGAGTGCACACTAACCCTGTTTGGTTCTCATCTGTACAACATGGAGAGAGCACTCTCACCCTGTTGGGTTCCGGTCTGTACAACATGGAGAGTGCACTCTCACCCTGTTGTGTTCTCATCATTACAACATGGAGAGAGCACTCTCACCCTGTTGGGTTATAGTCTGTAAAACATGGAGAGTGCGCTGTCACCCACTTGGGTTATGGTCTGGACAACATGGAGAGTGCACTCTCACCCTGTTGGATTGCAGTCTCTATAACATGGAGAGAGCACTCTCACCTTGTTGGGTTATGGTCTGTACAACATGGAGAGTGCACTCTCAGCCTGTTGGGTTATAGTCTGAATAGCATAGAGAGTGCACTCTCACCCTGTTGGATTGCAGTCTCTATAACATGTAGAGTGCACTCTATCCCTTTTGGGTTTTCGTCTGCATAGCCTGGAGAGTGCACTCTCACACTGTTGGGTTGTAGTCTGTACAACATGGAGAGGGCACTCTCAGCCTTTTGGATTATTGTCGACATAACATGGAGAGTGCACTCTAACCCTGTTGGGTTATTGTGTGTACAACATGGATAGTGCACTCTCACCCTGTTTGGTTCTCATCTGTACAAAATGGAGAGTGCAGTCTCACCCTGTTGGGATATATTCTGTACAACATTGAGAATGCACTCTCACCCTCTTGGATTGTAGTATGTATAACATGGAGAGTGCACTCTCACCCTGTTGGATTACAGTCTGTATAACATGGAGAGTGCACTCACACCTTGTTGGGATATATTCTGTACAACATGGAGAATGCACTCTCACCCTCTTGGATTGTAGTATGTATAACATGGAGATTGCACTCTCACCCTGATGGGTTCCGGTCTGTATAACATGAAGATTGCACTCTCACACTGTTGGGTTGTAGTCTGTACTACATGGAGAGAGCACTCTCAGCCTTTTGGATTATAGTCTGTATAGCATGGAGAGTGCACTCTCACCCTGTTTGATTATGTGTATCTAACATGGAGAGTGCACTCTCACCCTGTTGGATTCTTGTCTGTTCAACATGGAGAGAGCATTCTCATCCTGTTGGGTTTTGTTCTCTATAATATGAAGCGTGCTCTCTCACCCTGTTGGGATATATTCTGTTCAACATGGAGAATGCACTCTCACCCGGTTGGGTTATAGTCTGTACAACATGGAGAGTGCACTCTCACCCTGTTGGGTTATAGACTGCACAATATGGAGAGAGCATTCTCACCCTGCTGGGTTGTAGTCTCTACAACATGGAGTGCGCACACTCACCCTGTTTGGTTCTCATCTGAACAACATGGAGAGTGCACTCTCACCCTGTTGGGTTATCATCTGTATAGCATGGAGAGTACACTCTCACCCTGTTGGGTTAACATCTGTCCAGCATGGAGAGTGCACTCTCACCCTGTTGGCTTACAGTCTGTATAGCATAGACAGTGCACTCTCACCCTGTTGGCTTACAGTCTGTATAGCATGGAGAGTGCACTCTCACCCTGTTGGGGTATCGTCTGTATAACATAAAGAGTGCTCTCTCACCCTGTTGGGTTTTCGTCTGTGCAACATGGAGAGTGCACTCTCACCCTGTTGGGTTATCGTCTGTATAACATGAAGAGTGCTCTCTCACCCTGTTGGGTTATAGTCTGTATGGCATGGAGAGTGCACTCTCTCCCTGTTGGGTTATAGTCCGTACAACATGGAGAGTGCACACTCACCCTGTTGGGTTCTCATCTGCACAGCATGGAGAGTGCATGCCCTCACTGTTGTGTTGTGGTCTGTATAACATGGAGAGTGCACTCTCACCCTGTTGGGTTATAGACTGTACAACATGGAGAGTGCACTCTCCCCCTGTTGGGTTATGGTCTGTATAACATGAAGAGTGCACTCTCACCCTGTTGGGGAAACGTCTGGAAACATGGAGAGTGCTCTATCGCCCTGTTGGGTTCTAGTCCGTACAACATGGAGAGTGCTCTCTGACCCTGTTGGGTTATAGTCCGTACAACATGGAGAGTGCACACTCACCTTGTAGGTTTTTGGTCTTTATAACATGGAGAGTGCACTCTCACCCAGTTGGCTTCTAGTCTGTATAGCATGGAGAGTGCACTCTCACCCTGTTGGGTTTTCGTCTGTATAACATGGAGAGTGCACTCTTACCCTGTTGGATTATAGTCTGGAAACATGAAGAGTGCACTCTCACCCTGTGGGTAATGGTCTGTACAACATGGAGAGTGCCCACTCACCCTTTTTGGTTCATTTCTGTACAACATGGAGAGAGCACTCTCACCCTGTTGGGTTCTGGTCAGTACAACATGGAGAGTGCAATCTCACCCTGTTGGGTTATAGTCTGTAAAACATGGAGAGTGCTCGTCACCCTCTTGGGCTGTAGTCTGTACAACATGGAGAGTGCACTCTCAGCCTTTTTGATTATAGTCTGCATAGCATAGAGAGTGCACTCTCACCCTGTGTGATTATTGTCTATATAACATGGAGATTGCACTCTAACCCTGTTGGGTTATTGTCTGGACAACATGTAGAGTGCACTCTCACCCTGTTGGGTTCTCATCTGTACAAAATGAAGAGTGCAGTCTCACCCTGTTGGGATATATTCTGTGCGACATGGAGAATGCACTCTCACCCTGTTGGGTTATAGTCTGTACAACATGGAGAGTGCACTCTCACCCTGTTGGGTTCTCACCTGTACAACATGGAGAGTGCACTCTCACCCTGTTGTGTTGTGGTCTGTATAACATGGAGAGTGCACTCTCACCCTGTTGGGTTATATTCTGCACAACATGGAGAGTGCACTCTCACCCTGTTGGGTTATGGCCTGTATAAAATGGAGAGTGCGCTCTCACCCTGTTGGTTTATAGTCAGTACAACATGGAGAGTGCATTCTCACCCTGTTGTGTTCTCATCTTTGCAACATGGAGAGTGCACTCTCATCTTGTTGGGTTATGGTCTGTACAACATGGAGAGTGCACTCTCACCCTGTTGGGTTATAGTCTGTATAACATGGAGAGTGCACTCTCACCCTCTTGGGTTATGGTCTGTACAACATGGAGATTGCACTCTCAGCCTGCTGGGTTATCGTCTGTATAGCATGGGGAGTGCACTCTCACCCTGTTGGGTTACAGTCTGTATAACATGGAGAGTGCACTCTCACCCTGATGGGTTCTGGTCTGCATAACATGAAGATTGCACTCTCACACTGTTGGGTTGTAGTCTGTGCAACATGGAGAGTGCACTCTCAGCCTTTTGGGTTCTCATCTGTACAACAAGGAGAGTGCACTCTCACCCTGTTGGGTTATTATCTGTACAACATGGAGAGTGCACGCTCACCCTGTTGTGTTCTCATTTTTACAACATGGAGAGTGCACTCTCACCCTGTTGGGTTATAGTCTGTATAACATGGAGAGTGCACTCTCACCCTCTTGGGGTATGGTCTGTACAACATGGAGATTGCACTCTCAGCCTGCTGGGTTATCGTCTGTATAGAATGGAGAGTGCACTCTCACCCTGTTGGATTGTAGTCTGTATAACATGGAGATTGCACTCTCACCCTGTTGGGTTACAGTCTGTACAACATGGAGATTGCACTCTCACCCTGTTGGGTTACAGTCTGTACAACATGGAGAGTGCACTGTCACCCTGTTGGGTTCTCATCTGTATAACATGGAGAGTGCACTCTCACCCTGTTGTGTTGTGGTCTGCAAACATGGAGAGTGCACTCTCACCCTGTTGGGTTATCGTCTGTACAACATAGAGAGTGCACTCTCACCCTGTTGGGTTATGGTCTGTATAAAATGGAGAGTGCGCTCTCACCCTGTTGGATTACAGTCTGTACAACATGGAGAGTGCATTCTCACCCTGTTGTGTTCTCATCTTTACACCATGGAGAGTGCACTCTCTTCTTGTTGGGTTATGGTCTGTACAACATGGAGAGTGCACTCTCACCCTGTTGGGTTATGGTCTGTATAACATGGAGAGTGCACTCACACCCTGTTTGTTTATTGTCTGTACAACATGAAGAGTGCTCTCTCACCCTGTTGGCTTATAGTCTGGATAGCATGGAGAGTGCACTCTCACCCTGTTGGGTTATAGTCTGCATAACATGGAGAGTGCTCTCTCACCCTGTTGGGTTATAGTCCGTACAACATGGAGAGTGCAAACTCACCTTGTTGGTTTGTGGTCTTTATAACATGGAGCGTGCACTGTCACCCTGTTGGGTAATAGGCTGTACAACATGGAGAGTGCTTTCTCACCCTGTTGGGTTATAGTCTCTACAACATGGAGTGTGCACACTCACCCTGTTTGGTTCTCATCTGTACAACATGGAGAGTGCACTCTCACCCTGTTGGGTTCTGGTCTGTACAACATGGAGAGTGCACTCTCAGCCTGTTGGGTTATAGTTTGTATAGCATGGAGAGTGCACTCTCACCCTGTTGGGTTCTCGACTGTACAACATGGAGAGTGCACTCTCAGCCTGTTGGGTTATAGTCTGGATAGCATGGAGAGTGCACACTCTCCCTGTTGTGATTATCGTCTGCAAAGCATGGAGAGTGCGCTTTCACCCTGTTGTATTTTAGTCCGCATAACATGGAGAGTGCACTTTCATCCTGTTGGGTTATAGTCCGTCCAACATGGAGAGTGCACTCACACCCTGTTGGGATATAGTCTGGACAACATGGAGAGTGCACTCTCACCCTGATGGGTTCTGGTCTGTATAACATGAAGATTGCACTCTCACACTGTTGGGTTGTAAGCCTTACAACATGGAGAGCGCACTCTGACACTGTTCGGTTGTAGTCTGTACAACATGGAGAGTGCACTCTCAGCCTTTTGGATTATAGTCTGTATCGCATGGAGAGTGCACTCTCACCCTGTTTAATTATTGTCTATATAACATGGAGAGTGCACTCTAACCCTTTTGGGTTATTGTCTGTACAACATGTAGAGTGCACTCTCACCTTGTTGGGATCTCATCTGTACAAAATTCAGAGTGCAGTCTCACCCTGTTGGGATATATTCTGTACAACATGGAGAATGCACTCTCAACCTGTTGGGTTATAGTCTGTACAACATGGAGCGCGCACTCTCACCCTGTTGCGTTCTCATCTGTACAACATGGAGAGTTAACTCTCACCCTCTTGGGTTATGGTCTGTACATCATGCGGATTGCACTCTCAGCCTGCTTGGTTATAGTCTGTATAGCATGGAGAGTGCACTCTCAACCTGTTGGATTGTAGTCTGTATAACATGGAGAGAGCACTCTCACCCTGTTGGGTTATAGTCTGTATAACATGGAGAGCGCCCTCACACCCTGTTGGGATATAGTCTGTACAACATGGAGAGTGCACTCTCACCCTGATGGGTTCTGGTCTGCATAACATGAAGATTGCACTCTCACACTGTTGGGTTGTAAGCCTTACAACATGGAGAGTGCACTCTCAGCCTTTTGGATTATAGTTTGTATAGCATGGAGAGTGCACTCCCACCCTGTTTGATTATTGTCTATATCACATGGAGAGTGCACTCTAACCCTGTTGGGTTATTGTCTGGTCAACATGGAGAGAGCACTCTCAACCTGTTGGGTTATGTTCTGTATAACATGAAGAGTGCACTTTCACTCTCTTGGGTTATGGTCTGTACAACATGGAGATTGCACTCTCAGCCTGTTGGGTTATAGTCTGTATAGCATGCAGAGTGCACTCTCACCCTGTTGGATTGCAGTCTCTATAACATGTAGAGTGCACTCTCACCCTGTTGGTTTATAGTCTGTATAACATGGAGAGTGCACTCACACCCTGTTGAGATATAGTCTGTATAGCATGGAGAGCGCACTCTCACCCTGTTGGATTGCAGTCTCTATAACATGGAGAGTGCACTCTCACCCTGATGGGTTCTGGTCTGCATAACATGAAGATTGCAATCTCACACTGTTGGGTTGTAGTCTGTACAACATGGAGAGTGCACTGTCAGCCTTTTGGATTATCGTCTGTCTCGCATGGAGAGTGCACCTTCACCCTGTTGGATTATTGTCTGCACAACATGGAGAGTGCATTCTCACCCTGTTGGGTGCTCATCTGTACAACATGGAGAGTGCAGTCTCTCCCTGTTGGATTTTAGTCTGTACAACATGGAGAGTGCACTCTCACCCTGTTGGGTTCTCATCTGTACAACATGGAGAGTGCACTCTCACCCTGTTGGATTATAGTCTGTATAGCATGGAGAGTGCACTCTCACCCTTTTGGGCTATAGTCTGTACAGCATGGACAGTGCACTCTCACCCTGGTGGATTATAGTCTGTATCACATGGAGAGTGCACTCTCACCCTCTTGAGTTCACGTCTGGATAACGTGAAGAGTGCACTCTCACCCTGTTGGGTTATAGGCTGTGTAACATGGAGAGTGCACTCTCACCCTGTTGGATTATAGGCTGTATAACTTGGAGAGTGCACTGTCACTCTCTTGGGTTATGGTCTGTACAACATGGAGAGAGCACTCACACCCTGTTGGGATATAGCCTGTACAACAGGGAGAGTGCACTCTCACCATGATGGGCTCTGGTCTGCATAACGTGAAGATTGCACTCTCACACTGTTCGGTTGTCGTCTGCACAACATGGAGAGTGCACTCTCAGCCTTTTGGATTACAGTCTGCATAGCATGGAGAGTGCACTCTCACCCTGTTTGATTATTGTCTATATAACATGGAGAGTGCACTCTAACCCTGTTGGGTTATTGTCTGGACAACATGGAGTGTGCACTCTCACCCTGCTGGGTTCTCATCTGTTCAAAAGGCAGAGTGCAGTCTCACCCTGTTGGGATATATTCTGTACAACATGGAGAATGGACTCTCACCCTGTTGGGTTATAGTCTGTGCAACATGGAGAGTGCACTCTCACCCTGTTGTGTTGTGGTCTGTACAACATGGAGAGTGCACTCTCACCCTGTTGGGTTATAGTCTGTACAACATGGAGAGTGCACTCACACCCTGTTGGGTTATTGTCTGTATAACATGCAGAGTGCGCTCTCACCCTGTTGATTTATTGTCTGTACAACATAGAGAGTGCATTCTCACCCTGTTGTGTTCTCATATTTACACCATGGAGAGTGCACTCTCTTCTTGTTGGGTTATGGTCTGTACAACATGGAGAGTGCACTCTCATCCTGTTGTTTTCTCATCTTTACAACATGGAGAGTGCACTCTCATCTTGTTGGTTTTATGGACTGTATAACATGGAGAGTGCACTCTCACCCTCTTGGGTTATGGTCTGTACATCATGGAGATTGCAATCTCAGCCTGCTGGGTTGTAGTCTGTATAGCATGGAGAGTGCACTCACACCCTGTTGGATTGTAGTCTGTATAACATGGAGAGTGCACTCTCACCCTGTTGGGTTATAGTCTGGAGAACATGGAGAGCGCACTCTCACCCTGATGGGTTCTGGTCTGTTCAACATGGAGAGAGCACTCGCACCCTGTTGGGTTATGTTCTGTATAACATGAAGAGTGCACTCTCACCCTGTTGGGTTATAGTCTGTATAACATGGAGAGTGCACTGTCACTCTCTTGGGTTATGGTCTGCACAACATGGAGATTGCACTCTCAGCCTGTTGGGTTATAGTCTGTATAGCATGGAGAGTGCACTCTCACCCTGTTGGATTGCAGTCTCTGTAACATGGAGAGTGCACTCACACCCTGTTGGGATGTAGTCTGTACAACATGGAGAGTGCCCTCTCACCCTGCTGGGTTCTGGTCTGCATAACATGAAGATTGCACTCTCACACTGTTGTGTTGTAGTCTGTACAACATGGAGAGTGCACTGACAGCCTTTTGGATTATCGTCTGTCTCGCATGCAGAGTGCACCCTCACCCTGTTGGGTTATTGTCTGCACAACATGGAGAGTGCACTCTCACCCTGTTGGTTTCTCATCTGTACCAATGGAGAGTGCAGTCTCACCCTGTTGGGGTATATTCTGTTCAACATGTAGAATGCACTCTCACCCTGTTGGGTTTTAGTCTGCACAGCATGGAGAGTGCACTCTCACCCTGTTGGGTTCTCATCTGTACAACATGGAGAGTGCACTCTCTCCCTGTTGCGTTGTTTCTGTATAACATGGAGAGTGCTCTCTCACCCTGTTGGGTTATAGTCTGTACAACATGGAGAGTGCACTCTCACCCTGTTGGGTTCTCATCTGTTCAGCATGGAGAGTGCACTCTCTCCCTGTTGTGTTGTTTTTGTATAGCACGGAGAGTGCATTCTCACCCTGTTGGGTTATAGTCTGTATCGTATGGAGAGTGCACTCTCACCCTGTTGGATTATAGTCTGTATCACATGGAGAGTGCACTCTCACCCTGTTGAGTACACGTCTGGAAAACGTGAAGAGTGCACTCTCACCCTGTTGGGTTACAGGCTGTGTAACATGGAGAGGGCACTCTCACCCTGTTGGATTATAGTCTGTACAACATGAAGAGTGCACTCTCACATTGCTGGGTTACTCTCTGCACCACATGGAGAGGGCACACTCCCCCTGTTGGTTTCTCATCTGAACAACATGGACAGTGCACTCTCACCCTTTTGGGCTATGGTCTGTACAACATGGAGAGTGCATTCTCACCCTGATGGGTTCTGGTCTGTATAACATGAAGATTGCACTCTCAACCTGTTGGGTTATAGTCTGTACAACATGGAGAGTGCACTCTCACCCTGTTGGATTTTAGTCTCTATAGCATGGAGAGTGCACACTCACCCTGTTTGATTATTGTGTATATAACATGGAGAGTGCACTCTCACCCTGTTGGGTTATAGTCTGTACAACATGGAGAGTGCACTCTCAGCCTGTTGGGTTATGTTCTGTCTAACATGAAGAGTGCACTCTCACCATGTTGGGTTATAGTCTGTACAACATGAAGAGTGCACTCTCAGCCTGTTGGGTTATAGTCTGTACAACATGAAGAGTGCACTCTCACCCTGTTGGGTTCTCATCTGTGCAAAATGGAGAATGCACTCTCTCCCTGTTGGGTTATGGTCTGCATAACATGGAGAGTGCACTCTAACCCTGTTGGGTTGTGGTCTGTATAACATGGAGAGTGCACTCTCACCCTGTTTGAACAGAGTCGGTGTAACATGTAGAGTGCCCTCTCACCCTGTTGGGTCATAGTCTCTATAGCATTGTGAGTGTGCGCTCAGCCAGTTGGGTTGTGGACTGTATTACATGGAGAGTGCACTCTCACCCTGTTGGGTTGTGGTCCATACAACATGGAGAGCGCCCACTCACCCTGTTGGGTTCTCCTCTGTACAAAATGGAGAGTGCTCTCTCACCCTGTTGGGTTATGGTCTGTATAACATGGAGAGTGCACTCTCACCCTGTTGGAATATAGTCTGTCAAAGATGGCGAGTGATCTCTCACCCTGTTGTGTTATAGTCTGTAGAACATGGAGAGTGCACTCTCACCCTTTTGGATTATAGTCTGTACAACATGGAGTGAGCACTCTCACACTGTTGGGTTATTGTCTGTATGACATGAAGAGTGCACTCTCACCCTGTTGGGTTATAGTCTGTATAACATGGAGAGTGCACTCTCACCCTATTGGGTTATAGTCTGTATCACATGGAGAGTACACTCTCACCCTGTTGGGTTATAGTCTGTACAACATGGAGAGTGCTCTCTCACCCTGTTGGGTTATGGTCTGCATAACACGAAGAGTGCTCTCCCACCCTGTTGGGTTATAGTCTGTACAACATGGAGTGAGCACTCTCACACTGTTGGGTTATTGTCTGTATAACATGGAGAGTGCACTCTCACCCTGTTGGAACAGAGTCTGTGTAACATGGAGAGTGCCCTCTCACTCTGTTGGGTTATAGTCTGTATCGCATTTAGAGTGTACACTCAGCCAGTTGGGTTATGGTCTGTATAACATGGAGAGTGCACTCTCACCCTGTTGGGTTGTGGTCCTTACAACATGGAGAGTGCCCACTCACCCTGTTGGGTTCTCATCTGTACAAAATGGAGAGTGCTCTCTCACCCTGTTGGGTTATGGTCCGTATAACATGGAGAGTGCACTCACACCCTGTTGGAATTTGGTCTGTAAAAGATGGAGAGTGATCTCTCACCCTGTTGTGTTATAGTCTGTATAACATGGAGAGGGCACTCTCACCCTGTTGTGTTATAGTCTGTATAACATGGAGAGTGCTCTCTCACCCTGTTGGGTTATGGTCCGTATAACATGGAGAGTGCACTCACACCCTGTTGGAATTTGGTCTGTAAAAGATGGAGAGTGATCTCTCACCCTGTTGTGTTATAGTCTGTATAACATGGAGAGTGCACTCTCACCCTTTTGGATTATAGTCTGTAAAACATGGAGAGTGCACTCTCACCCTGTTGGGTTACAGTCTGTACAACATGGAGAGTGCACTCTCACCATGTTTTGTTATCGTCTGTATAACATGGAGAGTGCACTCTCACCCTTTTGGATTATAGTCTGTATAACATGGAGAGTGCACTCTCACCCTGTTGGGTTATTATCTGTATAACATGGACAGTGCACTGTCACCCTGTTGGGTTATTATCTGTATAACATGGACATTGCACTCTCACCCTGTTGGGTTATAGTCTGTAAAACATGGAGTGAGGACTCTCACACTGTTGGGTTATAGTCTGTATAACATGGAGAGTGCACTCTCACCCTGTTGGGTTATAGTCTGTAGATGGTGGAGAGTGCACTCTCACCCTGTTGGGTTATGGGCTGGATATCATGGAGAGTGCTCTCTCACCCTGTTGGGTTATTGTCTGCATAACACGAAGAGTGCTCTCCCACCCTGTTCGGTTATAGTCTGTACAACATGGAGTGAGCACTCTCACACTGTTGGGTTATTGTCTGCAAACATGGAGAGTGCACTCTCACCCTGTTGGGTTATAGTCTGTACAACATAGAGAGTGCACTCTCACCCTGTTGGGTTATGGTCTGCATAACACGAAGAGTGCTCTCCCACCCTGTTGGGTTATAGTCTGTACAACATAGACAGTGCAATGTCACCCTGTTGGGTTATTATCTGTATAACATGGACAGTGCACTGTCACCCTGTTGGGTTATTATCTGTATAACATGGACAGTGCACTCTCACCCTGTTGGGTTATAGTCTGTACAACATTGAGTGAGCACTCTCACACTGTTGGGTTATTGTCTGTATAACATGGAGAGTGCACTCTCACCCTGTTGGAATATAGTCTGTAAAAGATGGAGAGTGAACTCTCACCCTGTTGTGTTATAGTCTGTATAACATGGAGAGTGCACTCTCACCCTTTTGGATTATAGTCTGTATAACATGGAGAGTGCACTCTCACCCTGTTGGGTTATTATCTGTATAACATGGCAGTGCACTGTCACCCTGTTGGGTTATTATCTGTATAACATGGACAGTGCACTGTCACCCTGTTGGGTTATTATCTGTATAACATGGACAGTGCACTCTCACACTGTTGGGTTATTGTCTGTATAACATGGAGAGTGCGCTCTCACCCTGTTGGAACAGAGTCTGTGTAACATGGAGAGTGACCTCTCACCCTGTTGGGTTATAGTCTGTATAGCATTGAGAGTGTACACTCAGCCAGTTGGGTTATGGTCTGTATAACATGGAGAGTGCACTCTCACCCTGTTGGGTTGTGGTCCAAACAACATGGATAGTTCCCACTCACCCTGTTGGGTTCTCATCTGTACAAAATGGAGAGTGCTCTCTCACCCTTTTGGATTATAGTCTGTACAACATGGAGTGAGCACTCTCACACTGTTGGGTTATTGTCTGTATGACATGAAGAGTGCACTCTCACCCTGTTGGGTTATAGTCTGTATAACATGGAGAGTGCACTCTCACCCTATTGGGTTATAGTCTGTATCACATGGAGAGTACACTCTCACCCTGTTGGGTTATAGTCTGTACAACATGGAGAGTGCTCTCTCACCCTGTTGGGTTATGGTCTGCATAACACGAAGAGTGCTCTCCCACCCTGTTGGGTTATAGTCTGTACAACATGGAGTGAGCACTCTCACACTGTTGGGTTATTGTCTGTATAACATGGAGAGTGCACTCTCACCCTGTTGGAACAGAGTCTGTGTAACATGGAGAGTGCCCTCTCACTCTGTTGGGTTATAGTCTGTATCGCATTTAGAGTGTACACTCAGCCAGTTGGGTTATGGTCTGTATAACATGGAGAGTGCACTCTCACCCTGTTGGGTTGTGGTCCTTACAACATGGAGAGTGCCCACTCACCCTGTTGGGTTCTCATCTGTACAAAATGTAGAGTGCTCTCTCACCCTGTTGGGTTATGGTCCGTATAACATGGAGAGTGCACTCACACCCTGTTGGAATTTTGTCTGTAAAAGATGGAGAGTGATCTCTCACCCTGTTGTGTTATAGTCTGTATAACATGGAGAGTGCACTCTCACCCTGTTGTGTTATAGTCTGTACAACATGGAGAGTGCACTCTCACCATGTTTTGTTATCGTCTGTATAACATGGAGAGTGCACTCTCACCCTTTTGGATTATAGTCTGTATAACATGGAGAGGGCACTCTCACCCTGTTGGGTTATAGTCTGTACAACATGGAGAGTGCACTCTCACCATGTTTTGTTATCGTCTGTATAACATGGAGAGTGCACTCTCACCCTTTTGGATTATAGTCTGTATAACATGGAGAGTGCACTCTCACCCTGTTGGGTTATTATCTGTATAACATGGACAGTGCAGTGTCACCCTGTTGGGATATTATCTGTATAACATGGACATTGCACTCTCACCCTGTTGGGTTATAGTCTGTAAAACATGGAGTGAGCACTCTCACACTGTTGGGTTATAGTCTGTATAACATGGAGAGTGCACTCTCACCCTGTTGGGTTATAGTCTGTAGATGGTGGAGAGTGCACTCTCACCCTGTTGGGTTATGGGCTGGATATCATGGAGAGTGCTCTCTCACCCTGTTGGGTTATTGTCTGCATAACACGAAGAGTGCTCTCCCACCCTGTTCGGTTATAGTCTGTACAACATGGAGTGAGCACTCTCACACTGTTGGGTTATTGTCTGCAAACATGGAGAGTGCACTCTCACCCTGTTGGGTTATAGTCTGTACAACATAGAGAGTGCACTCTCACCCTGTTGGGTTGTGGTCCTTACAACACGAAGAGTGCTCTCCCACCCTGTTGGGTTATAGTCTGTACAACATGGACAGTGCACTGTCACCCTGTTGTGTTATAGTCTGTATAACATGGACAGTGCACTGTCACCCTGTTGGGTTATTATCTGTATAACATGGACAGAGCACTGTCACCCTGTTGGGTTATTATCTGTATAACATGGACAGTGCACTCTCACACTGTTGGGTTATTGTCTGTATAACATGGAGAGTGCGCTCTCACCCTGTTGGAACAGAGTCTGTGTAACATGGAGAGTGACCTCTCACCCCATTTGGGTTATAGTCTGGATAACATGGAAAGTGCACTCTCACCCTGTTGGGTTATAGTCTGTACAACATGGAGAGTGCTCTCGCACCCTGTTGGGTTATGGTCTGTATATCATGGAGAGTGCTCTCTCACCCTGTTGGGTTATGGTCTGCATAACACGAAGAGTGCTCTCCCACCCTGTTCGGTTATAGTCTGTACAACATGGAGTGAGCACTCTCACACTGTTGGGTTATTGTCTGTATAACATGGAGAGTGAACTCTCACCCTGTAGGTTTATAGTCTGTACAACATGGAGAGTGCACTCTCACCCTCTTGGGTTATTATCTATATAACATGGAGAATGCACTCTCACCCTATTGGATTATCGTCTGAATAACATGGAGAGTGCACTTTCACCCTGTTGGGTTATTATCTGTATAACATGGACAGTGCACTCTCACCCTGTTGGGTTACAGTCTGTACAACATGGAGTGAGCACTCTCACACTGTTGCGTTATTGTCTGTCTAACATGAAGAGTGCTATCTCACCCTGTTGGGTTATAGTCTGTATAACATGGAGAGTGCATTCTCACCCTGTTTGAACAGAGTCTGTGTAACATGTAGAGTGCCCTCTCACCCTATTGGGTTATAGTCTCTATAGCATTGAGAGTGTACACTCAGCCAGTTGGGTTGTGGACTGTATTACATGGAGAGTGCACTCTCACCCTGTTGGGTTGTGGTCCATACAACATGGAGAGTGCCCACTCACCCTGTTGGGTTCTCCTCTGTACAAAATGGAGAGTGCTCTCTCACCCTGTTGGGTTATGGTCTGTATAACATGGAGAGTGCACTCTCACCCTGTTGGAATATAGTCTGTCAAAGATGGAGAGTGATCTCTCACCCTTTTGGATTATAGTCTGTACAACATGGAGTGAGCACTCTCACACTGTTGGGTTATTGTCTGTATAACATGAAGAGTGCACTCTCGCCCTGTTGGGTTATAGTCTGTATAACATGGAGAGTGCACTCTCACCCTATTGGGTTATAGTCTGTATCACATGGAGAGTACACTCTCACCCTGTTGGGTTATAGTCTGTACAACATGGAGAGTGCTCTCTCACCCTGTTGGGTTATGGTCTGCATGACACGAAGAGTGCTCTCCCACCCTGTTGGGTTATAGTCTGTACAACATGGAGTGAGCACTCTCACACTGTTGGGTTATTGTCTGTATAACATGGAGAGTGCACTCTCACCCTGTTGGAACAGAGTCTGTGTAACATGGAGAGTGCCCTCTCACTCTGTTGGGTTATAGTCTGTATAGCATTTAGAGTGTACACTCAGCCAGTTGGGTTATGGTCTGTATAACATGGAGAGTGCACTCTCACCCTGTTGGGTTGTGGTCCTTACAACATGGAGAGTGCCCACTCACACTGTTGGGTTCTCATCTGTACAAAATGGAGAGTGCTCTCTCACCCTGTTGGGTTATGGTCTGAATAACATGGAGAGTGCACTCACACCCTGTTGGAATATAGTCTGTAAAAGATGGAGCGTGAACTCTCACCCTGTTGGGTTATGGTCTGCATAACATGGACAGTGCAGTCTCACCCTGTTGGCTTATTATCTGGATAACATGGACAGTGCCGTCTCACCATGTTGGAACATAGTCTGTACAACTTGGAGAGTGCACTCTCACCCTGTTGGGTTATGGTCTGTATAACATGAAGAGTGCTCTCCCACCCTGTTGGGTTATAGTCCGTTCAACATGGAGTGTGCACTCTCACCCTGTTGGGTTATGGTCTGTACAACATGGAGAGTGCACTCTCACTCTGTTGGGTTATGGTCTGTACAACATGGAGTGTGCACTCTCACTCTTTTGAGTTATGGTCTGGATAACATGGAGAGTGCATTCTCAACCTGTTGGGTTATAGTCTGTACAACATGGAGAGTGCACTCTCACCCTGTTGGGTTATTATCTGTATAACATGGACAGTGCACTCTCACCCTGTTGGGTTGTAGTCTGTACAACATGGAGAGTGCAATCTTACCCTGTTGGAATATGCTCTGTTTAACATGGAGAGTGCTCTCTCACCCTGTTGGGTTATCGTCTGTACAACATGGACAGGGCACTCTCACCATGTTGGAACATAGTCTGTACAACATGGAGAGTGCACTCTCTCCCTGTTGGGTTATGGTCTGTAGAACATGAAGAGTGCAGTCTCACCCTGTTGGGATATAGTCTGCTCAACATGGAGAGTGCACTCTCACCCTGTTAGAATAAGGTCTGTATAACATGGAGAGTGCTCTCTCACCCTGTTGGGTTATGGTCTGTATAACATGAAGAGTGCACTCACACCCTGTTGGGTTTTCGTCTGTACAACATGGAGTGTGCAATCTTACCCTGTTGGAATATGCTCTGTTTAACATGGAGAGTGCTCTCTCACCCTGTTGGGTTATCGTCTGTACAACATGGACAGGGCACTCTCACCATGTTGGAACATAGTCTGTACAACATGGAGAGTGCTCTCTCACCCTGTTGGGTTATAGTTGTACAACATGGAGAGTGCAGTCTCACCCTGTTGGGATATAGTCTGCTCAACATGGAGAGTGCACTCACACCCTGTTGGGTTATCGTCTGTACAACATGGAGTGTGCACTCTCACCCTGCTGGGTTACGGTCTGTATAACATGAAGAGTCAACTCTCACCCTGTTGGTTTCTCATCTGCATAACATGAAGAGTGTTCTCTCACCCTGTTGGAATATAATCTGTATAACTTGGAGAGTGCATTCTCACCCTGTTGGGTTATTATCTGTATGACATGGACAGTGCAGTCTCACCCTGTTGGGTTATTATCTGTATAACATGGGCAGTGCGGTCTCACCCTGTTGGCTTATTGTCTGTATGGCATGGAGAGTGCACTCTCACTTGTTGGCTTATTATCTGGATAACATGGACAGTGCCGTCTCACCATGTTGGAAGATAGTCTGCACAACTTGGAGAGTGCACTCTCACCCTGTTTAGTTATGGTCTGTACAACATGGAGAGTGCAGTCTCACCCTGTTGGGGTGTAGTCTGTACAACATGGAGAGTGCACTCTCACCCTGTTGTGTTATAGTCTGTACAACATGGAGTGTGCACTCTCACCCTGTTGGGTTATTGTCTGTATAACATGAAGAGTGCACTTTCACCCTGCTTGGGAATGGTCTGTACAACATGGAGAGTGCACTCTCACCCTGTTGGAATATAGTCTGTGCAACATGGAGAGTGCACTCTCACCCTGTTGGGTTATAGTCTGTAAAACATGGAGAGTGCACACGCACCCTGTTGGGTTCTAGTGTATACAGCATGGAGAGTGCACACTCACGCAGTTGGGTTATGGTCTGTATAACATGAAGAGTGCACTTTCACCATGCTTGGGAATGGTCTGTACAACATGGAGAGTGCACTCTCACCCTGTTGGAACAGAGTCTGTGAAACATGGAGAGTGCCCTCTCACCCTGTTGGGATACAGTCTGCATAGCATTGAGAGTGTGCACTCAGCCAGTTGGGTTATGGTCTGTATAACATGGAGAGTGCACTCTCACCCTGTTGGGTTGTGGTCCATACAACATGGAGAGTGCCCACTCACCCTGTTGGGTTCTCATCTGTACAAAATGGAGAGTGCTCTCTCACCCAGTTGGGTTACGATCTGTATAACATGGAGAGTGCACTCACACCCTGTTGGAATATAGTCTGTAAAAGATGGAGAGTGAACTCTCACCCTGTTGGGTTATGGTCTGGAGAACATGAAGAGTGCACACTCACCCTGTTCGGTTATAGTCTGTACAACATGGAGAGTGCACTCTCACCCTGTTGGGTTATTGTTTGTATGGCATGGAGAGTGCACTCTCAATTGTTGGATTGTTGTCTGTATAACATGGAGAGTGCACTCTTACCCTGTTGGGTTATAGTCTGTATAACATGAAGAGTGCACTCTCACCCCGTTGGATTATAGTCTGTATAACATGGAGAGTGCACTCTCACCCTGTTGGAATATGGTCTGTATAACATGGAGAGTGCTCTCTCACCCTGTTGGGTTATGGTCTGTATAACATGAAGAGTGCACTCACACCCTGTTGGGTTATAGTCTGTGCAACATGGAGTGTGCACTCTCACCCTGCTGGGTTACTGTCTGAATAACATGAAGAGTGCACTCTCACCATGTTGGTTTCTCATCTGCCTAACATGAAGAGTACTCTCTCACCCTGTTGGAATATGGTCTGTATAACATGGAGAGTGCATTCTCACCCTGTTGGGTTATTATCTGTATAACATGGACAGTGCAGTCTCACCCTGTTGGTTATTATCTGGAAAACATGGACAGTGCCGTCTCACCATGTTGGAACATCGTCTGTACAACATGGAGAGTGCACACTCACGCAGTTGGGTTATGGTCTGTACAACATGAAGAGTGCACTTTCACCATGCTTGGGAATGGTCTGTACAACATGGAGAGTGCACTCTCACCCTGTTGGAATATAGTCTGTGTAACATGGAGAGTGCACTCTCACCCTGTTGGAACAGAGTCTGTGAAACATGGAGAGTGCCCTCTCACCCTGTTGGGTTACAGTCTGTATAGCATTGAGAGTGTACACTCAGCCAGTTGGGTTATGGTCTGTATTACATGGAGAGTGCACTCACACCCTGTTGGGTTATAGTCTGTAAAACATGGAGAGTGCACACGCACCCTGTTGGGTTCTAGTGTGTCCAGCATGGAGAGTGCACACTCACGCAGTTGGGTTCTCATCTGTCCAAAATGGAGAGTGCTCTTTCACCATGTTGGGTTATGGTCTGTATAACATGGAGAGTGCACTCTCACCCTGTTGGATTCTAGTCTGTATAACATGAAGAGTGCACTCTCACCCTGTTGTGTTATAGTCTGTATAACATGGAGAGTGCACTCTCACCCTGCTGGGTTATGGTCTGTATAACATGAAGAGTGCACTCTCACCCTGTTGGTTTCTCATCTGCATAACATGAAGAGTGCTCTCTCACCCTGTTGGAATATAATCTGTATAACTTGGAGAGTGCATTCTCACCCTGTTGGGTTATTATCTGTATAACATGGACAGTGCAGTCTCACCCTGTTGGCTTATTATCTGGATAACATGGACAGTGCCGTCTCACCATGTTGGAAGATAGTCTGCACAACTTGGAGAGTGCACTCTCACCCTGTTTAGTTATGGTCTGTCCAACATGGAGAGTGCAGTCTCACCCTGTTGGGGTGTAGTCTGTACAACATGGAGAGTGCACTCTCACCCTGTTGGGTTATAGTCTGTACAACATGGAGTGTGAACTCTCACCCTGTTGGGTTATGGTCTGTATAACATGAAGAGTGCACTTTCACCCTGCTTGGGAATGGTCTGTACAACATGGAGAGTGCACTCTCACCCTGTTGGAATATAGTCTGTGCAACATGGAGAGTGCACTCTCACCCTGTTGGGTTATAGTCTGTAAAACATGGAGAGTGCACACGCACGCTGTTGGGTTCTAGTGTGTACAGCATGGAGAGTGCACACTCACGCAGTTGGGTTATGGTCTGTATAACATGAAGAGTGCACTTTCACCATGCTTGGGATTGGTCTGTACAACATGGAGAGTCCACTCTCACCCTGTTGGCATATAGTCTGTAAAACATGGAGAGTGCCCTCTCACCCTGTTGGGTTACAGTCTGCATAGCATTGAGAGTGTGCACTCAGCCAGTTGGGTTATGGTCTGTATAACATGGAGAGTGCACTCTCACCCTGTTGGGTTGTGGTCCATACAACATGGAGAGTGCCCACTCACCCTGTTGGGTTCTCATCTGTACAAAATGGAGAGTGCTCTCTCACCCAGTTGGGTTACGATCTGAATAACATGGAGAGTGCACTCACACCCTGTTGGAATATAGTCTGTAAAAGATGGAGAGTGAACTCTCACCCTGTTGGTTTATGGTCTGGAGAACATGAAGAGTGCACACTCACCCTGTTCGGTTATAGTCTGTACAACATGGAGAGTGCACTCTCACCCAGTTGGGTTATTGTCTGTATGGCATGGAGAGTGCACTCTCACCCTGTTGGGTTATCGTCTGTCTCGCATGATGAGTGCACTCTCACTTGTTGGATTGTTGTCTGTATAACATGGAGAGTGCACTCTTACCTGTTGGGTTATAGTCTGTATAACATGAAGAGTGCACTCTCACTCTGTTGGATTATAGTCTGTATAACATGGAGAGTGCACTCTCACCCTGTTGGAATATGGTCTGTATAACATGAAGAGTGCACTCACACCCTGTTGGGTTATAGTCTGTGCAACATGGAGTGTGCACTCTCACCCTGCTGGGTTATGGTCTGTATAACATGAAGAGTGCACTCTCACCATGTTGGTTTCTCATCTGCATAACATGAAGAGTACTCTCTCACCCTGTTGGGTTATTATCTGTATAACATGGACAGTGCAGTCTCACCCTGTTGGTTATTATCTGGATAACATGGACAGTGCCGTCTCACCATGTTGGAACATCGTCTGTACAACATGGAGAGTGCACATTCACGCAGTTGGGTTATGGTCTGTATAACATGAAGAGTGCACTTTCACCATGCTTGGGAATGGTCTGTACAACATGGAGAGTGCACTCTCACCCTGTTGGAATATAGTCTGTGTAACATGGAGAGTGCACTCTCACCCTGTTGGAACAGAGTCTGTGAAACATGGAGAGTGCCCTCTCACCCTGTTGGGTTACAGTCTGTGTAGCATTGAGAGTGTACACTCAGCCAGTTGGGTTATGGTCTGTATAACATGGAGAGTGCACTCTCACCCTGTTGGGTTATAGTCTGTGCAACATGGAGTGTGCACTCTCACCCTGTTGGTTTCTCATCTGCATAACATGAAGAGTACTCTCTCACCCTGTTGGAATATGGTCTGTATAACATGGAGAGTGCATTCTCACCCTGTTGGTTATTATCTGGATAACATGGACAGTGCCGTCTCACCATGTTGGAACATCGTCTGTACAACATGGAGAGTGCACACTCACGCAGTTGGGTTATGGTCTGTATAACATGAAGAGTGCACTTTCACCATGCTTGGGAATGGTCTGTACAACATGGAGAGTGCACTCTCACCCTGTTGGAATATAGTCTGTGTAACATGGAGAGTGCACTCTCACCCTGTTGGAACAGAGTCTGTGAAACATGGAGAGTGCCCTTTCACCCTGTTGGGTTACGGTCTGTATAGCATTGAGAGTGTACACTCAGCCAGTTGGGTTATGGTCTGTATTACATGGAGAGTGCACTCTCACCCTGTTGGGTTATAGTCTGTAAAACATGGAGAGTGCACACGCACCCTGTTGGGTTCTAGTGTGTACAGCATGGAGAGTGCACACTCACGCAGTTGGGTTATGGTCTGTATAACATGAAGTGTGCACTTTCAACATGCTTGGGAATGGTCTGTACAACATGGAGAGTACACTCTCACCCTGTTGGAATATAGTCTGTGTAACATGGAGAGTGCACTCTCACCCTGTTGGAACAGAGTCTGTGAAACATGGAGAGTGCCCTCTCACCCTGTTGGGTTACAGTCTGCATAGCATTGAGAGTGTGCACTCAGCCAGTTGGGTTATGGTCTGTATAACATGGAGAGTGCACTCTCACCCTGTTGGGTTGTGGTCCATACAACATGGAGAGTGCCCACTCACCCTGTTGGGTTCTCATCTGTACAAAATGGAGAGTGCTCTCTCACCCAGTTGGGTTACGATCTGTATAACATGGAGAGTGCACTCACACCCTGTTGGAATATAGTCTGTAAAAGATGGAGAGTGAACTCTCACCCTGTTGGGTTATGGTCTGGAGAACATAAAGAGTGCACACTCACCCTGTTCGGTTATAGTCTGTACAACATGGAGAGTGCACTCTCACTTGTTGGATTGTTGTCTGTATAACATGGAGAGTGCACTCTTACCCTGTTGGGTTATAGTCTGTATAACATGAAGAGTGCACTCTCACCCCGTTGGATTATAGTCTGTATAACATGGAGAGTGCACTCTCACCCTGTTGGAATATGGTCTGTATAACATGGAGAGTGCTCTCTCACCCTGTTGGGTTATGGTCTGTATAACATGAAGAGTGCACTCACACCCTGTTGGGTTATAGTCTGTGCAACATGGAGTGTGCACTCTCACCCTGCTGGGTTATGGTCTGAATAACATGAAGAGTGCACTCTCACCATGTTGGTTTCTCATCTGCCTAACATGAAGAGTACTCTCTCACCCTATTGGAATATGGTCTGTAGAACATGGAGAGTGCATTCTCACCCTGTTGGGTTATTATCTGTATAACATGGACAGTGCAGTCTCACCCTGTTGGTTATTATCTGGAAAACATGGACAGTGCCGTCTCACCATGTTGGAACATCGTCTGTACAACATGGAGAGTGCACACTCACGCAGTTGGGTTATGGTCTGTACAACATGAAGAGTGCACTTTCACCATGCTTGGGAATGGTCTGTACAACATGGAGAGTGCACTCTCACCCTGTTGGAATATAGTCTGTGTAACATGGAGAGTGCACTCTCACCCTGTTGGAACAGAGTCTGTGAAACATGGAGAGTGCCCTCTCACCCTGTTGGGTTACAGTCTGTATAGCATTGAGAGTGTGCACTCAGCCAGTTGGGTTATGGTCTGTATTGCATGGAGAGTGCACTCACACCCTGTTGGGTTATAGTCTGTAAAACATGGAGAGTGCACACGCACCCTGTTGGGTTCTAGTGTGTCCAGCATGGAGAGTGCACACTCACGCAGTTGGGTTCTCATCTGTCCAAAATGGAGAGTGCTCTTTCACCATGTTGGGTTATGGTCTGTATAACATGGAGAGTGCACTCTCACCCTGTTGGATTCTAGTCTGTATAACATGAAGAGTGCACTCTCACCCTGTTGTGTTATAGTCTGTATAACATGGAGAGTGCACTCTCACCCTGCTGGGTTATGGTCTGTATAACATGAAGAGTGCACTCTCACCCTGTTGGTTTCTCATCTGCATAACATGAAGAGTGCTCTCTCACCCTGTTGGAATATAATCTGTATAACTTGGAGAGTGCATTCTCACCCTGTTGGGTTATTATCTGTATAACATGGACAGTGCAGTCTCACCCTGTTGGCTTATTATCTGGATAACATGGACAGTGCCGTCTCACCATGTTGGAAGATAGTCTGCACAACTTGGAGAGTGCACTCTCACCCTGTTTAGTTATGGTCTGTCCAACATGGAGAGTGCAGTCTCACCCTGTTGGGGTGTAGTCTGTACAACATGGAGAGTGCACTCTCACCCTGTTGGGTTATAGTCTGTACAACATGGAGTGTGCACTCTCACCCTGTTGGGTTATGGTCTGTATAACATGAAGAGTGCACTTTCACCCTGCTTGGGAATGGTCTGTACAACATGGAGAGTGCACTCTCACCCTGTTGGAATATAGTCTGTGCAACATGGAGAGTGCACTCTCACCCTGTTGGGTTATAGTCTGTAAAACATGGAGAGTGCACACGCACGCTGTTGGGTTCTAGTGTGTACAGCATGGAGAGTGCACACTCACGCAGTTGGGTTATGGTCTGTATAACATGAAGAGTGCACTTTCACCATGCTTGGGAATGGTCTGTACAACATGGAGAGTCCACTCTCACCCTGTTGGCATATAGTCTGTGTAACATGGAGAGTGCACTCTCACCCTGTTGGAACAGAGTCTGTGAAACATGGAGAGTGCCCTCTCACCCTGTTGGGTTACAGTCTGTGTAGCATTGAGAGTGTACACTCAGCCAGTTGGGTTATGGTCTGTATAACATGGAGAGTGCACTCTCACCCTGTTGGGTTATAGTCTGTGCAACATGGAGTGTGCACTCTCACCCTGTTGGTTTCTCATCTGCATAACATGAAGAGTACTCTCTCACCCTGTTGGAATATGGTCTGTATAACATGGAGAGTGCATTCTCACCCTGTTGGTTATTATCTGGATAACATGGACAGTGCCGTCTCACCATGTTGGAACATCGTCTGTACAACATGGAGAGTGCACACTCACGCAGTTGGGTTATGGTCTGTATAACATGAAGAGTGCACTTTCACCATGCTTGGGAATGGTCTGTACAACATGGAGAGTGCACTCTCACCCTGTTGGAATATAGTCTGTGTAACATGGAGAGTGCACTCTCACCCTGTTGGAACAGAGTCTGTGAAACATGGAGAGTGCCCTTTAACCCTGTTGGGTTACGGTCTGTATAGCATTGAGAGTGTACACTCAGCCAGTTGGGTTATGGTCTGTATTACATGGAGAGTGCACTCTCACCCTGTTGGGTTATAGTCTGTAAAACATGGAGAGTGCACACGCACCCTGTTGGGTTCTAGTGTGTACAGCATGGAGAGTGCACACTCACGCAGTTGGGTTCTCATCTGTCCAAAATGGAGAGTGCTCTCTCACCATGTTGGGTTATGGTCTGTATAGCATTGAGAGTGCACTCTCACCCTGTTGGATTCTAGTCTGTATAACATGAAGAGTGCACTCTCACCCTGTTGTGTGATAGTCTGTATAACATGGGAAGTGCACTCTCACCCTGTTGGATAATAGTCTGTGTAGCATGAAGAGTGCAGACTCAGCCTGTTGTGTTATGGTCTGTATAACATGGAGAGTGCACTCTCACCCTGTTGGGTTATGGTCTGTATAACATGAAGAGTGCACTCTCACTCTGTTGGGTTATGGTCTGTATAACATGAAGAGTGCACTCTCACCCTGTTGGGTTATGGTCTGCACAACGTGCAGAGCGTGCACTCTCACCCTATTTGTTTTTAGTCTGTACCACATGGAGAGTGCACACTCACCCTGTTGGGTCCTCATCTGCACAAAATGGAGAATGCAGTCTCACCCTGTTGGGTAAGAGTCTGTACAACATGGTGAGTGCACTCTCACTCTGTTGGGTTCTCATCTGTACAACATGGAGAGTGCCCTCTCACCCTTTTGGATTATTGTCTGTATAACATGGAGAGTGCACTCTCACCCTGTTGGAACAGAGTCTGTGTAACATGGAGAGTGCCCTCTCACCCTGTTGGAACAGAGTCTGTGTAACATGGAGAGTGCCCTCTCACCCTGTTGGAACAGAGTCTGTGTAACATGGAGAGTGCCCTCTCACCCTGTTGGGTTATAGTCTGTATAGCATTGAGAGTGTACACTCAGCCAGTTGGGTTATGGTCTGTATAACATGGAGAGTGCACTCTCACCCTGTTGGGTTGTGGTCCCGACAACATGGGGAGTGCCCACTCACCCAGTTGGGTTCTCATCTGTCCAAAATGGAGAGTGCTCTCTCACCCTGTTGGGTTATGGTCTGTATAACATGAAGAGTGCACTCTCACCCTGTTGGGTTATAGTCTGTACAACATGGAGAGTGCTCTCTCACCCTGTTGGGTTATTGTCTGAATAACATGGAGAGTGCACTCTCACCCTGTTGAGTTATAGTCTGTACAACATGGAGAGTGCACTCTCACCCTGTTGAGTTATAGTCTGTACAACATGGAGAATGCACTCTCACCCTTTGGATTATAGTCTGGATAACATGAAGAGTGCACTCTCACCCTGTTGGATTATATTCTGTATATCATGAAGAGTGCAATCTCACCCTGTTGGATTGTGGTCCATACAACATGGAGAGTGCCCACTCACCCTGTTGGGTTCTCATCTGTACAAAATGGAGAGTGCTCTCTCACCCTGTTTGGTTATGTTCTGTATAACATGGACAGTGCACTCTCACACTCTTGGGCTATAGTCTGTATAGCGTGGAGAGTGCACTCTCACCCTGTTGGGTTATAGTCTGTATAGGATGGTGAGTGCACTCTCACCCTGTTGGGTTTTAGTCTGTACAACATGGAGAGTGCACTCTCGACCTGTTGGGTTATGGTCTGAACAACATGAAGAGTGCACTCTCAACCCTATGGGGTAATAGTCTGTACAACATGGAGAGTGCACTCTCACCCTGTTGAGTTCACATCTGTACAAAATGGAGAGTGCACTCTCACCCTATTGGGTTGTAGTCTGTACAACATAGAGAGTGCATTCTCACCCTGTTGGGTTATGGTAAGTCTATCATGAAGAGTGCACTCTCACCCTGATGGGTTATAGTCTGTACAACATGGACAGTGCACTCTCACCCTGTTGTGTTATAGTCTGTAGAGCATGGAGAGTGCACTCTCACCCTGTTGGGTTATAGTCTGTATAGGATGGAGAGTGCACTCTCACCCTGTTGGTTTGTAGTCTGTACAACATGGAGAGTGCAATCTCGCCCTGTTGGGTTATGGTCTGTACAACATGAAGAGTGCTCTCTCACCCTGCTGGGGTATAGTCTGCACAACATGGAGAGTGCACTCTCACCCCATTGGGTTATAGTCTGTACAACATAGAGAGTGCACTCTCACCAGATGGGGTCATAGTCAGTACAACATGGAGAGTGCACACTAACCCTGTTGAGTTCACATCTGTACAAAATGGAGAGTGCACTCTCACCCTGTTGGGTTATGGTCTGTATTACATGGAGAGTGCACTCTCACCCTTTTGGGTTATAGTCTGCACAACCTGCAGAGCGTGCACTCTCACCCTATTGGTTTTTAGTCTGTACAACATGGAGAGTGCACACTCACCCTGTTGGGTCCACATCTGCACAAAATGGAGAGTGCACTCTCACCCTGTTGGGTAATAGTCTGCACAACATGGAGAGTGCACTCTCACCCTGTTGGGTTCTCATCTGTCCAACATGGAGAGTGCACTGTCACCCTGCTGGGTTATGGTCTGTGTAACATTAAGATTGCACTCTCACCCTGTTGGGGTATGGTCTGTACAACATGGAGAGTACACTCTCACCCTGTTGGGGTATGGTCTGTACAACATGGAGAGTACACTCTCACCCTGTTGAGTTATAGTCTGTACAACATGGAGAGTGCACTCTCACCCTGTTGAGTTATAGTCTGTACAACATGGAGAATGCACTCTCACCCTTTGGATTATAGTCTGGATAACATGAAGAGTGCACTCTCACCCTGTTGGATTATATTCTGTATATCATGAAGAGTGCAATCTCACCCTGTTGGATTGTGGTCCATACAACATGGAGAGTGCCCACTCACCCTGTTGGGTTCTCATCTGTACAAAATGGAGAGTGCTCTCTCACCCTGTTTGGTTATGTTCTGTATAACATGGACAGTGCACTCTCACACTCTTGGGCTATAGTCTGTATAGCGTGGAGAGTGCACTCTCACCCTGTTGGGTTATAGTCTGTATAGGATGGTGAGTGCACTCTCACCCTGTTGGGTTTTAGTCTGTACAACATGGAGAGTGCACTCTCGACCTGTTGGGTTATGGTCTGAACAACATGAAGAGTGCACTCTCAACCCTATGGGGTAATAGTCTGTACAACATGGAGAGTGCACTCTCACCCTGTTGAGTTCACATCTGTACAAAATGGAGAGTGCACTCTCACCCTATTGGGTTGTAGTCTGTACAACATAGAGAGTGCATTCTCACCCTGTTGGGTTATGGTAAGTCTATCATGAAGAGTGCACTCTCACCCTGATGGGTTATAGTCTGTACAACATGGACAGTGCACTCTCACCCTGTTGTGTTATAGTCTGTAGAGCATGGAGAGTGCACTCTCACCCTGTTGGGTTATAGTCTGTATAGGATGGAGAGTGCACTCTCACCCTGTTGGGTTGTAGTCTGTACAACATGGAGAGTGCAATCTCGCCCTGTTGGGTTATGGTCTGTACAACATGAAGAGTGCTCTCTCACCCTGCTGGGGTATAGTCTGCACAACATGGAGAGTGCACTCTCACCCCATTGGGTTATAGTCTGTACAACATAGAGAGTGCACTCTCACCAGATGGGGTCATAGTCAGTACAACATGGAGAGTGCACACTAACCCTGTTGAGTTCACACCTGTACAAAATGGAGAGTGCACTCTCACCCTGTTGGGTTATGGTCTGTATTACATGGAGAGTGCACTCTCACCCTTTTGGGTTATAGTCTGCACAACCTGCAGAGCGTGCACTCTCACCCTATTGGTTTTTAGTCTGTACAACATGGAGAGTGCACACTCACCCTGTTGGGTCCACATCTGCACAAAATGGAGAGTGCACTCTCACCCTGTTGGGTAATAGTCTGCACAACATGGAGAGTGCACTCTCACCCTGTTGGGTTCTCATCTGTCCAACATGGAGAGTGCACTGTCACCCTGCTGGGTTATGGTCTGTGTAACATTAAGATTGCACTCTCACCCTGTTGGGGTATGGTCTGTACAACATGGAGAGTACACTGTCACCCTGTTGTGTTATAGTCTGCACAGCATGGAGAGTGCACTCTCACCCTGTTGGAATATAGTCTGTATAACATGAATAGTGCACTCTCACCCTGTTGGGTTATAGTCTGCATAGCATGGAGAGTGCAAGCTCAACCTGTTGGGTTACAGTCTGTATAGCAAGGAGAGTGCACTCTCACCCTGTTGAATTATAGTCTTTAAAACATGGAGAGTGCAATCTCACCCTGTTGGGTTATAGTCTGTATAACATGAAGAGTGCACTCTCAACCTGTTGGGCTATAGTCTGTGTAACATGGAGCGTGCACACTCTTACTGTTGGATTATAGTCTGTATGACATTAAGAGTGCAATCTCACCCTGTTGGGTTATAGTCTGTATAACATGGAGAGTGCACTCTCACCCTGTTGGGTTGTAGTCTGTACAACATGGAGTGCGGAATCTCACCCTGTTGGGTTCTATTCTGCACAACATGGAGTGTGCACTCTCACCCTGTTGGGTTGTCATCTGTCCAACATGGAGAGTGCACTCTGCCCCTGTTGGGTTATGGTCTGTATAACATGGAGAGTGCACTCTCACCATTTTGTGTACACATCTGCACAACATGGAGAGTGCACTTTCACCCTGTTGGGCAATGGTCTGTACAACATGCAGAGTGCACTCTCACCCTGTTGGAATCTTATCTGCAAAACATGCAGAGTGCACTCTCACCCTGTTGGGTTATGGTCTGCATAACATGAGGAGTGCACTCTCACCCTGATGGGTTATCGTCTGTCCAACATGGAAAGTGCACTCTCACCCTGTTGTGTTATAGTCTGTATAGCATGGAAAGTGCACTCTCTCCCTTTTGGGTTCTAGTCTGTATAGGATGGAGAGGGCACTCTCACCCTGTTGGGTTGTAATCTGTTCAACATAGCGAGTGCACTGTCGCCCTGTTGGGTTATGGTCTGTATAACATGAAGAGTGCACTCTCACCCTGTTGGGTTATCGTCGGTAGAACATGGAGAGTGCACTCTCACCCTATTGGGTTATAGTTTGTACAACATAGAGAGTGCACACTCACCCTATGGGTTTCTAGTCTGTACAACATGGAGATTGCACACTAACCCTGTTGAGTTCACATCTGTACAAAATGGAGAGTGCACTCTCGCCCTGTTGGGTTATGGTCTGCACAACATGAAGAGTGCCCTCTCACCCTGTTGGGTATAGACTGCATAACATGGAGAGTGCACTCTCACCCTTTTGGAATATATTCTGTGCAGCATGGAGAGTGCACAATCAGCCTGTTGGGTTGTGGTCTGGAGAACATGGAGAGTGCACTCTCTCCCTGTTGGGTTGTGGTCAGTACAACATGGAGTGTGCACTCTCACCCAGTTGTGTTATCATCTGTACAACATGGAGAGTGCACTCTCACCCTGCTGGGTTCTAAATCTGTATAACATGGAGAGTGCACTCTCACCCTGTTGGGTTGTATTCTGCACAACATGGAGTGCGGACTCTCAATCTGTTGGGTTATATCCTGTACAACATGGAGTGTGCACTCTCACCCTGTTGGGTTCTCATCTGTCCAACATGGAGAGTGCACTCTCCCCCTGTTGGGTTATGGTCTGCATAACATGGAGAGTGCACTCTCACTCTTTTGGGTTCACATCCGCACAACATGGAGAGTGCACTTTCACCCTGTTGGGTTGTGGTCTGTATAACATGAAGAGTGCACTCACACCCTGTTGGGGAATGGTCTGTACAACATGCAGAGTGTTCTCTCACCCTGTTGGAATCTTATCTGCAAAACATGGAGAGTGCACTCTCACCCTGTTGGGTTATGGTCTGTATAACATGAAGTGTGTACTCTCACCCTGATGGGTTATAGTCTGTACAGCATGTAAAGTGCACTCTCACCCTGTTGTGTTATCGTCTGTATAGTATGGATAGTGCACACTCACCTTGTTGGGTTATAGTCTGGAGAGGATTGAGAATGCACTCTCACCCTGTTGGGTTGTAGTCTGCACAGCATGGAGAGTGCACTCTCACCCTGTTGGAATATAGTCTGTATAACATGAAGAGTGCACTCTCACCCTGTTGGGTGAAAGTCTGCACATCATGGAGAGTGCAAGCTCACCCTGTTGGGTTACAGTCTGTATAGCATGGAGAGTGCACTCTCACCCTGTTGAATTATCGTCTTTAAAACATGGAGAGTGCAATCTCACCCTGTTGGGTTATAGTCTGGATAACATGAAGAGTGCACTCTCAACCTGTTGGGCTATAGTCTGTATAACATGGAGAGTGAACTCTCACCCTGTTGAGTTATAGTCTGTATAACAAGAAGAGTGCACTCTCACCCTGCTGGGCATCGTCTGTGTAACATGGAGAGTGCACACTCTTACTGTTGGATTATAGTCTGTGTGACATTAAGAGTGCAATCTCACCCTGATGGGTTATAGTCTGTATAACATGAAGAGTGCACTCTCACCCTGTTGGATTATAGTCTGTATAACATGGAGAGTGCACTCTCACCCTGTTGGGTTGCAGTCTGTACAACATGGAGTGCGGAATCTCACCCTGTTGTGTTCTATTCTGCACAACATGGAGTGTGCGCTCTCACCCTGTTGGGTTGTCATCTGTCCAACATGGAGAGTGCACTCTCACCCTGTTGGGTTATGGTCTGTATAACATGGAGAGTGCACTCTCACCATTTTGTGTACACATCTGCACAACATGGAGAGTGCACTCTCACCCTGTTGGGGAATGGTCTGTACAACATGCAGAGTGCACTCTCACCCTGTTGGAATCTTATCTGCAAAACATGCAGAGTGCACTCTCACCCTGTTGGGTTATGGTCTGCATAACATGAGGAGTGCACTCTCACCCTGATGGGTTATAGTCTGTACAACATGGAAAGTCCACTCTCACCCTGTTGTGTTATAGTCTGTATAGCATGGAAAGTGCACTCCCTCCCTTTTGGGTTCTAGTCTGTATAGGATGGAGAGGGCTCTCTCACCCTGTTGGGTTGTAATCTGTTCAACATAGCGAGTGCACTGTCGCCCTGTTGGGTTATGGTCTGTATAACATGAAGAGTGCACTCTCACCCTGTTGGGTTATCGTCTGTAGAACATGGAGAGTGCACTCTCACCCTATTGGGTTATAGTCTGTACAACATAGAGAGTGCACACTCACCCTATGGGTTTCTAGTCTGTACAACATGGAGATTGCACACTAACCCTGTTGAGTTCACATCTGTACAAAATGGAGAGTGCACTCTCGCCCTGTTGGGTTATGGTCTGTACAACATGAAGAGTGCCCTCTCACCCTGTTGGGTATAGTCTGCATAACATGGAGAGTGCACTCTCACCCTTTTGGAATATATTCTGTGCAGCATGGAGAGTGCACAATCAGCCTGTTGGGTTGTGGTCTGTATAACATGCAGAGTGCACTCTCTCCCTGTTGGGTTGTGGTCTGTACAACATGGAGTGTGCACTCTCACCCAGTTGTGTTATCATCTGTACAACATGGAGAGTGCACTCTCACCCTGTTGGGTTGTCTTCTGTACAACATGGAGTGCGGACTCTCAATCTGTTGGGTTATATTCTGTACAACATGGAGTGTGCACTCTCACCCTGTTGGGTTCTCATCTGTCCAACATGGAGAGTGCACTCTCCCCCTGTTGGGTTATGGTCTGCATAACATGGAGAGTGCACTCTCACCCTTTTGGGTTCACATCTGCACAACATGGAGAGTGCACTTTCACCCTGTTGGGTTGTGGTCTGTATAACATGAAGAGTGCACTCACACCCTGTTGGGGAATGGTCTGTACAACATGCAGAGTGTTCTCTCACCCTGTTGGAATCTTATCTGCAAAACATGGAGAGTGCACTCTCACCCTGTTGGGTTATGGTCTGTATAACATGAAGTGTGTACGCTCACCCTGATGGGTTATAGTCTGTACAGCATGGAAAGTGCACTCTCACCCTGTTGTGTTATCGTCTGTATAGTATGGATAGTGCACACTCACCTTGTTGGGTTATAGTCTGGAGAGGATTGAGAATGCACTCTCACCCTGTTGGGTTGTAGTCTGTTCAACATGGAGAGTGCTCTCTAGCCCTGTTGAGTTATGGTCTGTACAACATGGAGAGTGCACTCTCACCCTATTGGGTTATAGTCTGTACAACATAGAGAGTGCACACTCACCCTGCAGGATCGTCATCTGCACAAAATGGAGAGTGCACTCTCACCCTGTTGTGTAAGAGTCTGTACAACATGGAGAGTGTACTCTCACCCTCTTGGGTACTCATCTGTACAACATGGAGAGTGCACTGTCACCCTGCTGGGCTATGGTCTGTGTAACATGAAGATTGCACTCTCACCCTGTTGGGATATGGTCTGTACAACATGAAGAGTGCACTCTCACCCTGTTGGGTTCTAGTCTGTATAGCATGGAGTGTGCACTCGCACCCTGTTGGATTACAGTCTGTATAGCATGGGGAGTGCACTCTCACCCTCTTGGGTTCTCATCTGTACAACATGGAGAGTGCACTCTCACCCTGCAGGGTTATGGTCTGTGTAACATGAAGATTGCACTCTCACCCTGTTGGGATATGGTCTGTACAACATGGAGAGTGCACTCTCTCCCTGTTGGGTTCTGGTCTGTACTGCACGGAGAGTGCACTCTCACCCTGTTGGAATATAGTCTGTATAACATGGAGAGTGCAATCTCACCCTGTTGGGTTATAGCCTGTATAACATGAAGAGTGCACTCTCAACCTGTTGTGTTCTAGTCTGTGCAGCATGGAGAGTGCACTCTCACACTGTTGGGTTACAGTCTGTACAACATGAAGAGTGCACTCTCACCCTGTTGTGTTCTAGTCTGTGTAGCATGGAGAGTGCACTCTCACCCTGTTGGGTTACAGTCTGTATAGCATGGAGAGTGCACTCTCACCCTGTTGGGTTACAGTCTGTATAGCATGGAGAGTGCAATCTCACCCTGTTGGGTTATAGTCTGTATAACATGGAGAGTGCACTCACACCCTGCAGGATCGTCATCTGCACAAAATGGAGAGTGCACTCTCACCCTGTTGGGTTATGGTCTGTATTACATGGAGAGTGCACTCTCACCCTATTGGTTTTTAGTCTGTACAACATGGAGAGTGCACACTCACCCTGTTGGGTCCACATCTGCACAAAATGGAGAGTGCACTCCCACCCTGTTGGGTAATAGTCTGCACAACATGGAGAGTGCACTCTCACCCTGTTGGGTTCTCATCTGTCCAACATGGAGAGTGCACTCTCACCCTGCTGGGTTATGGTCTGTGTAACATTAAGGTTGCACTCTCACCCTGTTGGGGTATGGTCTGTACAGCATGGAGAGTGCACTCTCACCCTGTTGGAATATAGTCTGTATAACATGAAGAGTGCACTCTCACCCTGTTGGGTGAAAGTCTGCACATCATGGAGAGTGCAAGCTCACCCTGTTGGGTTACAGTCTGTATAGCATGGAGAGTGCACTCTCACCCTGTTGAATTATCGTCTTTAAAACATGGAGAGTGCAATCTCACCCTGTTGGGTTATAGTCTGGATAACATGAAGAGTGCACTCTCAACCTGTTGGGCTATAGTCTGTATAACATGGAGAGTGAACTCTCACCCTGTTGAGTTATAGTCTGTATAACAAGAAGAGTGCACTCTCACCCTGCTGGGCATCGTCTGTGTAACATGGAGAGTGCACACTCTTACTGTTGGATTATAGTCTGTGTGACATTAAGAGTGCAATCTCACCCTGTTGGGTTATAGTCTGTATAACATGAAGAGTGCACTCTCACCCTGTTGGATTATAGTCTGTATAACATGGAGAGTGCACTCTCACCCTGTTGGGTTGCAGTCTGTACAACATGGAGTGCGGAATCTCACCCTGTTGTGTTCTATTCTGCACAGCATTGAGTGTGCGCTCTCACCCTGTTGGGTTGTCATCTGTCCAACATGGAGAGTGCACTCTCACCCTGTTGGGTTATGGTCTGTATAACATGGAGAGTGCACTCTCACCATTTTGTGTACACATCTGCACAACATGGAGAGTGCACTCTCACCCTGTTGGGGAATGGTCTGTACAACATGCAGAGTGCACTCTCACCCTGTTGGAATCTTATCTGCAAAACATGCAGAGTGCACTCTCACCCTGATGGGTTATAGTCTGTACAACATGGAAAGTCCACTCTCACCCTGTTGTGTTATAGTCTGTATAGCATGGAAAGTGCACTCTCTCCCTTTTGGGTTATAGTCTGTATAGGATGGAGAGGCACTCTCACCCTGTTGGGTTGTAATCTGTTCAACATAGCGAGTGCACTGTCGCCCTGTTGGGTTATGGTCTGTATAACATGAAGAGTGCACTCTCACCCTGTTGGGTTATCGTCTGTAGAACATGGAGAGTGCACTCTCACCCTATTGGGTTATAGTCTGTACAACATAGAGAGTGCACACTCACCCTATGGGTTTCTAGTCTGTACAACATGGAGATTGCACACTAACCCTGTTGAGTTCACATCTGTACAAAATGGAGAGTGCACTCTCGCCCTGTTGGGTTATGGTCTGTACAACATGAAGAGTGCCCTCTCACCCTGTTGGGTATAGTCTGCATAACATGGAGAGTGCACTCTCACCCTTTTGGAATATATTCTGTGCAGCATGGAGAGTGCACAATCAGCCTGTTGGGTTGTGGTCTGTATAACATGGAGAGTGCACTCTCTCCCTGTTGGGTTGTGGTCTGTACAACATGGAGTGTGCACTCTCACCCAGTTGTGTTATCATCTGTACAACATGGAGAGTGCACTCTCACCCTGTTGGGTTGTCTTCTGTACAACATGGAGTGCGGACTCTCAATCTGTTGGGTTATATTCTGTACAACATGGAGTGTGCACTCTCACCCTGTTGGGTTCTCATCTGTCCAACATGGAGAGTGCACTCTCCCCCTGTTGGGTTATGGTCTGCATAACATGGAGAGTGCACTCTCACCCTTTTGGGTTCACATCTGCACAACATGGAGAGTGCACTTTCACCCTGTTGGGTTGTGGTCTGTATAACATGAAGAGTGCACTCACACCCTGTTGGGGAATGGTCTGTACAACATGCAGAGTGTTCTCTCACCCTGTTGGAATCTTATCTGCAAAACATGGAGAGTGCACTCTCACCCTGTTGGGTTATGGTCTGTATAACATGAAGTGTGTACTCTCACCCAGATGGGTTATAGTCTGTACAGCATGGAAAGTGCACTCTCACCCTGTTGTGTTATCGTCTGTATAGTATGGATAGTGCACTCTCACCTTGTTGGGTTATAGTCTGGAGAGGATTGAGAATGCACTCTCACCCTGTTGGGTTGTAGTCTGTTCAACATGGAGAGTGCTCTCTAGCCCTGTTGAGTTATGGTCTGTACAACATGGAGAGTGCACTCTCACCCTATTGGGTTATAGTCTGTACAACATAGAGAGTGCACACTCACCCTGCAGGATCGTCATCTGCACAAAATGGAGAGTGCACTCTCACCCTGTTGTGTAAGAGTCTGTACAACATGGAGAGTGTACTCTCACCCTCTTGGGTACTCATCTGTACAACATGGAGAGTGCACTGTCACCCTGCTGGGCTATGGTCTGTGTAACATGAAGATTGCACTCTCACCCTGTTGGGATATGGTCTGTACAACATGAAGAGTGCACTCTCACCCTGTTGGGTTCTAGTCTGTATAGCATGGAGTGTGCACTCGCACCCTGTTGGATTACAGTCTGTATAGCATGGGGAGTGCACTCTCACCCTCTTGGGTTCTCATCTGTACAACATGGAGAGTGCACTCTCACCCTGCAGGGTTATGGTCTGTGTAACATGAAGATTGCACTCTCACCCTGTTGGGATATGGTCTGTACAACATGGAGAGTGCACTCTCTCCCTGTTGGGTTCTGGTCTGTACTGCACGGAGAGTGCACTCTCACCCTGTTGGAATATAGTCTGTATAACATGGAGAGTGCAATCTCACCCTGTTGGGTTATAGTCTGTATAACATGAAGAGTGCACTCTCAACCTGTTGTGTTCTAGTCTGTGCAGCATGGAGAGTGCACTCTCACCCTGTTGGGTTACAGTCTGTACAACATGAAGAGTGCACTCTCACCCTGTTGTGTTCTAGTCTGTGTAGCATGGAGAGTGCACTCTCACCCTGTTGGGTTACAGTCTGTATAGCATGGAGAGTGCAATCTCACCCTGTTGGGTTATAGTCTGTATAACATGAAGAGTGCACTCTCAACCTGTTTGGCTATAGTCTGTATAACATGGAGAGTGCGCTCTCACCCTGTTGAGTTATAGTCTGTATAACATGAAGAGTGCACTCTCACCCTGTTGGGTATAGAGTGCATAGCATGGAGAGTGCACACTCTTACTGTTGGATTATAGTCTGTATAACATTAAGAGTGCCATCTCACACTGTTGGCTTATAGTCTGTATAACGTGAAGAGTGCCCTTTCACCCTGTTGGGTTGTGGTCTGTACATCATGGAGTGTGCACTATCACCCTGTTGGGTTATAGTCTGTGCAACATGGTGTGTGCACTCTCACCCAGTTGGGTTATGGTCTGTATAACATGAAGAGTGCACTCTCACCCTGTTGGGTTATAGTCTGTACAACATGTAGAGTGCACTCTCACTCTATTGTGTTATAGTCTGTACAACACAGAGAATGCACTCTCACCCTACGGGTTTATAGTCTGTACAACATGGAGAGTGCACACTAACCCTGTAGTGTTCACATCTGTACAAAATGGAGAGTGCACTCTCACCATGTTGGGTTATGGTCTGTAAAACATGGAGAGTGCACTCTCACCCTGTTGGGGTGTAGTCTGCACAACATGGAGTGTGCACTGTCACCCTGTTGGGTTATAGTCTGTCCAACATGATGTGTGCACTCTCACCCTGCTGGATTCTAAATCTGTACAACATGGAGAGTGCACTCTCACCCTGTTGGGTTATGGTCTGTAAAACATGGAGAGTGCACTCTCACCCTATTGGGGTGTAGTCTGCACAACATGGAGTGTGCACTGTCACCCTGTTGGGTTATAGTCTGTCCAACATGATGTGTGCACTCTCACCCAGTTAGGTTATCATCTGTACAACATGGAGTGTGCACTGTCACCCTGTTGGGTTCTAAATCTGTATAACATGGAGTGTGCACTATCACCCTGTCGGGTTGTAGTCTGTATAACAAACAGGTGGATGAGGGTAAAGCAGTGGATGTGGTGTATATGGATTTCAGTAAGGCGTTTGATCAGGTTCCCCACGGTAGGCTATTGCAGAAAATACGGAAGTATGGGTTTGAATGTGATTTAGAGCTTTGGATCAGAAATTGGCTAGCTGAAAGAAGACAGAGGGTGGTGGTTGATGGCAAATGTTCATCCTGGAGTTTAGTTACTAGTGGTGTACCGCAAGGATCTGTTTTGGGGCCATTGCTGTTTGTCATTTTTATAAATGTCCTGGAAGAGGGTGTAGAAGGGTGGGTTAGTAAATTTGCAGATGACACTAAGGTCGGTGGAGTTGTGGATAGTGCCGAAGGATGTTGTAGGGTACAGAGAGACATAGATAGGCTGCAGAGCTGGGCTGAGAGATGGCAAATGGAGTTTAATGCGGAAAAGTGTGAGGTGATTCACTTTGGATGGAGTAACAGGAATGCAGAGTACTGGGCTAATGGGAAGATTCTTGTTAGTGTAGATGAGCAGAGAGATCTTGGTGTCCAGGTGCATAAATCCCTGAAGGTTGCTAACCAGGTTAATAGGGCTGTCAAGAAGGCATATGGTGTGTTAGCTTTTATTAGTAGGGGGGTCGAGTTTCGGAGCCACGAGGTCATGCTGCAGCTGTACAAGACTCTGGTGAGACCGCACCTGGAGTATTGCGTGCAGTTCTGGTCACCGCATTATAGAAAGGATGTGGAAGCTATGGAAAGGGTGCAGAGGAGATTTACTAGGATGTTGCCTGGTATGGAGGGAAGGTCTTACGAAGAAAGGCTGAGGGACTTGAGGTTGTTTTCGTTGGAGAGAAGGAGGAGGAGAGGTGCCTTAATAGAGACATATAAGATAATCAGAGGGTTAGATAGGGTGGATAGTGAGCGTTTTTTTCCTCGGATGGTGATGGCAAACACGAGGGGACATAGCTTCAAGTTGAGGGGTGATAGATATAGGATAGATGTGAGAGGTAGTTTCTTTACTCAGAGAGTAGTAAGGGCGTGGAATGCCCTGCCTGCAGCAGTAGTAGATTCTCCAACTTTAAGGGCATTTAAGTGGACATTGGATAGACACATGGATGAAAATGGAATAGTGTCGGTCAGATGGTTTCACAGCTCGGCGCAACATCGAGGGCCGAAGGGCCTGTACTGCGCTGTAATATTCTAATTCTAAAAAAAACATGAAGAGTGCACTCTCACCCTGTTGGGTTACAATCTGTACAACATAGAGAGTGCACTCTCACCCTGTTGTGTTCAAAATCTGTACAACATGGAGAGTGCACTCTCACCCTATTGTGTTATAGTCTGTACAACATAGAGAATGCACTCTCACCCTATGGGTTTATAGTCTGTACAACATGGAGAGTGCACTCTTACCCTGTTGAGTTCACATCTGTACAAAATGGAGAGTGCACTCTCACCATGTTGGGTTATGGTCTGTATAACATGAAGAGTGCACTCTCACCCTGTTGGGTTGTCGTCTGTACAACATGGTGTGTGCACTCTCACCCAGTTAGGCTCTCATCTGTACAACATGAAGAGTGCACTCTCACCCTGTTGTGTTCTAAATCTGTATAACATGGAGAGTGCAATCTCACCCTGTTGGGTTGTAGTCTGTTCAACATGGAGAGTGCACTCTCACCCTATTGTGTTATAGTCTGTACAACATGGAGAATGCACTCTCACCCTATGGGTTTCTCGTCTGTACAACATGGAGAGTGCACAGTAACCCTGTTGAGTTCACATCTGTACAAAATGGAGAGTGCACTCTCACCATGTTGGGTTATGGTCTGTATAACATGGAGAGTTCTCTCTCACCCTGTTGGGTTATGATCTGTATAACATGAAGAGTGCACTCTCATCCTGTTGGGTTGTAGTCTGTACAACATGGTGTGTGCACTCTCACCCATTTAGTTTCTCATCTGTACAACATGGAGAGTGCACTCTCACCCTGTTGGGTTGTTGTCTGTGCAACATGGAGTGCGGACTCTCACCCTGTTGGGTGATATTCTGTACAACATGGAGAGTGCACTCTCCCCCTGTTGGGTTATGTTCTGTATAACATGGAGAGTGCACTCTCACCCTTATGGGTTCTCATCTGTACAACATGGAGTGTGCACTCTCACCCTGTTGGGTTATGGTCTGTATAACATGAAGAGTGCACTCACACCCTGTTGGGGAATGGTCTGTACAACATGCAGAGTGCACTCTCACCCTGCTGGAATCTTATCTGCATAACATGGAGAGGGCATTCTCACCCTGTTGGGTTATGGTCTGCATAACATGAAGTGTGCACTCTCACCTTGATGGGTTACAGTATGTACAACATGGAAAGTGCACTCTCACCCTGTTGTGTTGTAGTCTGCATAGCATGGAGAGTGCACTCTCACCCTGTTGGGTTATAGTCTGTATAGGATGGAGAGTGCATTCTCACCCTGTTGTGTTCTAGTCTGTTCAACATGGAGAGTGCACTCTCGCCCTGTTGGGTTATGGTCTCTATAACATGAAGTGTGCACTCTCACCCTATTGGGTTATAGTCTGTACAACATAGAGAGTGCATTCTCACCCTTTGGGTTTATAGTCTGTACAACATGGAGAGTGCACGCTAACCCTGTTGAGTTCCCATCTGTACAAAATGGAGAGTGCACTCTCACCCTGTTGGGTTATGGTCTGTATAACATGGAGAGTGCACTCTCACCCTGTTGGTGTATGTTGTGTACAACATGCAGAGTGCACCCTCACCCTGTTGGGTTATAGTATGTACAACATGGAGAGTGCACTCTCACCCTGTTGGAATATAGTCTGTATAACATGGAGAGTGCTCTCTCACCCTGTTGGGTTATGGTCGGCATAACATGAAGAGTGCACTCTCACCCTGATGGGTTATAGTCTGTGCAACATGGAGAGTGCACTGTCACCCTGTTGAGTTATGGTCTGTATAACATGAAGAGTGCACTCTCATCCTTTTGGGTTATAGTTTGTATAACATGGAGAGTGCACTCTCACCCTGTTGAGTTATAGTCTGTATAACATGAAGAGTGCACTCTCACCCTGTTGGGTATAGTCTGTATAACATGGAGAGTGCTCTCTCACCCTGTTGGGTTCTGGTCTGTATAACATGAAGAGTGCACTCTCACACTGTTGGGTTATAGTCTGCATGGCATGGAGAGTGCACTCTCACACTGTTGGGTTATAGTCTCTATTGCATGGAGAGTGCACTCTCACCCTGTTGGGCTATAGTCTGTATAGCATGGAGAGTGCACTCTCACCCTGTTGGATTATAGTCATGATAACATTGAGAGTGCACTCTCACCCTGTTGGGTTATAGTCTGTATAACATGAAGAGTGCACTCTCGCCCTGTTGGGTTATGGTCTGTATAACATGAAGAGTGCACTCTCACCCTGTTGGGTTATAGTCTCTATTGCATGGAGTGTGCACTCTCACGCTGTTGGGTTATAGTCTGTATAGCATGGAGAGTGCACTCTCACCCTGTTGGATTATAGTCTGTATAACATGGAGAGTGCACTCTCGCCCTGTTGGGTTAGGGTCTGTATAACATGAAGAGTGCACTCTCACCCTGTTGGGTTATAGTCTGTGCAACATGGAAAGTGCACTCTCACCCTATTGGGTTATAGTCTGTACAACATAGAGAGTGCACTCTCACCCTTTGGGTTTATAGTCTGTACAACATGGAGAGTGCACACTAAACCTGTTGAGTTCACATCTGTACAAAATGGAGAGTGCACTCTCACCCTGTTGGGTTATGGTCTGTATAACATGGAGAGTGCACTCTCACCCTGTTGGTGTATGTTCTGTACAACATGGAGTGTGCACCCTCACGCTGTTGGGTTATAGTATGTACAACATGGAGAGTGCACTCTCACCCTGTTCGGTTGTAGTCTGTATAACATGGAGAGTGCTCTCTCACCCTGTTGGGTTATGGTCTGCATAACATGAAGAGTGCACTCTCACCCTGATGGGTTATAGTCTGTACAACATGGAGAGTGCACTCTCACCCTGTTGGGTTACGGTCTGTATAACATGAAGAGTGCACTCTCACCCTGTTGTGGTATGTTCTGTACAACATGAAGAGTGCACTCGCAACCTGTTGGGTTATAGTCTGTATAACATGGAGAGTGCACTCTCACCCTGTTGTGTTATGGTCTGTATAACATGAAGAGTGCACTCTCACCCTGTTGGGTATATTCTGTGTAACATGGAGAGTGCACACTCTGACTGTTGGATTATCGTTAGGATAACATTAAGAGTGCTCTCTCACCCTGTTGGGCTATAGTCTGCATAGCATGAAGAGTGCGCTCTCACCCTGTTGGATTATAGACTGTGTAACATGAAGAGTGCCCTCTCACCCTGTTTTGTTATAGTCTGTATGACATGGAGATTGCACTCTCACCCTGTTGGAATATAGTCTGTGTAGCATGGAGAGTTCACACTCAGGCTGTTGGGTTATGGTCTGTATAACATAAAGAGTGCACGCTCCCTCTGTTGGGTTATGGTCTGTATAAGATGAAGAGTGCACTCTCACCCTGTTGGGTTTTAGTCTGCACAAGATGGAGAGCGTGCACTCTCACCCTATTGGTTTTTAGTCTGTACAACTTGGAGAGTGCACACTCACCCTGTTGGATATATTCTGTTTCACATGGAGAGTGCACACTCTGACTGTTGGATTATCGTCTGTATAACATTAAGAGTGCTCTCTCACCCTGTTGGCCTATAGTCTGCATCGCATGAAGAGTGCACTCTCACCCTGTTGGATTATAGACTGTTTAACATGAAGAGTGCACTCTCACCCTCGTTTGTTATAGTCTGTATAACATGAACAGTGCACTCTCACCCTGTTGGAATATAGTCTGTGTAGCATGGAGAGTTCACACTCTGCCTGTTGGGTTATGGTCTGCATAACATGAAGAGTGCACGCTCCCTCTGTTGGGTTATGGTCCGTATAACATGAAGAGTGCACTCTCACTCTGTTGGGTTTTAGTCTGCACAAGATGGAGAGCGTGCACTCTCACCCTATTGGTTTTTAGTCTGTGCAACATGGAGAGTACACACTCACCCTGTTGGGTCCCCATCTGCACAAAATGGAGAGTGCACTCTCACCCTGTTGGGTAAGAGTCTGTACAACATGGAAAGTGCACTCTCACCCTGTTGGGTTCTCATCTGTACAATATGGAGAGTGCACTGTCACGCTGCTGGGTTATTGTCTGTGTAATATGAAGATTGCACTCTCACCCTGTTGGGTTATATTCTGTGCAGCATGGAGAGTGCACTCTCAACCTGTTGGAATATCGTCTGTATAACATGGAGAGTGCTCTCTCACCCTGTTGGGTTCCTGTCTGTACAACATGAAGAGTGCAATCTCACTCTGTTGGGTTATAGTATGTATGGCATGGAGTGTGCACTCTCACCCTGTTGGGTTATAGTCTGTATAGCATGGAGAGTGCACTCTCACCCTGTTGGATTATAGTCTTTATAACAGGGAGAGTGCACTCTCACCCTGTTGGGTTATCAGCCCAAGCCTGGATATTGTCCAGGTCTTTCTGCATTTCAACACGGACTGCTTCAGTATGGGAGTTGTCGTGAATGGTGCAGAACACTGTGCAATCATCAGCGAACATCCCCACTTCTGACATTCAGATTGAAGGAATGTTATTGATGAAGAAGCTGAAGATGGTTGGACCTAGGACACTACTCTGAGGGACTACTGCAGCGATGTGCTGGAGCTGAGATTATTCACTTCCAACAACCACAACCATCTTCCTTTGCACTGGGTATGATTCAAACCAGCAGAGATTTTTGATTCCAGTTTTAGTGGGGCTCATGGATACTGTACTTGGTCAAATGCTGCCTGGATGTCATGGCAGTCACTCGCACCTCACCTCACCTCATTCCAACATGTGGAGCTTGTGGAGAGCATTGTGATACTGGACAAGCAGATCTGTGATAAGTGGCTGCAGCTCGAGTAACTTTGGCTCCGAGTTGTTGAGGTCGAGTTCCAGCTGCATACATTGTGCACCCTCAGAGAGGGGGAGAGTTACCGAGATACATTATCCCAGGAGTCAGTCACACCCCTTAGGTTAATTTTAAATTCGGAGTTCATCAATGGTCACAGAAAAGAGGATGTGAATGTGAGTCAAACAGGTCTGGAGATTCAGCATTTAATGATGGAGGTGCCTTGGCCCTTGACTTTGACAAAAGGCATGGGGCTCTTGCTACCGATGTGGATACAAACAAGGACTTCAGGTTGGATGGACAAACTGAACATAGCACCATGGTACAGGAAGCCATTCAATTAGTGCAGGGAAACAGAATGTGGCAATGATAGGGGACAGTATAGTCAGGGGATAGATACTTTTATCTGCAGCTATGACCTGGAGTTCCAAAGGTTGCGTGCCTTCCCGGTACCAGGGTGAAAGGCACCTCCTTGCAACTGAAGATGAACTTGGAGTGGGAGAGGGAGGATCCAGTAATGATGATCCACATTGGTACAAATGGCATATGTAGAAATAGGAATGATGTTCTGCTGAGACAGTTTGATGATTTAGAATCCAAATTAAAATGCAGAACCTCAAAGGTATTAATTTCAGATTGTTATCTCAGCCATTCACCAATTGGTGCAGGGTGAAGAAAATTAAACAAATAGATGTGTGACTCAACGAGTGGTGTGTAAAGGAGGGGTTTTGATTCATGGGGCACTGACACCATTGCTGGGCAAAGAGGGAGCTGTTCCATTGGTATGGGTTCCATTGGTATGGGTTTCATTTAAACCATTTGGGATCAATGTCGGGATCTGGGCAGGGCTTTAAAGTAAAAAGGATGGTGGTGGGTTCTGGTGAATGGAGACTTAGAAATCTAAAGAGAAATGTCAAGACAATGGAGCAATTTAGCGACATGGCCACAGACTGCAGAGTGGGATAGGAAGGGTCAGCAAGTTTAACATTAATAGTGCATCAGGGAATAAAGTCAATGTCAAGAATGGAAGTAAAACAATACAATTATAGATTATTTATCTGAATAGGTGAAGTTTTTATAATAAAACAGATGAACTAGCGGCAGAAATAAAAGACAGGTGCAATGGAAAAGGAAGAAGAATAGCCCTGATATAAAGGATGAATTAGAACAGCAGTAAGAAAGAAGGTCAGCTCATAAGACCAGGGGATAATCAGTCTGAGTGAAGATAAAGAATAACAATGGTCAGAAAACACTGGTGTGAGTTGTTTATAGACTCTCTAACACTTGTTACAGTAGGTTACAAAACATTAAGCAAGAAATAATTGGAGCTTGTCATAAAAACTATGTAATAATTGTGGGGAAATGTTATCTTCACATAGACTAGACCAATGAAATTAGTAAAGTTAATTAGGAAGATGATTTTATAGAATGCATCCATGAACGTTTCCTGGAACAATAGGTCTGGAGCCGAGTGGTCTTGGCTGAAACCAAACTGCACATCAGTGAGCAGGTTTTTGCTGGGTAATTGCTCTTTGATTGCATTGTTGATGACAACTTCCATCACTTTGCTGAAGATTAAAACAGACGAATGAGGTGGTATTTGACCAGATTAGATTTGTTCTGCTTTTTTGTGGACAGGATAGAGCTGTGAAATTTACTATGTTCTGTGCTTTGCTATCACTGAAGAGGAACCTCCTCCTCCCATTCACTCTTTAATTCTCCAAAACACTTCCGTGAAAGGATATGACAGGATGACAGAGCTTTAATCTGATCTGTTGGTTTTTGCTTTGTTTCACTTTGTCTATCGCAGGGTTGTCCAACATACAGCCTGTGGGCCAGCATCCGGCCTGGCAAAGGTTCCAATCTGACCCGCGGGTGTAAGCTGTACCCAGGGCCATTCCCCATCCTCGCCAGGGCTTCGTAACTGAAGATGAGAAATTTCCCATTGTCAGACCAGATTTTCAAAAAAGATCGCAAGTGAGTTTCACAGCTGACAGCTGCTGTATCGGGAAACTATAGATATGTGAAGAGAAAATGATTAGTGAAGACAAATGTGGGTCCCGAACAGTTAGAAACTGGGGAATTTATAATGGGGAACAAAGAAATGGCAGAACAATTAATTACATATTTTGGTTCTGTGTTCACAAAGGAGGACACAAATTACCTCCCAGAAATGTTGGGGAACAGAGGATCTAGTGAGAAGGAGGAACTGTATGAAATCAGTATTATAAGGGAAATGGTGTCAGGGAAATTGATGGGATCGAAGGCCGATAAATCCCCAGGGCCTGATAATCTGCATCCCAGAGTACCTAAGAAAGTGGCCCTAGACATAGGTGCATTGGTGGTCATTTTTCAATATACTACAGATGCTGGAACAGTTCCAACGGATTGCGGGGGAGCTAATGTAACCCCACTATTTAAAAGAGGAGGTAGAAAGAAAACAGGGAATTCTTGACGGGTTAGCCTGACATCAATAATGGGAACACTACTAGAGTCCATTGTAAAAGATGTAATAGCAGAGCACTTGGAAAACAGTGACAGGATCAGACAAAGTCAACATGGATTTACGAAAGGGAAATCATGCTTAACAAATCTACTGGAATTTTCTGTGGATGTAACTTCTCTCTTTGGCCTCCTTGTCTCGAGAGACAGTGGGTAAGCGCATAGAGGTGGTCAGTGGTTTGTACAGCAGCGCCTGGAGTGACTGTTCAGGCCAATTCTAGAGTGACAGAATCTTCCACAGGTGCTGCAGATAAAATTGGTTGTCGGGGCTGTTGCAAAGTTGGCTCTCCCCTTGCGCTTCTGTCTTTTTCCCTGCCAACTGCTCAGTCTCTTCGACTTGTACTTTATGGCTTTAGCCCCGCCTTTATGGCTGCCCGCCAGCTCTGGCGATCACTGGCAACTGACTCCCACAACTTGTGCTCAATGTCACAGAACTTCATGTCACGTTTGCAGACGTCTTTAAAACGGAGACATGGACGGCCAATGGGTTTGATAGCAGTGACGAGCTCCCTGTACAATGTGTCCTTGGGGATCCTGCCATCTTCCATGTGCTCAAATGGCAAAGCCATCTCAAGCGCGGCTGGCTCAGTAGGGTGTATATGCTGGGGATGTTGGCCGCCTCGAGGACTTCTGTGTTGGAGATACAGTCCTGCCAACTGATGCCAAGGATTCTCCGGAGGGAGCGAAGATGGAATGAATTGAGACATCGCTCTTGGCTGACATACGTTGTCCAGGCCTCGCTGCCGTAGAGCAAGGTACTGAGGACACAGGCTTGATACACTCAGTCTTTTGTGTTCCGTGTCAGTGTGCCATTTTCCCACACTCTCTTGGCCAGTCTGGACCCAGCAGTTGAAGCCTTTCCGATACGCTCGTTGATTTCTGCATCGAGAGACAGGTTACTGGTGATAGGTGAGCCTAGGTAGGTGAACTCTTGAACCACTTACAGAGCGTGGTCACCGAAATTGATGGATGGAGCATTTCTGACATCCTGTCCCATGATTTTCGTTTTCTTGAGGCTGATGGTTAGGCCAAATTCGTTGCAGGCAGCCGTAATCCTGTCGATGAGTCTCTGCAGACACTCTTCAGTGTGAGATGTTAATGCAGCATCGTCAGCAAAGAGGAGTTCCCTGATGAGGACTTTCCGTACTTTGGTCTTCGCCTTTAGAGGGGCAAGGTTGAACAACCTGCCACCTGATCTTGTGTGGAGGAAAATTCCTTCTTCTGAAGACTTGAACGCATGTGAGAGCAGCAGGGAGAAGAAGATCCCAAACAGTGTAGGTGCGAGAACACAGCCCTGTTTCACGCCACTCAGGATAGGAAAAGAGTCTGATGAGGTGCCGCTATGCTGGATTGTGCCTTTCATATTGTCATGGAATGAGGTGATGATGATCAGTTGCTTTGGTGGACATCCAATCTTTTCTAGTAGTCTGAAGAGACCACGTCTGCTGACGAGGTCAAAGGCTTTGGTGAGATCAATGAAAGAAATGTAGAGGGGCATCTGTTGTTCATGGCATTTCTCCTGTACCTGGCAAAGGGAGAACAGCATGTCAATGGTGGATCTCTCTGCTCGAAAGCCACACTGTGCCTCAGGATAGACACGCTCAGCCAGCTTCTGGATCCTGTTTAAAATGATACGAGCGAAGTCTTTCCCCACTATGCTGAGCATGGAAATTCCACGGTCGTTGTTGCAGTCACCGCGGTCACCCTTGTTCTTATAGAGGGTGATGATATTGGCATCGCGCATGTCCTGTGGTATTGCTCCCTCGTCACAGCACTGTCAAAGCAGTTCGTAGAGTACTGAGAGTATAGCAGGCTTGGCACTCTTGATGATTTCAGGAGTAATGCTCTCCTTCCCAGGGGCTTTTCCGCTGGCTAGAGAATCAATGGCATCACTGAGTTCCGATTTTGTTGGCTGTATATCCAGCTCATCCATGACTGGCAGAGACTGGGATGTAACTAGTAGAATAGAGAAGGGGAACCAGTGGATGTGGTGTATTTGGACTTTCAGAATGCTTTTGATAAGGTCTCACATAAGTGATTAGCGTGCAAACTTAAAGCACATGGGATTGGTGGTAAGATACTGACATGGATAGAGAACTGGCTGGCAGAAAGGAAACAAACAGACTCGCCAACTTTAAGGGCATTTAAGTGGTCATTGGATAGACATATGGATGTAAATGGAATAGTGTAGGTCAGATGATCGGCGCAACATCGAGGGCCGAAGGGCCTGTACTGCGCTGTAATATTCTAATTCTAATTCTAATTCTAAAGAGTAGAAATAAACGGGTCTTTTACCGAAAGATAGGCAGTGATTGGGGTGTACCGCAGGGATCAATGCTAGGACCACAGCTATTCACAATATATATTAATGATGTAGATGAGGGAATTAGATGTAATATACCCGGGTTTGCAGACAACACAAAGCTGGGTGGGAGTGTGAGCTGTGAGGAGGATGCATAGACGCTCCAGTGTGATTTGGACTGGTTGAGTGAGTGGGCTAATACATGGCAGATGCAGTATAATGTGAATAAATGTGAGGCTATCCACTTTGGTGGCAAAAACAGAAAGGCAGATTATTATCTGAACAGCGATAGATTGGGAAAGGGGGAGGTGCAGTGAGACCTGAGTGTCCTTGTGCACCAGTAACAGAAAGCAAGCATGCAAGTGCAGCAGGCAGTCAAGAAAACAAATGGTACGTTGTCCTTCATAGCGAGAGGATTTGGGTTCAGGAGCAAGGATACTTTGCTGCAATTATACAAGGCCTTGGTGAGACCACATATGGGGTATTGTGTGCAGTTTTGGTCTCCTTAGCTGAGGAAGGATGTTCTTGCTATGGAGGGAGTGCAGTGAAGGTTCACCAGACTGATTCATGGGATGGCAGGACTGATGTATGATGAGGGATTGGGTCGATTAGGCTTGTATTCACTAGAGTTTCGAAGAATGAGACGGGATCTCATAGAAACTGACAAAATTCTAGCAGGACTGGACAAACTAGATACAGGAAGGATGTTCCCGTTGGTGGGGGAATCCAGGACCAGGGGGTTACAATCTAAGGATAAGGATTAAGCCATTTAGGACTGAGATGAGCAGAGATGTCATCACCCAGAGAGTGGTGAACCTGTGGAATTCTCTACCACATAAAGCAGTTGAGGCCAAATCATTAAATATATTCAAGGAACAGTTAGATATATTTCTTAGGGCTAAAGGGATCAAGGGATACGGGGAGAAAGCGGGAAAAGGTTACTGAGTTTGGATGATCAGCCATGATCATATTCAATGCTGGTGCAGGTACGAAGGGCCGAATGGCCTATTCCTGCTCCTATTTTTCTCTGTTTTCTATGTTTCTATGAGACAACCAAGGTACCGAGAAAGACACAATGTTTCTTTAACGATTGGATCAACTTTGGGTTCTTTTTGAGCAACATCTTTTCTCTGCATTTGTGCCTTTTCCAACCCTGTGAGTTTGTTCTTTAAGAAAATATAATTGTCATGGATTAATCCAATGGTGTATTGCAATGATGACCAGAACATCCTTGGTTGAGCTTGTTCTAAGGGTGCAGAATTTGTGATTTCCTGTTACTGCTCGTTTATGGGGAATTAATTTTCTTTTGATGGTGTTTGGTTGCTGCAAATCCATTCATTCAGCAGTTAAATTGACATCAGAATATTTCATGTGATACTGTTTAATTTATGCACATTAAACTTCCTGTTTAATATGATGGTCCTTATACATCACGACCCAAGCTCCTGTTAAAGATGATCAAAATTCTCATTGTCCTTCGCCTGCTCACAAGGATTTCAAGAATGTAAAAGCAAGTGCCCTAGAAACCTATAAGCCCTGCTGCAGATCGATGTTCATTACTTGTTATTGACACAATTTCCCATTCAGTGTAAACACATATTTCACCCCATTCTTCAGCTCCTCTCTGAATTTTCTCTGTGTCAGTCCATAGATACAAGTGTTTGTGCAGGAACTTAGAAGCTGCAACATAAATCCAACTTGTTGGGTGATATATATCGGGTTACCGTAATATTTGTCTGTATAATTCAAGTTGATCACTGGCCCGTTTATCAAATAGACAACAAATGTCATCCACAATAATATGAAATTGGCAGAAATAGTGAAAATTAAAATCATGGATTTCCTTCGATTCTTCACCTCTGGATCATTCTGATTCTCACTGTTGCTCCGGAGTCTTTTGCAGGCTCTGTTTGCCATTATAATGTGTCTGACAGTCGAAGTATTGAACAACAGAATGAATAGAGTTGGTAATATAGGGGTTATGATCCTGTTCATACATGCATTTGCCCTCCACAAGGGGGAGGTGAGATAATCAGCTGTAAGAACACAAAACCAAGGCACGTGGTCAATTATAAATACAGTTTCACATGCAAAGTAAAAGGGAAAACTCTTGACACAACTCACCACATACACAGCGGTGATAACAACTGTCACTGGTTTCTTGGTGTGATATTTTGAATGTAGCTTCAGGCAGCAAATTGATGCAAAGCGATCAAAAGTGAAGGCGACAGTAAACCAGACAGAACAGTCTAAAGCTACAGCGTACACAACAACATTTATCATACACACAGGAGTTATAAACAGGAAACTAACTGGAAAGTACATGATATTAATCCGGTGTAATATCACATGGATGATAACCACCATTAGATCCGCCACTGCCATGGCCACCAGATAGTGAGTGATACATTTGGAGAGACCGCACTTTCCTCGAGACAAAATCACAATCGCCATCAAGTTAACAGCAAGAAACGGAAGAGATAAAATTTCTCTCAATAGTGTCCCAAAACATTTTAAAAATCATTTGAAGAAATTTGTACATATGGTGTTTTCAGTTCCAAGTTAAATGTAATTGTTAATTTAAAGAGCTGCCTATCAGCAACTTTGAAATCTGCGTCAAAAGAAGATAGGCAAAAATTAAAATGCAACTAAAGTTGTTGATCTGAGAGAGAGAAATAGATTCTGAGGGAAAAATAACGCACTGAGGTTTTCTGGAGAATTCTGGTATTGATCTGCAAAACAGGGAGAGTGGACTCTCACCCTGTTGGGTTACAGTCTTTACAACATGGAGAGTGGACTCTCACCCTGTTGGGTTATAGTCTGTACAACATGGAGAGTGCAGTCTCACCCTGTTGGGTTATAGTCTGTACAACATGGAGAGTGGATTCTCACCCTGTTGGGTTATAGTCTGTACAACATGGAGAGTGCACTCTCACCCTGTTGGGTTATAGTCTGTACAACATGGAGAGTGGACTCTCACCCTGTTGGGTTATAGTCTGTGCAACATGGAGAGTGCACTCTCACCCTGTTGGGTTATAGTCTGTACAGCATGGAGAGTGGACTCTCACCCTGTTGGGTTATAGTCTGCACAACATGGAGAGTGCACTCTCACCCTGTTGGGTAATCGTCTGTACAACATGGAGAGTGGACTCTCACCCTGTTGGGTTATAGTCTGTACAACATGGAGTGTGGACTCTCACCCTGTTAGATTCTAGTCTGTACAACATGGAGAGTGCACTCTCACCCTGTTGAGTTATAGTCTGTACAACATGGAGAGTGGACTCTCACCCTGTTGGGTTATAGTCTGTACAACATGGAGAGTGGACTCTCACCCTGTTGGGTTATAGTCTGTACAACATGGAGAGTGCACTCTCACCCTGTTGGGTTATAGTCTGTACAGCATGGAGAGTGGACTCTCACCCTGTTGGGTTATAGTCTGCACAACATGGAGAGTGCACTCTCACCCTGTTGGGTAATCGTCTGTACAACATGGAGAGTGGACTCTCACCCTGTTGGGTTATAGTCTGTACAACATGGAGTGTAGACTCTCACCCTGTTAGATTCTAGTCTGTACAACATGGAGAGTGCACTCTCCCCCTGTTGGGTTATAGTCGGTACAACATGGAGAGTGCACTCTCCCCCTGTTGGGTTATAGTCTGTACTACATGGAGTGTGGACTCTCACACTGTTGGGTTATAGTCTGTACAACATGGAGAATGCACTCTCACCCTGTTAGATTCTAGTCTGTACAACATGGAGAGTGCACGCTCACTCGGTTGGGTGATCGTCTGCGTAGCATGGAGAGTGCACTCTCACTCTGCTGGGTTATTGTTTGTAAAACTTGAAGACATCACTCTCGCTCTGTTTTATTATGGTCTGCGCAACATGGAGAGTGCACTCTCTCCCTCTTTTTATGCATTGGCTGGAAAAGTTCAGATTGGAATAGTCTGGTGAGATGGATCATGCACCAGTCGCAGAAATACATTCCTTCCACTGACATTCAGAAGCAAAATCAAAGCTGAATCCAGAACCAAATAAACAACAGAAACTTCTGCATAAGCAACATATGTCAACCAGAAAAAAAGTTACAATACAATAACTCCTGGATTCCCCATGTTACATGGGTAACACACTTAACAACATCAGCACATTTAAAATTGTGAATTAATTTCTGACTGGAAGTCCGTGCACACTCGAGGAAAGAGTTTCTATTGTAAACATTGAAGACAATTGTTGTTTCAACGCTTTCTGTGGTGAAAATTCAAGAAACATATTAATTTCAGTTTCAAAATCACATTAAGTAAATTAGCACTTAACTAACACCACAAAACAGGGAAACTATAACATGAACAGTCAACATTGATATTCAACTTTCACCATGTAATTTCACTGTCTTACCAAGAATACTGATGGCTGCAAGAATCGGGTAGTAAATGATCTCTATCTGGTAAATTACAGGATATTCCATTTCTTGCGATAAACACGAATGTAGAGACTTCATCAGAAAAGCCCTTATCAATAGCAAAGAGCAACCTCCAGGGGGACAGTCATCTGGGAAATGTGAGCAGGGATATTAGATACAGTCCAGTGAATAAACTGAGGTAATGAACTGTTTGCAGTTATATGCAATATATAGTCATTAGAGTATGCAGCAAACAAAGCATTTCATAATCATCATAAATTTCTTCAAAACATAATTTGCAAATAGTTTCGTTATGATCTCAGGTGTTCATTTGGATCAACCGTCTGATGAACAATAGTCCTGGTGTTGATGTGGATGAACAGACTCAGGAACAATAGCCCTGGTGTTGATGTGGATGAACAGTCTCAGGAACAATAGCCCAGGTGTTGATGTGGATGAACAGTCTCAGGAACAATAGCCCTGGTGTTCATGTGGATGAACAGTCTCAGGAACAATAGTCCTGGTGTTGATGTGGATGAAGAGTCTCAGGAACAATAGTCCTGATGTTGATGTGGATGAACAGTCTCAGGATCAATAGCCCTGGTGCTGATGTTGATGAACAGTCTCAGGAACAATAGCCCTAGTGTACATGCGGATGAACAGTCTCAGGAACAATATTCCTGGTGTTGATGTGGATGAAGAGTCTCAGGAACAATAGTCCTGGTGTTGATGTGGATGAACAGTCTCAGGATCAATAGCCCAGGTGATGATGTGGATGAACAGTCACAGGAACAACAGCCCAGGTGTTGATGTGGATGAACAGTCTCAGGAACAAAAGCCCTGGTGTTGATGTGGATGAACAGTCTCAGGAACAATAGTCCTGGTGTTGATGTGGATGAACAGTCTCAGGAACAATAGCCCTGGTGTTGATGTGGATGAACAGTCTCAGGAACAATAGTCCTGGTGTTGATGTGGATGAAGAGTCTCAGGAACAATAGTCCTGGTGTTGATGTGGATGAACAGTCTCAGGATCAATAGCCCTGGTGTTGATGTTGATGAACAGTCTCAGGAACAATAGCCCTGGTGTAGATGTGGATGAACAGTATCAGGAACAATAGTCCTGGTGTTGATGTGGATGAACAGTCTCAGGAACAATAGCCCTGGTGTTGATGTGGATGAACAGTCTCAGGAACAATAGTCCTGGTGTTGATGTGGATGAACAGTCTCATGAACAAAAGTCCTTGTGTTGATGTGGATGAACAGTCTCAGGAACAATAGCCCTGGTGTTGATGTGGATGAACAGTCTCAGGAACAATAGTCCTGGTGTTGAAGTGGATGAAGAGTCTCAGGAACAATAGTCCTAGTGTTGATGTGGATGAACAGTCTCAGGAACAATAGCCCTGGTGGTGATGTGGATGAACAGTCTCAGGAGCAATAGCCCTGGTGTTGATGTGGGTGAACAGTCTCAGGAGCAATAGCACTGGTGTTGATGTGTATGAACATTCCCAGGAACAATAGCCCTGGTGCTGAAATGGATGAACAGTCTCAGGAACAATGGCCCTGTGTTGATGTGGATGAACATTCTCAGGAACAATAGCCCTGGTGTTGAAGTGGATGAACAGTCTTAGGAACAATAGCCCTGGTGTTGATGTGGATGAATAGTCTCAGGAACAATAATCCTGGTGTTGATGTGGATGAAGAGTCTCAGGAACAATAGTCCTGGTGTGGATGTGGATGAACAGTCTCAGGAACAATAGCCCTGGTGTTGATGTGGATGAACAGTCTCAGGAACAATAGTCCTGGTGTTGATGTGGATGAACAGTCTCAGGAACAATAGCCCTGGTTTTGTTGTGGATGAACATTCTCAGGAACAATAGCCCTGGTTTTGAAGTGGATGAACAGTCTTAGGAACAATAGTCCTGGTGTTGATGTGGATGAACAGTCTCAGGAACTATAGCCCTGGTGTTGATGCTGATGAACAGTCTCAGGAACAATAGCCCTGGTGTAGATGTGGATGAACATTCTCAGGAACAATAGTCCTGGTGTTGATGTGGATGAACAGTCTCAGGAACAATAGCCCTGGTGTTGATGTGGATGAACAGTCTCAGGAACAATAGCCCTGGTGTTGATGTGGATGAACAGTCTCAGGAACAATAGTCCTGGTGTTGATGTCGATGAACATTCTCAGGAACAATAGCCCTGGTGTTGAAGTGGATGAACAGTCTTAGGAACAATAGCCCTGGTGTTGTTGTGGATGAACAGTCTCAGGAACAATAGCCTTGGTTTTGATGTGAATGAACAGTGTCAGGAACAATAGTCCTGGTGTTGATGTGGATGAGCAGTCCCAGAAACAATAGCCCTGGTGTTGATGTGGATCAACAGTCTCAGGAACAAAAAATCCTGGTGTTGATGTGGATGAACAGTCTCAGGAACAATAGTCCTGGTGTTGATGTGGATGAACTGTCTCAGGAACAATAGCTCTGGTGTTGATGTTGATGAACAGTCTCAGGAACAATAGCCCTGGTGTAGATGTGGATGAACAGTCTCAGGAACAATAGTCCTGGAGTTGATGTGGATGAACAGTCTCAGGAACAATAGTCCTGGCGTTGATGTGGATGAGCAGTCTCAGGAACAATAGCCCTGGTGTTGATGTGGATGAACAATCTCAGGAACAATAGTCCTGGTGTTGATGTGGATGAACAGTCTCAGGAACAATAGCCCTGGTTTTGATGTTGATGAACAGTCTCAGGAACAATAGCCCTGGTGTTGATGTGGATGAACAGTCTCAGGAACAATAGCCCTGGTGTTGATGTGGATGAACAGTCTCAGGAACAATAGCCCTGGTGTTGATGTGGATGAACAGTCTCAGGAACAATAGCCCTGGTGTTGATGTGGATGAACAGTCTCAGGAACAATAGCTCTGGTGTTGATGTTGATGAACAGTCTCAGGAACAATAGCCATGGTGTAGATGTGGATGAACAGTCTCAGGAACAATAGTCCTGGAGTTGATGTGGATGAACAGTCTCAGGAACAATAGTCCTGGCGTTGATGTGGATGAGCAGTCTCAGGAACAATAGCCCTGGTGTTGATGTGGATGAACAATCTCAGGAACAATAGTCCTGGTGTTGATGTGGATGAACAGTCTCAGGAACAATAGCCCTGGTTTTGATGTTGATGAACAGTCTCAGGAACAATAGCCCTGGTGTTGATGTGGATGAACAGTCTCAGGAACAATAGCCCTGGTGTTGATGTGGATGAACAGTCTCAGGAACAATAGCCCTGGTGTTGATGTGGATGAACAGTCTCAGGAACAATAGCCCTGGTGTTGATGTGGATGAACATTCTCAGGAACAATAGCCCTGGTGTTGATGTGGATGAGCAGTCTCAGGAACAATAGCCCTGGTGTTGATGTGGATGAACAATCTCAGGAACAATAGTCCTGGTATTGATGTGGATGAACAGTCTCAGGAACAATAGACCTGGTTTTGATGTTGATGAACAGTCTCAGGAACAATAGCCCTGGTGTTGATGTGGATGAACAGTCTCAGGACCAATCGCCCTGGTGTCGATGTGGATGATCAGTCCCAGAAACAATAGCCCTGGTGTTAATGTGGATGAACAGTCTCAGGAACAATATTCCTGGTGTTGATGTGGATGAAGAGTCTCAGGAACAATAGTCCTGGTGTTGATGTGGATGAACAGTCTCAGGATCAATAGCCCTGGTGATGATGTGGATGAACAGTCACAAGAACAACAGCCCAGGTGTTGATGTGGATGAACAGTCTCAGGAACAAAAGCCCTGGTGTTGATGTGGATGAACAGTCTCAGGAACAATAGTCCTGGTGTTGATGTGGATGAACAGTCTCAGGAACAATAGCCCTGGTGTTGATGTGGATGAACAGTCTCAGGAACAATAGTCCTGGTGTTGATGTGGATGAAGAGTCTCAGGAACAATAGTCCTGGTGTTGATGTGGATGAACAGTCTCAGGATCAATAGCCCTGGTGTTGATGTTGATGAACAGTCTCAGGAACAATAGCCCTGGTGTAGATGTGGATGAACAGTATCAGGAACAATAGTCCTGGTGTTGATGTGGATGAACAGTCTCAGGAACAATAGCCCTGGTGTTCATGTGGATGAACAGTCTTAGGAACAATAGTCCTGGTGTTGATGTGGATGAACAGTCTCATGAACAAAAGTCCTTGTGTTGATGTGGATGAACAGTCTCAGGAACAATAGCACTGGTGTTGATGTGGATGAACAGTCTCAGGAACAATAGTCCTGGTGTTGAAGTGGATGAAGAGTCTCAGGAACAATAGTCCTAGTGTTGATGTGGATGAACAGTCTCAGGAACAATAGCCCTGGTGGTGATGTGGATGAACAGTCTCAGGAGCAATAGCCCTGGTGCTGATGTGGGCGAACAGTCTCAGGAGCAATAGCACTGGTGTTGATGTGTATGAACATTCCCAGGAACAATAGCCCTGGTGCTGAAATGGATGAACAGTCTCAGGAACAATGGCCCTGTGCTGATGTGGATGAACATTCTCAGGAACAATAGCCCTGGTGTTGAAGTGGATGAACAGTCTTAGGAACAATAGCCCTGGTGTTGATGTGGATGAATAGTCTCAGGAACAATAATCCTGGTGTTGATGTGGATGAAGAGTCTCAGGAACAATAGTCCTGGTGTGGATGTGGATGAACAGTCTCAGGAACAATAGCCCTGGTGTTGATGTGGATGAACAGTCTCAGGAACAATAGCCCTGGTGTTGATGTGGATGAACAGTCTCAGGAACAATAGCCCTGGTATTGATGTGGATGAACATTCTCAGGAACAATAGCCCTGGTTTTGAAGTGGATGAACAGTCTTAGGAACAATAGTCCTGGTGTTGATGTGGATGAACAGTCTCAGGAACTATAGCCCTGGTGTTGATGCTGATGAACAGTCTCAGGAACAATAGCCCTGGTGTAGATGTGGATGAACATTCTCAGGAACAATAGTCCTGGTGTTGATGTGGATGAACAGTCTCAGGAACAATAGCCCTGGTGTTGATGTGGATGAACAGTCTCAGGAACAATAGCCCTGGTGTTGAAGTGGATGAACAGTCTTAGGAACAATAGCCCTGGTGTTGATGTGGATGAACAGTCTCACAAACAATAGCCTTGGTTTTGATGTGAATGAACAGTGTCAGGAACAATAGTCCTGGTGTTGATGTGGATGAGCAGTCCCAGAAACAATAGCCCTGGTGTTGATGTGGATCAACAGTCTCAGGAACAATAGCCCTGGTGTTGATGTGGATGAACAGTCTCAGGAACAATAGCCCTGGTGTTGATGTGGATGAACATTCTCAGGAACAATAGCCCTGGTGTTGAAGTGGATGAACAGTCTCAGGAACAATAGCCCTGGTGTTGATGTGGATGAACAGTCTAACAAACATTAGCCTTGGTTTTGATGTGAATGAACAGTGTCAGGAACAATAGTCCTGGTGTTGATGTGAATGAACAGTCTCAGGACCAATAGCCCTGGTGTTGATGTGGATCAACAGTCTCAGGAACAAAAAATCCTGGTGTTGATGTGGATGAACAGTCTCAGGAACAATAGTCCTGGTGTTGATGTGGATGAACTGTCTCAGGAACAATAGCTCTGGTGTTGATGTTGATGAACAGTCTCAGGAACAATAGCCCTGGTGTAGATGTGGATGAACAGTCTCAGGAACAATAGTCCTGGAGTTGATGTGGATGAACAGTCTCAGGAACAATAGTCCTGGCGTTGATGTGGATGAGCAGTCTCAGGAACAATAGCCCTGGTGTTGATGTGGATGAACAATCTCAGGAACAATAGTCCTGGTGTTGATGTGGATGAACAGTCTCAGGAACAATAGCCCTGGTTTTGATGTTGATGAACAGTCTCTGGAACAATAGCCCTGGTGTTGATGTGGATGAACAGTCTCAGGAACAATAGCCCTGGTGTTGATGTGGATGAACAGTCTCAGGAACAATAGCCCTGGTGTTGATGTGGATGAACAGTCTCAGGAACAATAGCCCTGGTGTTGATGTGGATGAACAGTCTCAGGAACAATAGCTCTGGTGTTGATGTTGATGAACAGTCTCAGGAACAATAGCCCTGGTGTAGATGTGGATTAACAGTCTCAGGAACAATAGTCCTGGAGTTGATGTGGATGAACAGTCTCAGGAACAATAGTCCTGGCGTTGATGTGGATGAGCAGTCTCAGGAACAATAGCCCTGGTGTTGATGTGGATGAACAATCTCAGGAACAATAGTCCTGGTGTTGATGTGGATGAACAGTCTCAGGAACAATAGCCCTGGTTTTGATGTTGATGAACAGTCTCAGGAACAATAGCCCTGGTGTTGATGTGGATGAACAGTCTCAGGAACAATAGCCCTGGTGTTGATGTGGATGAACAGTCTCAGGAACAATAGCCCTGGTGTTGATGTGGATGAACAGTCTCAGGAACAATAGCCCTGGTGTTGATGTGGATGAACATTCTCAGGAACAATAGCCCTGGTGTTGATGTGGATGAGCAGTCTCAGGAACAATAGCCCTGGTGTTGATGTGGATGAACAATCTCAGGAACAATAGTCCTGGTGTTGATGTGGATGAACAGTCTCAGGAACAATAGCCCTGGTTTTGATGTTGATGAACAGTCTCAGGAACAATAGCCCTGGTGTTGATGTGGATGAACAGTCTCAGGACCAATCGCCCTGGTGTCGATGTGGATGATCAGTCCCAGAAACAATAGCCCTGGTGTTAATGTGGATGAACAGTCTCAGGAACAATATTCCTGGTGTTGATGTGGATGAAGAGTCTCAGGAACAATAGTCCTGGTGTTGATGTGGATGAACAGTCTCAGGATCAATAGCCCTGGTGATGATGTGGATGAACAGTCACAGGAACAACAGCCCAGGTGTTGATGTGGATGAACAGTCTCAGGAACAAAAGCCCTGGTGTTGATGTGGATGAACAGTCTCAGGAACAATAGTCCTGGTGTTGATGTGGATGAACAGTCTCAGGAACAATAGCCCTGGTGTTGATGTGGATGAACAGTCTCAGGAACAATAGTCCTGGTGTTGATGTGGACGAAGAGTCTCAGGAACAATAGTCCTGATGTTGATGTGGATGAACAGTCTCAGGATCAATAGCCCTGGTGTTGATGTTGATGAACAGTCTCAGGAACAATAGCCCTGGTGTAGATGTGGATGAACAGTATCAGGAACAATAGTCCTGGTGTTGATGTGGATGAACAGTCTCAGGAACAATAGCCCTGGTGTTGATGTGGATGAACAGTCTTAGGAACAATAGTCCTGGTGTTGATGTGGATGAACAGTCTCATGAACAAAAGTCCTTGTGTTGATGTGGATGAACAGTCTCAGGAACAATAGCACTGGTGTTGATGTGGATGAACAGTCTCAGGAACAATAGTCCTGGTGTTGAAGTGGATGAAGAGTCTCAGGAACAATAGTCCTAGTGTTGATGTGGATGAACAGTCTCAGGAACAATAGCCCTGGTGGTGATGTGGATGAACAGTCTCAGGAGCAATAGCCCTGGTGCTGATGTGGGCGAACAGTCTCAGGAGCAATAGCACTGGTGTTGATGTGTATGAACATTCCCAGGAACAATAGCCCTGGTGCTGAAATGGATGAACAGTCTCAGGAACAATGGCCCTGTGTTGATGTGGATGAACATTCTCAGGAACAATAGCCCTGGTGTTGAAGTGGATGAACAGTCTTAGGAACAATAGCCCTGGTGTTGATGTGGATGAATAGTCTCAGGAACAATAATCCTGGTGTTGATGTGGATGAAGAGTCTCAGGAACAATAGTCCTGGTGTGGATGTGGATGAACAGTCTCAGGAACAATAGCCCTGGTGTTGATGTGGATGAACAGTCTCAGGAACAATAGCCCTGGTGTTGATGTGGATGAACATTCTCAGGAACAATAGCCCTGGTGTTGATGTGGATGAACATTCTCAGGAACAATAGCCCTGGTTTTGAAGTTGATGAACAGTCTTAGGAACAATAGTCCTGGTGTTGATGTGGATGAACAGTCTCAGGAACTATAGCCCTGGTGTTGATGCTGATGAACAGTCTCAGGAACAACAGCCCTGGTGTAGATGTGGATGAACATTCTCAGGAACAATAGTCCTGGTGTTGATGTGGATGAACAGTCTCAGGAACAATAGCCCTGGTGTTGATGTGGATGAACAGTCTCAGGAACAATAGTGCTGGTGTTGAAGTGGATGAACAGTCTTAGGAACAATAGCCCTGGTGTTGATGTGGATGAACAGTCTCTTAAACAATAGCCTTGGTTTTGATGTGAATGAACAGTGTCAGGAACAGTAGTCCTGGTGTTGATGTGGATGAGCAGTCCCAGAAACAATAGCCCTGGTGTTGATGTGGATCAACAGTCTCAGGAACAATAGCCCTGGTGTTGATGTGGATGAACAGTCTCAGGAACAATAGCCCTGGTGTTGATGTGGATGAACATTCTCAGGAACAATAGCCCTGGTGTTGAAGTGGATGAACAGTCTCAGGAACAATAGCCCTGGTGTTGATGTGGATGAACAGTCTAACAAACATTAGCCTTGGTTTTGATGTGAATGAACAGTCTCAGGAACAATATTCCTGGTGTTGATGTGGATGAAAAGACTTAGGAACAATCACCCTGGTGTTGATGTGGATGAACATTCTCAGGAACAATAGCCCTGGTGTTGCTGTGGATCAACAGTCTCAGGAACAATAGCCCTGGTGTTGATGTGGATGAGCAGTCTCAGGAACAATAGCCCTGTTGTTGATATGGATGAACAGTCTAAGGAACAATAGCCCTGGTGTTGATGTGGATGAACAGTCTAAGGAACAATAGCCCTGTTGTTGATGTGGATGAGCAGTCTCAGGAACAATAGCCCTGGTGTTGATGTGGATGAACTGTCTCAGGAACAATAGCCCTGGTGTTGATGTGGATGAACAGTCTCAGGAACAATAGCACTGGTTTTGGTGTTGATGAACAGTCGCAGGAACAATAGCCCTGGTGTTGATGTGGATGAACAGTCTCAGGAACAATAGCCCTGGTGTTGATGTGGATGAACAGTCTCAGGAACAATAGTCCTGGTGTTGATGTTGATGAAAAGACTTAGGAACAATAACCCTGGTGTTGAGGTGGATGAAAAGACTTAGGAACAATAACCCTGGTGTTGATATGGATCAACAGTCTCAGGAACAATAGTCCTGGTGTTGATGTGGATGAAAAGACTTAGGAACAATAGCCCTGTTGTTGATGTGGATCAACAGTCTCAGGAACAATAATCCTGGTGTTGATGTGGATGAACAGTCTGGTGTTGATGTAGATGTGGATGAAATAGTCATTTGCTCACCATACAATCTTGATACTGAAATAGGGTGAATCAAAGACATCCTGCATGAAAATGGTTACCCTGATCAAGATCATTTCTCACTCTCTCGCGTAAAATTATGAATAAGCCTAAGATTATTTTTTTTCTGACCTCAAAATTGCCCAGTCTACCTCAGATTACACTGGAAGGGTAATATATCCCAAATCTCTGAGCAACAGGTAAAGCTAGCTCTTTCATGCTGCTACTATGCTGTCGCAACATGTTTGATGTTCGCCACCAACCGGATGCTGCCGTCAAAATAAAAATGTCCTGCTTATCACAAAAATGAATAATGTGATATATAAATTTCAATGCCGGTGTGATGCTGGGTATATGGGCCGTACGTCCCAATGACTGGCAGATCACATCAAACAACATGTCCCTTCCAATGTTCACAACAGATAAGGTGCAGGTCAAACTCAACCAGCCCATGCTTGCAAAACTCAAAGCACAGGATCCAACATTTGATGTGATTCCACGATTGGACAATATTTGCTAAATAATCCACATTGGGCTAAGAATGACGCTAAAAATCCAATTTAAGATTGTCAGTAGGGCTCGCAGTGTGGAGCATGTGCGCGTACTGGAAGCTACATATATTAATACACAGGGCCCTGTTATTTGCAGACTGAAAGTATATGGAAAAACATTGTACCTGTTTCAGCTGAACAAAATAAGTGAGAGCTACTCACTGGTTCATTCCTCAGGGCAATACCTTAACCAATCAGGGTCAAGGTGCCTGGTTTCAATTTCAAGCAAATCTTGGCAATTAAATGTCAGTCACCATAAACTGGTGCATTCTCCATGGCAACACCTCTACAAACCAGAGTTCACTTGCCAACCGATCAGCATGCACTTCTCATGCAGAAAAAGTTTTTGTTTTCCCTTACCTTGGTTATTCTTGCGGATTGTCCTGATGAGTGCAAGACTAAAAGCTTAGACAACACGACTCTGTTTTGAATAATAACCTATTTCACAAATTTCACAGTACCACCCCAAATGAAATCATAACATATTTCATGATAATGCCTAAAAGTCTCCCTTTATGAATCCAATGAAAAATTGCAGGATTTGCTTTTAGGTTGAACACATCTCACTGGAAAATACCAAATCCATTCAGGCCATAGACACATTTGTTCAGTCTCCAAGGTTTTCGGCCTTCATCTGCTGCCTCTTTGCATAGTTTCAGAAACACTTCTGATAAATATTGCCGTGCAGAGATATAGCTTTTATGTCAATTTACCTATACTCCAAGACATTGTGGCCAAAAAATCTGAAAGTGTTTTAAGAGTACTTTTCGAATTTTGAGTGTCCACTCAAACATGTGTATCACGCAGTTATTCTTCAAAACCCCAAGCTTTCGCCTTATAAGGTAAATTTGCAAGGAGTTGTTCAGCACAAAACAACCATTGTCACAAAGTTTGTTTCACATTGTCTGGTAACTCAGAATAAATTCCAAACTCGCTCCAACTATCCCACTCCCTTCTTTTTGTCTCTCCTATTGTTTGTTCCTCAAGAATATAAGCAGCCACCAAAACTTCACAGTCATAAGGAATTCTGCTTCTCGTTGTGTTCTCTGTTGGCATTAGTACATCGTTTCATTAATTCAAGTTATAGACTCTCTTTTTTGCACTGTTATGTCTGCCGGGACGACTGCTGCAAGCTCTCCCTATTTAACAGCACTGTGGGTGTACCTGCACCAGGCGGACTGCAGCAGTTCAAGATGGTGGCTCACCAACACCTTCTCAAGGTCAATTAAGGATGGGCAATCAATGCTGGCCTTGCCAACGATGCCCATATCTCATGAAAGAATAAAGAAAAGCGATCAGAAGCTTTCTCTCAAGAGGGTAATTTCTGGTCTCACTCCCAGTACTTGGACTGGGCTTTCATGCAGATTCTGCCAGACCATGGACCTCATTTCTACGCCATGATGCTGAACATTCAACTAATATTTCAACTTGCCAGTTGTTTTTCATGCATACCCCACAACTGTTGTATGCCTCTAATCTGGAATATATGTCACAGAGTACCCAGTCTGGGCAATTGGATGTGATCGCCTTGTCATGATCATTCCAATTACCACTACCAGCAATTAATCCACCTCCTTCTGCTTCTGAGAAACTTCATCACAAAGCACATGGGCATTTCCTGTACACGTTGCCTTGTTTCAATCCATTGGCTGCACAGAGTCTGAGATTTTGCAATTAATGTTGACTAATCGTGATGAATGAATCTTTCCAGTTTGATTGCCATTTTTGCTAAATACTGCTTTCCCAAAACCAGCTATAACCTTTTCAGGGACAGTTCATTGCCTAAGGCTCTTTCCTTTATAGGACACAAAATCTACTGAAGTGAGGTCTGCCTCAGTTGATCTTAAATGATGTCTCAGAGCTCTTTAAATTTTCAATTCTACAACTACGCAGTATAATGGAGCTAATTGTGGTATCTTCTAGCAAAGGAGGACTATTGCAGAGACCAAAAGGTAATTTGTGGTGTCACCCACAGACTAATTGATAGGGACTGTAGCCTCCAAATGTCTGGAGTGATTTCTTTGTGGGAACTGTCCATGTCAGGTGGTTGTCAACTTGCAGTGTGGTTCATCAGTAAATTTGTTTTTGCAATATTTCAGCGATCACCACCTGATTCCTTTCACAGAGTCCATTTCTGAAAGGACTTTCAGCTGTGGTATTCATGCACTTGATGTTCATATTTTCACAAGTCTTTGAACTTGTCATTGGCAAATTCCACTCTATTATCAGTCAGAAACTTTGCTGGTGTTCGACATCTGTAACTGTTATTACGACGGACTGTTCCTGTCAAAGCCCCCAATCAAAATATACGATTCTGATTGTGGTGAGACCGACGCACTGTTAATTCAATCCCGTCATTCCACAGATAGGCTAACATATCATTTATTTTTATTTAGAGATACAACACTGAAACAGGCCCTTCGGCCCACCGAGTCTGTGCCGACCATCAACCACCCATTTATACTAATCCTACACTAATCCCATATTCCTACCACATCCCCAACTGTCCCAATATTCTCCTACCACCTACCTATACTCGGGGCAATTTATAATGGCCAATTTACCTATAAACCTGCAAGTCTTTTGTGGTGGGAGGAAACTGGAGTACCTGGCGAAAACCCACGCAGACACAGGGAGAACTTGCAAACTCCACACATGCAGTACTCAGAATTAAACCCGGGTCACTGGAGCTGTGAGGTTGTGGTGCTAACCACTGTGCCGCCAATATCATTGAATACTTTCCAAATTAAAGAAAGACCCAACCGAATTGTACCATCTATTAACTCCCAAATGAGGCTAACCAAGCCAGCTGTCTTTAAATCAACGAATTAACTCTTTAATTATGAGGTAAATTCTTCAACACTACGAAGATTTAAAAATAGACAATTTAGAGTCCTTGAACATTTACAGTCCAATGTTGTTCGAAGTCCTCACAGAATGTGGTGTGAAATCCCCGGAGAATGTACTTCAAAGTCCTCGCAGAATGTTGCTCGAAGTTCCCGCAGAATGTTGTTCGAAGCCCTCACAGAATGTTGTGTGAAGTCCAGTGAATTTCAACAATTAATGACCTGCAAACACTTTCAACCGAATGAATCTGACTTTAGAGTTTTTGAGGGATAAAAGATTGTCACAGTCTAACTTCCCTTTCTTAAATTTAAATTATCAGAGATCTCTGTCTTGGCTTGACTTTTTAGAATTTCAAGAGGGAACAAGGAAACGGACAAAAATCCTATTCCCTTCAGTTTAAATGGTTGAGAGCTCCTTTTCAGTACTGACACCACAGCTATCTGTGACTTCTGTCTGTGTATGTTCAGACTGTCTTACTAACTGCCAGTTCAAACTGTATCGCACCAGGCTCACTCCCAGTGGCTGTTTCCATGGTATCGAGAATGCATCCTTTGAATCGCAGTCTCCAAATGGCTGTTTCTGAGGCAACAAAAATGTACCTTCCAAAAGCTCCTAAGGCTTGCCGTCTCTTAAAGCAATACTGATCCCTTGCAAGTCTGAATGGCAAACCGCACATTCCAACAAAAAAAAACCTCCAAGAACAAGACACTATCCAAGACCATAACTTGCTATTACTTGACAAAATTAGTAACTAGTTGCGTAATCAAATACATTTGTTTATTCAGTCATGGGATGTGGGCGACGCAGGCTAGGCCAGCATTTGTTGCCCATTCCTAATTGACCTTGAGAAGGTGGTGGTGAACTATCATCTTGAACGGCTGCTGTCCATGTGAGGTCGGTACACCCTCAGTGCTGATAGGAAGGGAGTTCCAGGATTTTGACCCAGTGACAGTGAAGGAATGGTGATATAGTTCCAGGTCAGGGTGGTGCCTGAATGGAAGGGGAACTTGCAGGTGGCAATGTTCCCATGCATCTGCTGCCCATGTCCTTCTCATTGACAGAAGTCACAGGTTTGGCAGGTGCTGTTTAAGGAGCCTTGGTGCGTTGCTGCAGTGCATCTTGCAGATGGTACACACTGCTGCCACTGTGCGTCGGTGGTACAGGGAGTGAATGCTGTGGATGGAGTGCTAATCAAGCGAGCTGCTTTGTCTTGGATGGTGTCAAGCTTCTTAAGTGTTGTTGGATGTGCTCCCATCCAGGCAAGTCAGGAGTATTCCAACAGACTCCTGATTGTGCCTTGTAGTTTGTGGACAGGCTTTGGAGAGTCAGGAGGTGAGTTACTCAACGCAGGATTCCTAACTTCTGACCTGATCTTGTAGGCATCGTATTTATATGACTACTCCAGTTCAGATTCCGGTAAATGGTAACCCCGAGAATGTTGATAGTGGAGGATTCAGCGAATGTAATGCCATTGAATGTCACGGAGAGATGGTTAGATTCTCTCTTGTTGTTGATCGTCATTGCCTCGCATCTGGGTGTCGCAAATGTTACTTGCCACTTATCAGCCCAAGCCTGGATATTGTCCAGGTCTTACTGCAATTCTACACGGACTGCTTCAGTATCTGAGGAGTTGTAAATGGTGCTGAACATTGTGTATGCATCAGCGAACCTCCCCACTTCTGACCTTATGATCGAAGGAAGCTCATTGATGAAGCAGCTGAAGATGGTTGGGCCTCGAACACTACCCCGAGGAACTCCTGCAGTGATGTCCTGGAGCCGAGATGATTGACCTCCAACAACCACAAATAACTTCCTATGCGTTTGGTATGACTCCAACCAGCGGAGAGTTTTCCCCCGATTTCCATTAACATCAGTTTTGCTAGGGCTCCTTGTTGCCATACTCGGTCAAATACTGCCTTGGTGTCAAGGGGCAGTCATTCTCACCTCACCTCTTGAATTCAGCTCTTTTTTTCATGTTTGAACCAAGGCTGTAATGAGGTCAGGAGCTGAATGGCACTGGCCGAACCCAAACTGAGCATCATTGAGCAGGTTATTGCGAAGCAAGTGTCGCTTGATAGTTGATGACACCTTCCATCACTTTACTGATGATTAAGAGTAAACTGATGGGGTCGAAATTGGCCGGGTTGGATTTGTCCTGCTTTTTGTGTACAGGACATACCTGGGCAATATTCCACATTGCAGGGTAGATGCCAGTGTTGTCGCTGTACTGGAACAGCTTGGCTAGGGGCGCAGCTAGTTCTGGCGCACAGGTCTTCAGTACTATTACCGGAATATTGTCAGGGCCCATAGCCTTTGCAGTATCCAGTGCCTTCAGTCATTTCTTGATATCGCACAGGATGAATCGAAGTGACTGAAGTCTGGCATCTATGATGCTGGGGACTTCAGAAGGAGGCCAAGATGAGTCATCAACTTGGCACTTCTGGCTGAAGATTGATGCAAATTCTTCAGCCTTACCTTTTTTACTGATGTGCTGGGCTTCCCCATCATTGAGAATGGGGATCTTTGTGAAGCCACCTCCTCCAGTTGTTTAATTGTCCACCACCATTCACGACTCAATGAGGCAGGACTGCAGAGCTTAGATCTGATCCGTTTGTTATGGGGTGGCTTAGCTCTGTCTATCGCAATCTGATTACGTAATTTGGCAGGAAAGTAGCCCTGCGTTGTAGCTTCACCAGGCTGACACCTCATTTTGACCAGATTCACAATATATATATTAATGATTTAGATGAGGGAACTAAATGCAATATCTCCAACTTTATAGATGACACAAAACTGGGTGGGAGGGTGAGTTGTGAGGGGGATGCAGAGAGGCTTGAGGGTGATTTGGACAAGTTGAGAGAGTGGGAAAATGCATGGCTGATGCAGTATAATGTGGATAAATATGAGGTTATCCACTTTGGTAGCAAAAACAGGAAGGCAGATTATTATCTGAACGGCTATAAACTGAGAGAGGGGAATATGCAGAGACACCTGGGTGTTCTCGTACACAAGTCACTGAAGGTAATCATGCAGGTGCAACAGGCGGTAAAAAGGGCAAATGGTATGTTGGCCTTCATACTGAGAGGATTCGAGTACAGGAGCAGGGATGTCTTGCTGCAATTATACAGGGCCTTGGTGAGGCCACACCTGGAATATTGTGTGCAGTTTTGGTCTCCTTATCTGAGGAAGGATGTTCTTGCTATAGAGGGAGTGCAGCGAAGGTTTACCAGACTGATTTCTGGGATAGCAGGACTGACGACTGAGGAGACATTTAGTCGGTTAGTATTATATTCGCTGGAGTTCAGAAGAGTGAGGGGGGATATCAGAGAAACCTACACAATTCTAACAGGACTTGACAAGGTATATTCAGGAAGGGAATTCCCGATGGTGGGGGAGTCCAGAACCAGGGAGTCATAGTCTAAGCATACGGGGTAAACCTTTCAGGACTTCGTTAAGGAGAAATTTCTTCACCCAGAGAGTGGTGAGCCTGCGGAATTCACTACCATGGAAAGCAGTTGAGGCCAAAACATTGTATGTTTTCAAGAAGGAGTTAGGTATAGCTCTTGGGGCAAAAGGGATGAAAGGATATGGGGGGAAAGAGGGAACAGGTTACAGAGTTGGATGATCAGCCATGATCATAATGAATGGTGGAGAAGGTTCGAAGGGCTGAATGGCCTACTCTTGTTCCTATTCTCTATGTTTCTATGTATGACCCTGGTATGCCCTCCTGCAATCTTCATTGGACCAGGGTCGGTCTCGTATCTTGATGGTAACAGTAGAGTGCGGAATATGCCAGGCCATGAGGAAGCAGATTGTGGGTGAGTACAATTCTGCTGCTGCTGATGGCCCACAGCACCTCAGGGATGCCCAATTTTGCATTGCTAGATCTGTTCTAAATCTATCCCATTTAGCACGGTGGTAGTGCTGCACAACACGATGGCGGGTATCCTCAATATGAAGGCTCATAAAGAAGGTTGCACAGAAATGGCAGAACAGATGGTGTGCCTTAACTGGAACATGTGGGAGCTTGTGGAGAGGATTATGATGCTGGACAAGCAGATCTGAGATAAATGTCTGTAGCTCGACTAACTTGGTCTTGGAATTGTTTTATTGGAGTCTGAGCTGAATACACTGTGCACCCTCAGAGAGGGGCAGACTTACCTGGACTCAACCTTCCAGGAGGCAGTCACACCCCTTAGGTTAAGTTGAAATTCGGAGTTAGTGAATAATCGGGGAAAGAAGGTCAGACAGGTCTGGAGATCCAGCATTTAATGATGGAGCAACCTTGGCCTTTGACTTTGACCAACAGGCATGAGGTACTTGCTATCTGTATGAATGAGAACAAGGACAGGATGGGCAAACTGACCATAGCACCATGGTGTAGGAAGTTATTCAAATGGGGCAGTGAAACAGAATGTGACAATGATAGAGGACACTATATTCAGGGAATAGATACTTTTATCTGCAGCTGTGACCTCGAGTTCCAAAGGTTGAGTGTCTGCCCAGTGTCAGGGTGAATGTCACCTCACATCTGGAGATGAACTAAGATTGGGAGGGGAAGGATCCAGTTGTCATGGTCCACAAAGGAAGAAACAACATAGAAAGTAACAGGAATGATGTTCTGCTGAGTGAGTTTGAGTATTTCGGGTACCAATTAAAATGCAGAACCTCAAACGTAATGATCACTGATTGTTAATTGGGCCATGCCAATTGGCAAAGGGTCCAGAAGATTAGAGAATTAAATGTGTGGTTCAATGAGTGGTTTGGAAAGGAGGGGCTTCGATTCGTGGGGCAGTGGCACCATTTCTGGGGAATCCGGGAGCTGTTCTATTGGTATGGGCTCCACTTAAACCAATCTGGGATCAGGTTCCTGGAGATTCGTACAACTAGGGATCTGGGCAAGGCTTTGAATTAAAAGGGTGGGGGAGGGTTCAGGTGAAGAGAGATTGAGAAAACTAAAGAGAAAATTCCAGGGACCAGAGCAGTGTAGCAATTTAACTGCAGACAGCAGAGCAGGACAGGGAGGGACAGAGAGTTTAACGGTAATAATGCATCAGGGAATAAGATCTCTCCAAACAATAATAGTAAAACAATAACATTAACGCCTCTTTCTCAGAATACGTGAAGATTTCATCTGAACATGGATGAACTAGTGGCACAGATGAAGATAAATGTTTCGATCTGATTGCCATTTCGATCCCGAGATGATTTGATTGTTGAAGTCATCACCTTGCGTGGTCAAGCCAAGGGACAGATCAGAAACATGGGTGTTAGAGTAAAAGAGAGTTGTGAGTGGAGGGTTGGTTTTAGTCGGGCTGGAGAATGTTCCTGATATGGAAAGATATTATCATAAGTAATGATCTAAACACAAGGATCTGAACGTTAAATTCAAGGTTTTGGAGGCCAAGGACCCAATGTAGTTCAACAAGAATATGCCAGGCGGAGAGAGGAGCTTGAATGGGATAGGATGTGAGTTTCGAGATGACAAGAGCATGGATGAGAGTTTCAACAGCACTTGGACAATGATGTGAATGGAGGAATTTGATGTTATGGAATTAGGTGGTCTTTGTGATTGGAGAATATGATTTCCTGAAACTCATTGTCGGGTCGAACGGGAAGCCAAGGTTGCAGTCATTATGTGTCCAACTAAGCCAAAGGCTAAGGAGCAGTAGTAGAGAATGGAAAGTGCAGAGTTTGTGCTGTGGACTTGAAGATTGTGGCTCCGTCCTCCCAATGTATAACTGGAGGAAACTGTGAATTACAAATACTAAACGTCATTCAAGCAATCTGAAACTCAGTGGCATTGTGAGGGTTGAGTGTGGTAATGGAGAGGTAGGAACGGGTGTCGTCAGTGTACATGTGGAATCTGACCCGATGTGTTGATAATATATTCAAAGGGCAGCACGGAGATGGGAAAGAACCGCTGGAGAGCTAGAGTAGATCCTTGGAGGCTCCAAAACAAAACGTGAAGGTACTTCTGGATAGCAGATAAGAGCAGAAATACACAAGGACAGTACCAGTTATCAAGCTAATGGATCAGAGACATTGAAGGCTAATTGTGTGGTCAACCTTATCAAAGATTACAGGGAGACTGAGGAGGTCTTATGGAGGGATTTTGCACCATAGTAAAAGTCACAGAAGATTTCACTTTACTGGGACCGTTTGAATATTGAGGTCGGGGTGGAAACCTGATTGAAGAGATACAAACATGATCCTGTCGGAAGGATGTGCACGGATTTGGGAGACAATAACATGTTGAAGGGATTTGGAGAGGAAAGGGAAGTGTGAGATGGGATTGTAGTTACTTTTTTAAGAATGGAGGGGATGTGCCTTGACATTTGAGGAAGGGGTGACAGTCGTTGTTTTGAAAGGGACGGAGAAGAAGGTGAGAATAGAGACACATGCTAAATCTCAACTAATATGAGGCCCGGGAACAGAACTGATTATTTTTCGAGTGGAAATGAGCTCAAGGTTGCCGGAGGAGACTTTCAAGGACTAGACACATTTGCTTAGAGATTGAGGGGAGATAGGAGAGCAATTGGTAAAAGCAGTTGGTTCAGGACAGGAATGGTTGGTTTGGTGGACAATCGAAGGCTGATTTCAACAGGAGCAGGTGAACAGTTGCTCTCAACGTGAGAGAGGCAAAGGCATTGCTGAGTTTATCACATGTTGTTGGAGGTAAGGGAGGAGGATGTAAGGGAGAGGGATTTATAATGTTTGATGATATTGAGGAAGAGACACAGGGGCTATCATTGCATTCCAGGATGACCCTGGAGAAATGACCACATAGATAACAGTGAGGCCTGATTAATGTGGTCCAACATGAACCAGCTGTGGAGCAGAAACACTCAAGAATCCATCCCATGGACTAAGGACAGCAAATATGACACCAGAACAGGGCATTCTATGAGTGAATGAGACAGTCAAGGTACCAACAAAGACTAGATGTTTCTCTAACATTTGAATCCATTTTTATTTTATTTATTTAGAAATACAGCACCGAGTCTGTGCCGACCAACAACCACCCATTTATACTAACCCGACAGTAATCCCATATTCCCTATCACCTCCCTACACTGGGGTCAATTTACAACAGCCAATTTACCTATCCCCTGCACGTCCTTTGGGTGTGGGAGGAAACCGGAGCACCCGGCAAAAACCCACGGAGACACAAGGAAAACCTGTAAGCTCCGCACACGCAGCAACCAGAATTGAACCTGAGTTCCTGGAGCTGTGAGGCTGTGGTACTAACCACTGTGCCACCCATCCAACTTGGCCACTTTTCAAAGGTTTTTTTGTTCTGCATTTGTGCCTTTTCTAACCATGCAAGTTTGTTCCAAAAAAACAAAATTGCTGTCATGAATTGATCCAATGGTGAATTGCAATGACTGTCAGAGCATGATTACCGGAGGTTGTTCTGAATGGGAAGAATCTTCCATTTAGTGTCACTGCTTCCTTATGGGGAATTAATTTGATGTCTTTTAATGGTGTACAGTACAGTTGCTGTAATTCCACAAATCCAGCAGCGAAATTGACATTGGGATATTTCATGTTATATCATTTTGTTTATCTACATTAATATTCATCAATAATAATCTGGTAATTATACACGACTATCCAAAATCTTGTTAAAGATAATCAGTCTTCTCATTATCCTTCACCTGCCCACAATGATTTCAGGAATATAAAAGCAAGTGACTTGTAAACCAAGAAACCCTGCCCCAGATCAATGTTCTTTAATTGTTATTGACACAATTTCCCATTCAGTGTAAACAAATATTTGACCCCATTCTTCAACTCCTCTCTGAATTTCCTCTGTGTCAGTCCATAGATACAAGTGTTTGTGCAGGAACTGAGAAGCTGCAACATCAACCCAACTTGTTGGGCAATATATATCGGGTTACTGTAATATTTGTCTGTATAGTAAAAGTTTTCGACTGGCCGGTCTATCACAAGAACAACATATGTCATCCACAACAGTATGAAATTGGCAGAAATAGAGAAAAGTAAAATCATGGAATTCCTTCGATTCTTCACCTCTGGATCATTCTGATTCTGACTGTTGCTCCGGAGTCCCTTGTGGACTATATTTGCCATTATAATGTGCCGGACAGTCAAAACATTGAACAACAGAATTAAAAGGATTGGTAAGATAGGGGTTATGATGACTTTGATACACGCGTGTACCCTCCACAAGGGCGAGGTGAGGTAATCAGCAGTAGCATCACAATACCAAGGTACATTGTCAATTATAAATACAGGGTCAACTGCATAGTAATAGGGAATATTTACATGACAGCTCACCACAAACAAGATGGCGATAACCACAGTCGCTGTTTTCTTGGTGTTATATTTTGATTGCAGCTTCTGACAGCAATTTTTTACAAAGCGATCAAAAGTGAAGGCGACAGTGAACCAGACAGAATAGTCTAAAGCTACAGTGTATGCGACAAGGTTCACCCTACACACAGGAGTTATAAACAGGAAACTAACTGGAAAGTACATGATATTAATGCGGTGTAATATCACATGGATGATAACCACCATTAGATCCGCTACTGCCATGGCCACCATATAGTGAGTGATACATTTGGAGAGACCGCACTTTCCTCGAGACAAAATCACAATCGCCACCAAGTTAACTGTAAGAAATAGAAAACATTAAACTTACCTCGACACTGTCCCCAAACATTTTTGAAGAATCATTTAAAATCGAAGAAGTTGATTAAGACAGTATGGAAATATAAGATTTCCAGATTTGAATTAAATGCAAGTTTAAATTAAAGAACTATTTATTTGTAGCAGTGAAATCTGTGGCAAAAGCAGGTGTGGGAAAATTAAAATGTAAAACAAGTTCGGGGCCTCAGATAGCGAAACATATGCTGTGGTGGAAGCCAAAAGTATTGACATTATTCTGGAGAATTCTGGTACCCAAAACACGACTGTCTCCAAAGGTACGTAGTTGTACATCAGTTCCGCCCTGTTGGTTTCTGATGATGCTACCTTGAACAACAACGCTTCTGATATGTCTTCCTTTTTCCTCAGCTGTGGTTGAGAAGATCCTCAGCCATGTCTGAATCATTTCCCTCACTTCTGCCTAAACCTTCCCCTCCCTCCCAGAACTGTAACATGGTTTCCCTTGTCCTCACTTCCTACTCGACCAGTCTTCACATCCAAATGTCATCCTCTGCGATTTCCAACACCTCCAGTGTGCTACTACCACCAAGCACATCTTCCCCTTCCTCCCCTCCCCTCTCAGCATTCCAAAGGGATGATTCCCTCCATGACACCTTGTCCCCTTACCACAGCATCTTCCCATGCTATCGCAGGGTGTGTAATACCTCCCCTTTCATCTCTTCTCTCTTCACCATCCAAGAGTCCAAATCCTCATTCCAGGTGAAGCAGGAATTTACTTGCACTTCTTTCAATCTAGTATATAATATTCACTGTTCACAATGCGATTGCCTCTACACTGGGGAAACCAAACACAGTTCGGTGGCTGATGTCTGGAACACCACCATTCAGGCCAAAAACATTACCCCAAGCTTTCTATTTCTTGCTATTGTAATTCACCACCCTGTTCCATCTCATTGGTCTGCAGCAGTGTTCCAGTAAACATCAACGCAAGCTCGAGGATCAGCACCTCATCTTCTCATTAGTCACTCTCCAGCCTTCTGGACTCAACAATGGGTTCAACAACTTCACAGCATGACTCCCTTTTCATTCCATTTTATTGCTATTATTTTGCTTTATTTTACTTTATTCCTTTTTTAACAATGGGCCTGTCTTATCTTGTTTTTCAGGTTTTTACTTTTGAACAGATCTGTTATTTTTCTGCCATTAACACTCTCTCTGGACTTTGTCTTTCTATATTGCTCAATGCTCCTTTGCCTTTGTTCTGTGACAGCTTTGTCATTTAATCTCTTTTGCCCTCTGTCCTTTCGCACACCTTTCCTTTTGTTCTTCTTTCCCCTCCCGCTTTTCACTTGATCAAAGCCTATTACATTTCTAAACTTTGCCAGTTCTGTTGAAATGTCACAGACCCTAAACTTTAACTCTGTTTCTGTCTCCACAGAGGCTGCCAGACCTGCTGAGTATTTCCAGAACTTTCTGTTTTTATTTCAGATTTCCAGCATCTGCAGTATTTTATTTTTATTATTCTGGAGCGTATACTGTTAGGTTACGGTCTGTACAACATGGAAAGCACACTCTCGTCCTGTTACAATACAGACTGTCCAACATGGGAAGCACACTCTCGCCCTGTTAGGCTATTGTTTGTACAACATTGACAGTGAACTCTTCTCTTCTTTCAAAACATTAGCCAAGCAAAGAGCAGAATGGAAAAGTCTCGAGGGATGTATCATGCACCAGTAACAGAAATCACCAGGAGTTCCCTTCCACTTCCATTGAGAAACAAAATCAAAGCTGAATTCAAATCCATGCAAACAAGAGCAACTTCTGCTGTTACATAAAAGGTTAACTTCTAAAATTCTCAGTTACACGTGCAACCCACATCACAACATCAAAACATTTAAAATTGCTCATTTATTTCTGATCTGATGTCCATGCAAACTCTATGAAAAGTTTCCATTGTAAACATTAAAGGAAATTGATATTTTAGCATTTTCTGTGCTGAAAATTCAAGCCGCAATATAACTTTAATTAATAAATCACATTGAGAAAACATGACAATCACTTGCTCCTTAACTGATGCCATCAAAGAGGGTAAATATAACATGAAGAATCACACATTGATATTCAACTTTCACCGCATCATTTCACTGTCTTACCAGGAATACTGACGGCTGCAAAAATCGGGTAGTAAATGAGCTCGACCTGATAAATTACAGGGTATCCCATTCCTTCTGTGAATCATAAATGCAGAAACTTCTTCACACAAACTCTTATTAATAGTACAGAGAAACCTCCATGGGGGCAGTCATCTAGGGAATGTGTGCAGGGATATTAGTTGCAGTCCAGTGAATAAACTGATGGAATGAACCATTTTCTGCACACAATTGAGTCATTAGAGAATATGGAAAACAAAATAATTGTAAATCCCTAGAAATGTTTTTCATAAATTGATTTGCAACTACTTTTGTTATGATGTCAAGTATTGATGTGGCCAAACAGTCTCAGGAACAATAGTCCTGGTGTTGATGTGGATGAACAGTCTCAGGAACAACAGCCCTGGTGTTGATGTGGATGAACAGTCTCAGGAACAATAGCCCTGGTGTTGATGTGGATGAACAGTCTCAGGAACAATAGCCCTGATGTTGATGTGAATGAACAGTCTCAGAAACAATAGCCCTGGTGTTGATGTGGATGAACAGTCTCAGGAACAATATCCCTGGTGTTGATGTGGATGAACGTTCTCAGGAACAATAGCCGAGGTGTTGATGTGAATGAACTGTCTCAGGACCAATAGTCCAGGTGTTGATGTGGATGAACAGATGAACAGAGAGCTAAATGGGTTGTTACCCAGAAATTTAGCTGAGATATTATGTGTGTGATTAGAGAAAGGCTTCCGTGTGATAACAGCCCAAAAAGTTTAAGCATGCGAGGACTTTTGAATTCTATCCTTCAATGTTCTGTTTGTTTATCTCTGTGCAGCCCAGATTAAATTTCGCCAAATCCATTTACTATCTGGAGTCTTGCCATGCTGCAAAGCCATATCACATCCGATTATTACACAGAGAGTACGGGGGAGATCTGCTTGTCTATTGGTTTTCTTCCCCTGAAGTATAAGTGGAGCTTGTTACACTGTACAGATGGACAGTTGCTATCGTAAAGGCCTTTTACTATTTATGAGGTACCTGCACCACTCTTAGCCATTGTTACTGCTTTTGCCTCAACTTATTTTGGAACGAGAAAGAGCCCTGTGAAGTGCAGCCAACACTGAAAATTGTGAGCACACCCTCATGTCTGAGTAGCTGCCTGTTACTGAGACACAAAGAAGTCCATGTGCGATGATATTAACCCATCTGTGGGTGTTACCTAGTGGTACAGTGCCTACTTTGCCTGTATGGACCCGGTACCATTCGAATCATCAAATCTTAAAACACAGCGCGATTCTTTTCAGCCCATGGTTTCTATGCTGGGACTTTGAAAAATTAATGTAATAAATCCCACTTCCCTACTGAATCCCATTTGTCCTGTAAATGCATAATTTATATATATTTACTATCCCACACCTTTTAGGAGTCTATTTCAGGTTCTAACACTGAACAATGAGGAGATGTTTAACTTGTATAAATAACTGGTTAGTCCTCAGCTGAAGTAATTTTTGGGACTGTACTTTAGGACCGATATCAAAGTCTGAAAGATTTAGCATATTTCTTTAAGACATGGGTGACTTCTGTTCTGTAGACAGACTAGGATTGTTGGGTAGTGTAAGGGGAGGTGTAATAAAGGTTTTAAACTCGATGAGAGTTTTTCATAGAATCAGCGTGGTCTTAGATATACTATGGTTAGAGAACTGTGCATAAATGTTGTCTTCATCGTAAAATAAGATTATAAAAATACCGGAGGAAGTGTGAAAAAATTGTAAGAATGACATCGTCAGTATGATGGTAGAACTTTAATGAAGGATTGGACAGACTGGGACTCCTTTCTCTCCAAACGTGAAGTTTGAGAGTAGACAGAGTTTATAATTATGAGGGGGTTGAATCAAATAGAAACAGAGGTGTTTACACTTGGAGGTGAGGAACTTTAACATTGAAGCAAAGAACCATGGAATCACAGGAGGACACTGATCGTGTCTATGCTGGACTTCACAAGAGCAACACAACTCATCCCACTCCTCCACCTTTTCCCGATATTTCACTAATTCTTTCTATTCAGATAATTATCTAATTCCCATTTCAACAGTACGATTGAATATCCCTCCACCACACTCTCAGACAGTGCATTCCAGATCCAACTACCAGCTGCATTGGAAAATTTTTTTTCCGCATGTCACCATTGGTTAATTTGCCATTCATGTTAAATCAGTGCCCTCTGGTTCCCGACCTTTCTGCCAATGGGAACTGTTTCTCATTAAATACCTTGTCCTGACCCGTCATAATTTTTAACACTTCTACCAAATCTCCTCTCAACCTTTTCTTCTCGAAAGAGAACAGCCACAGCTTTTCCAATCCATTCACATTGTCATAAGTTTTATTTTTAACTAACAGATCTATGCGCCTTTAAGACTGATGAGAAAAAAACCCTTCTGTGCATTGAATGTTGACATTTGGTTTGAAGAGAACAGGCTGTCAATCGAGTATCTAATCTAGTATCTAAGCAACAGAAGGATTTATAATGGTCTTGTTATTCCACTGAAGAAGGCTTTTTAGTTTCAGTTATTGCTGGAACTGGGCAGGATTACAGCCCAGAAAACTCTTTCTCCTGGAAAATAACTCCTGGATAAAGAAAATTCAGATTTTTCCATGAAGTTAAAAGAACTTGGAAGCAGTTGGGAAAGAAAAGAATCTAATGTATGGGAGTTAAAACCCTTGTTGCTGTTTATGCCTGAAGAGAGAGAAAAGACTCAGAGGAAGAGGAGTTGCTGTACACTAGAACAACACTGCTCTATAGAGAGAGACTACATTGCTGAGAGGAAGCCTGCAGTGTTGAAGGTAGTCTACAGTCTCTGTAAAATCTCAGCTTCAAATGTGAATCCTGTTGCATTCCTTGTATTTTTGGAAGTTCCTGAAATTTCAAGAAAGTTTCTACCATTAGACTGCTACTTTAAAAATGTAAATAGTCCTGTTCCTACAACTGGTTGCTGAAAGATCTGTGTGACGCCTGCTGCAGATGAACTACCTTGCACGCCTAACCATCATCGACTGTTCATTAAGCTCACCCGGAGAGACACTGAGTGGCATCTGATTATTGAACTCTGGGACCTCATCGATCCTGGAAAATACAACCTAACGTTACGACCCAGTTATTTATTTATTCTCAAGAGACTCTTGTAAAATCAATTTCCATTCCCCCGGTTAACCATTGGTAATTGAATGTATGTGTGTACTTGAGGGTTAGGAAGATTTGGGAGTTATAAAATATTTTTATACATATAGTTTCATTCCAGTATTGTTTATAATCCTGTTTCTTAATAAATACATAATTGTGTTATTGTTTAAAGAAATGGTTTGGCGTGCTCAATTCTGGAGATAAATAAAGTGATTAATTTGGCTATTTGTTGGTAGGTGGGAAAGTTTACTAATACATTGTGACCCTGAATTCAGTGGGACTGAATTAACAGTGCATAGGCAATGGCAAACATTGATAGAGCGCATGGATGAACTGCAACAATTGTTTATCCCTCTCTGGCACAAAAGTAAAACGGGAAAGGTAGCCAAACCATGGCTTACAAGGGAAATTAGAGATAGCATTAGATCCAAGGAAGAGGCATAGAAATTTGCCAGGAAAAACAACAGACTGGAGGATTGGGAGCAGTTTAGAATTCAGCAAAGGAGGATCAAGGGATTGATTAAGAAGGGCAATATAGAGTACAAAAGCAAGCTTGCAGGGATCATAAAAACTGACCCTAACAGTTTCTATAGGTATGACACAAAGCTTGGAGGAGTTGCAGATAGTGATGAGGATTATCAGAGGATACAGCAGGATATAAATCGGTTGGAGACTTGGGTGGAGAAATGGCAGATGGAGTTTAATCTGGACAAATGTGAGGTAATGCATTTTGGAAGGTCTAATGCAGGTGGGAAGTATACAGTAAATGGCAGAACCCTTGGGAGTATTGACAGGCAGAGAGATCTGGGCGTACAGGTCCACAGGTCACTGAAAGCGGCACTGCAGGTGGATAAGGTAGTCAAGAAGGCATACGGCATGCTTGCCTTCATCGGTCGGGGCATCGAGTATAAAAATTGGCAAGTCATGCTGAAGCTGTACAGAACTTTAGTTAGGCCACACTTAGAATATTGCGTGCAATTCTGGTCGCCACACTACCAGAAGGATGTGGAGGCTTTGGAGAGGGTACAGAGGAGGTTTACCAGGATGTTGCCTGGTCTGGAGGGCATTAGCTATGAAAAGAGATAGGATAAACTCGGATTGCTTTCACTTGAACGACAGAGATGGAGGTGCGACATGATAGAGGTTTACAAAGTTATGAGTGACATGGACAGAGTGGATAGTCAGAAGCTTTTTCCCTGGGTGGAAGAGTCAGTTACTAGGGGAAATAGGTTTAAGGTGAGAGGGGCAAAGTTTAGAGGGGATGTGCGAGGCAAGTTCTTTACACAGAGGGTGGTGAGTGTCTGGAACTTGCTGCCGTGGGAGGTGGTGGAAGCAGGTACGATAGTAGGATGGGAATAGAGGGATACGGTCCCCGGAAATGCAGAAGGTTTTAGTTTAGGCAAGCATCAAGATTGGGGCAGGCTTGAAGGGCCGAATGGCCTGCTCCTGTGCTGTACTGTTCTTTGTTCTTTGTAAGTGAAGAGAAAAAGATTGATGAAGACAAATGCAGGTCCCTTACAGTAAGAAACAGGGAATTTATTATGGATAATAAAGAGACAGCTGACCAACTAAATGCATACTTTGCTTCTGTCTTCATAAAGGAGGACACAAATATCATACCAGAAATGTTGGGGAACACTGGGCTTAGTGAAAGAGAGGAACTGAAAGAAATCAGTATGAGTAGAGAAATGGTGTTGGGGAAATTGATGGGATTGAAGGCCGATAAATCCCCAGGGCCTAATGGTATGCATCCCAGAGTAATTAGGGAAGTGGCCCCAGAAATAGTGGATGTATTGGTGATCATCTTCAAAGATTCTATAGATTCTGGAACAGTTCCAACAGATTAGAGGGTAGCCAATGTAACCCCACTACTTAAAAAGGGAGGTAGAGAGAAAGCAGGGAATTATCGACCAGTCAGCCTTATGTCGGCAGTGGGGGAAATTCTAGAGTCCATTATCAAAGATTGTATAGCAGAGCACTTAGAAGACAGTGATAGAATCGGGCAGAGTCAGCATGGATTTACGAAAGGGAAATCATGCACAGTGGCGCAGTGGTTAGCACCGCAGCCTCACAGCTCCAGGGACCCGGGTTCGATTCCGGGTACTGCCTGTGTGGAGTTTGCAAGTTCTCCCTGTGTCTGCGTGGGTTTTCTCCGGGTGCTCCGGTTTCCTCCCACAAGCCAAAAGACTTGCAGGTTGACAGGTAAATTGGCCATTATAAATTGTCACCAGTATAGGTAGGTGGTAGGGAAATATAGGGACAGGTGGGGATGTTTGTTGGGAATATGGGATTAGTGTAGGATCAGTATAAATGGGTGGTTGATGTTCGGCACAGACTCGGTGGGCCGAAGGGCCTGTTTCAGTGCTGTATCTCTAATCTAATCTAAAAAATCTAGTAGAATTTTTCGTGGATGTAATTCGTAGAGTTGATGAGGGGGAGCCAGTGGATGTGGTTTGTTTGGACTTTCAGAAGACTTCGACAAAGTCCCACATAAGAGATTAGCATGTAAAATAAAAGTGCATGGGATTGGGGGTCGTGTATTGTGATGGATAGAAAATTGGTTGGCGGGCAGGAAGCAAAGAGAAGGCATAAATGAGTCTTTTTCCGAATGGCAGGCAGTGACTGGTGGGGTACTGCAGGCATTGGTGCTCGGACCCCAGCTATTACAATACACATTAGTGATCTAGATGAGGGAACTAAATGTAATATCTCCAAATTTGCAGATGACACAAAACTGGATGGGAGAATGAGTTGTGAGGAGGATGCAGAGAGGCGACAGGGTGATTTGAACAAGTGGAGTGAGTGGGAGCTGCAGTATAATGTGGATAAATGTGAGGTTATCTACTTTGGTAGCAAAAACAGGAAGGCAGATTATTATCTGAAATGCTATAAATTGGGAGAGGGGAATATGCAGCGAGACCTGGGTGTTCTCGAACACCAGTCGCGGAAGGTAAGCATGTAGGTGCAACAGGTGGTAAAAAAGGCAAATGCTATGTTGGCCTTCATAGCGAGAGGATTCAAGTACAGGAGTGGGGATGTCTTGCTGCAATTATACAGGGCCTTGCTGAGGCCACAACTGGAATATTGTGTGCAGTTTCGGTCTCCTTATCTGAGGAAGGATGTTCTTCCTCTAAAGGGAGTGCAGCAAAGGTTTACTAGGCTGATTCCTGGGATGGTGGGATTGACGTATGAGGACAGATTGAGTCAGTTAGGAATATATTCACCGGAGATCAGAAGAGTGAGGGGAGAATCTAATAGAAATCTATAAGATTCCAACAGAAATTGAAAGGGGAGGTGCAGAAAGGATGTTCCTGATGGTGGGGGAGTCCAGAACCAGGGGTCATAGTCTAAGGATACGGGGTAAACCTTTCAGGACTGCGATGAGGAGAAATTTCTTCATCCAGGGAGTGGTGAGTCTGTGAAATTCTCTACCACAGAAAGCTGTTGAGGCCAAAATATTGTATGTTTTCAAGAAGGAGCTAGATATAGCTCTTGGGTCTAAAGGGATCAATTGATATGGGGCGAAAGCAAGAACAGACTACTGAGTTGGATGATCAGCCATGATGAAAATGAATGGTGGAGCAGGCTGGAAGGGCCGAATGGCCTACTCCTTCTCCCATTTTGTATGTTTCTATGCTAATTACATGAATTACAAGGGGAAATTTGAAATGAAAAAAAGGAATCATGTTTCTTGTACAAGGGTGGAGGGTATAGTATCGGAATGGCATTAGCCGATGCAGCAGAGTTTCTGGAAAAGGAAAATGTGTCCCTCAGTGTCTTGAAAACTTAAACCAAGGTTAAATTGATAGAACTCGCCTCAAAATTGGGGTTAGAGTTCAAATCAGGTGCCACAAAAGCAGAGATATTTGATGTAATCATCCAACAGTTGACATTGTAGGAAGAAGAACAAGCAGATAGTCAGTCAGGGTGATATTGACTAGAATACAGTTATAATAGAAAAAAAACATTGAGCAAGACAAATAAAAAGAATTAAGAAAACTTGACAAGGAAAAAAATAAAAAAATGAAAAAAAATAAAATTGGAAAGACTTAGGTTTGAATTTCAGAGAGAAAGTGAAAAAGGAGCAAGGGAATCGAATTTTAAAAATGGAATGAAGACAAAGGAGTGTTATTGAATCCAGGGTAAATTCCAGTCAGGAAGAATCTGAATCCAGCCCAGGACACAATGGAAAGCTGTTTAAGTGTATACAAGCTGTCCTGAAGTTTACAGAAAGAGATGGAGAGGCCTGTTTTAATATATTTTGAAAAAGTAGCCAAACAAATGAAATGGCCAAAGGAAAGCTGGCCAGTGCTTGTGTAAAGCAGGTTGATGAGCAGAGCTCAGGGTATTTTTGCCATGCTTCCTGAAGCAGTTTCTGCAGATTATGAGATAGCAAAAAAGGCCATTCTTGTTGCCTATGAGTTCGTACCGAAATCTTACCGTCAGAAGTTTTGGAACTAATGGTGATTGGCTGGGCAGACGTATGTAGAATTTGAGAGGGTGAAGAAAATTAATTTGATCGCTGGATACGGGCTTTCAGGATGGAACCCACGTATGAGAACCTGAGAGAACTGAATCCATTGAAAGAGATTGAAAATTGAATCCCTTCAGTAGTGTGCACTCATGTAAATAACATGAACATTTTAAAAGCCAGGAAAGCAGCAGAAGTTGCTGATGATTTTGAGCTTGTGAATAAGCCAAAACCTATTGTCCATCACCCCCACAAACCCGACAAGGATAGGAAGTGGGAGAGTGAAAGGAAGACAAGCATCCGAGGATAAGAAGGAACAGCTGGGAATCTCAGAGGATCACCTCCTCAGGCCAGAAAGGAATGTGCTGAGAGTAGAAATGAGGTCAGCAAGCCAAAGTGTGATCAGTGCCACAAGGTAGGACATCTTCGGTCAGAATGCTGGAAGTTGTGAGGTAAACCCATGGGACTTGTTGAGATATGAGCGAAGACCAAACTACAGAAAGTCCTCATCAGGGAACTCCTCTTTGCTGACGATGCTGCTTTAACATCTCACACTAAAGAGTGTCTGCAGAGTCTCATTGGCAGGTTTGCGGCTGCCTGCAATGAATTTAGCTTAACCATCAGCCTCAAGAAAATGAACATCATGGGACAGGACGTCAGAAATGCTCCATCCATCAATATCAGCGACCACGCTCTGGAAGTGGTTCAAGAGTTCACCTACCTAGTCTCAACTATCACCAGTAACCTGTCTCTCGATGCAGAAATCAACAAGTGCATGGGAAAGGCTTCCACTGCTATGTCCAGACTGGCCAAGAGAGTGTGGGAAAATGGCGCACTGACACAGAACACAAACGTTCGAGTGTATCAAGCCTGTGTCCTCAGTACCTTGCTCTACGGCAGTGAGGCCTGGACAACGTATGTCAGCCAAGAGCGACGTCTCAATCCATTCCATCTTCACTGCCTCCAGAGGATCCTTGGCATCAGGTGGCAGGACCGTATCTCCAACACAGAAGTCCTCGAGGCAGCCAACATCCCCAGCATATAAACCATACTAAGCCAGCGGCACCTGAATAGCTTGGCCATGTGAGCCGCATGGAAGATGGCAGGACCCCAAGGACACATTGTACAGGGAGCTCGTCACTGGCATCAGACCCACCGGCCGTCCTTGTCTCCGCTTTAAAGACGTCTGCAAACGCGACATGAAGTCCTGTGACATTGATCACAAGTTGTAGGAGTCAACTGCCAGCGGTCGCCAGAGCTGGTGGGCAACCATAAAGGCGGGGCTAAAGTGTGGCGAGTCGAAGAGACTGAGAAGTTGGCAGGAAGAAAGTCAGAAGCTCAAGGAGAGAGCCAACTGTGTAACAGCCCCAACAAGCAATTTTATCTGCAGCACCTGTGGAAGAGTCTGTCACTCTAGAATTGGCCTTCATAGCCACTCCAGGCGCTGCTTCACAAACCACTGACCACCTCCAGGCGCTTACTCATTGTCTCTCGAGACAACGAGGCCAAAAAATATTAAGGAACCATTTAGTAGGTTATTGGTAGACTGTGTGGGACCCTTGCCAAAAACAAAAACAGGACATCAATATATACTTACTCTCATTGATATGCCTGCTCGATTTCCAGTGGCCATTCATTTGAGGACAATCACTGATAAAGTAGTAGTAGAGAAGTTAACAGCTGTGGATGAGTAATTCTGCTCGTGTTGATGCGTGGGTGACACTTCTGCTTGGAATGATGCAACTTCTTTGGTCTGAGTCTAACCTTGCTGCACACCAAGGAGTGGTCGGTGTTGCAGTCCACACTGTGGAAGCTGCATGTGATTTGAACGCTGTTTAAGGAGGCTCGCCTTGTGACGATGAGGTCTAGCTGGTGCCAACGATGCGATCATGGGTGCCTCCATGAAACCTGGTGAAAGGGTTTAGTGTGAAAGAACGAGTTGTTGATGCAGAGGTTATCATAGTTACACAAGTCAAGCAGTCTCTGCCCATTCTCATTCATCCTTCCAACGCCATAGCGCCCAAGGCAGGAGGGCCATGAGTCATGGGGCTAAAGTGTGGCACGTCAAAGAAACTTAGCAGTTGACAGGAAAAAAGACAGAAGCGCAAGGGGAGAGCCAACTGTGTAACAGCCCCGACAAAGAATTTTTTTCTGCAGCACCTGTGGAAGAGCCTGTCACTCTAGAATTGGCCTTTATAGCCACTCCAGGCGCTGCTCCACACACCACTGACCACCTGCAGGCGCTTACCCATTGTCTCTCGAGATAAGGAGGCCAAAGATGAGAAGTTAACCCAATTCATTACGAGATATGGATTACTACTTGATGATCAAGCGTATCAAGGTTCTAATTTCATGTCAAAAACTTTTCAAGACGTTATGAGCAATTTGAGTATCAGAGAGTTAAAATCATCAGCATATCATCCACAGACACAGGGGGCTTTAGAGAGGTACAATCAAACTCTCAAAACAATGATCAGACCATACTGTCACAAAGATCGGCATGATTGGGATAAAGGGCTCGACTGTATTTATTTGCAGCTAGAGATTCGCCGAATGAGTCTACAGGTTTTAGTCCTTTCAAATAGGTTGAATGACAAAACATATGCAAAAAATGGTCAGACAAGAACGCAAAGACCCAAAATTTTCAACCAGTAGATGAAGTATTGATATTTTTACCTTTACAGGGTGAACCATTAAATACACGGTTCAGTGGAACGTACAAAGTGATGATAAGAGTGGGTACCAAAAGCAAGAAATGCTGGAAATACTCAGCATGTCCGGTAACATCTGTGGAGAGAGAATCAGAGTTAACGTTTCAAGTCAGTAACCCTTCAACATTAAA